>NC_082699.1:31912575-32512575 GCF_949987515.2 Delphinus delphis | reverse complement strand
TGCAGATCCTCAGCAATTCCTTGCCTAGGTATATGGACATGCATATGCATATACTAGAAAGTTCATAGTAGTGCTATTTATAATAGCTTCAAACTGGAAATTACCCAAATATCCATAAATAGTAGAATGGGTAAATGATTTGTGGCCCATTTTTTTACACAGTGGGATACTAAACAGCAATGATATTGAGCAGTGTGCAATATTGATGAATTGCACAAATACAATACTGGATGAAAAAGCTAGACACAGAAGAGTATACATTTTATGAGTCAATTCCTATTAAGTACAAAAACAAGCAAAACTAGCCTATGCTTTTAGAAATCCGGATAATGTCTACTCTTGTAGAGTGGTCATAGTGACTAGAAGGGACAGGATGAGGCCTCTGGGGTGATAGAAATGTTCTGTTTCTTTATCTAGGACCTAGACTGTTGGTGCCAGTTGCATGGGTATGTTCAGTTATGAAAATTCTTTGAGGTTACACAATGTGCACTTTTCTGTATATATATATATGTTATACTTCAATAAAAGGTTAATAGGTTTAAATACAAAATAAATAATACATGTGGGTGTATATTATGTCTCTTACTTTTATTTAATTAGTATTACAGTATATACCTGTTCAACTTGCTTGTCTTTCACTTAGTAATCTATTTCAGATATCTTTCCATACAAATGCATAAAAAGCTTTCTCAACTTTTTTTTTTTTTAAATGATGGATATGCCATAATTTACCCCTCATTGGTGGACACTTAGCTGGTTTCCACATATTTACTGTTACAAATTATGCTGCAATAAGTAATCATTACATATGTCATTTCATACATGTGTAAGTGTATCCATATATATGCCCTAGAAGCTGAACTGCTGGACAAAAGAGTTATGTTCATTTGTAATTTTGGTTTGTATTGTTGAATTGACCTTCACTGAGGTTGTTCCAGTTTTCTTTTTCTGCAGACAAATGAGAGTGCTGTTTTTCCACACACCTTCTTTCATTTCTTTTCGAGATAGATAGTATAATATTGATCTGCTGATTCCTGTATTTCAGTGCTTCTAAACTCATTTAAATGCTAAGATTCTTTTTATTGCAGACCTTCTAAATATCTGGCTTCAATTTTTTTATCACAACCTCAAACTTTAGCTTTCATGATAGTTTCACCATTATACAGCTTAAAAAATATGTATTCTTAGTGATATGTACATTGTTTAATTAATGCCCATAATGAATGGCTAATGACAGGAAACCTAAAGATTACTGATGCTAAACTACATCAACTAAATGAGAAACAAAAAACATGAGAATAATTATGCAAATCAGGCTAAAAAACAAGCCTCACACCTATATGTTGAATTCATCTATTCAAAATTCTGTAGAATCATATTAAGTCATATTTTCCATTTACTGAGAATAAAGGTTATTTATATCTGCATGTGCTGTTTTAGGGACATGGTAGCTTGAAATGGCATGCTTGAAATCTCTCATAGTCTGTTTTTTTGTTTTGCTTGTTTTTTTTAACTTCAATGCCTTTTATTCCTGTAAGTTCTTTTTATTTATTTATTTTTCTAATTTTTTAAAAAATTAATTTTTATTGGAGTATAGTTGCTTTACAATGTTGTGTTAATTTCTACTGTACAGCAAAGTGAATCAGCTATATGTATACATATAATGTCCATGGACAGAGGAATGGATAAAACAGATGTGGTATATATATACAATGGAATATTATTCAGCCATAAAAAGGAATGAAATTGGGTCATTTGTAGAGACGTGGATGGAGCCAGAGACTGTCATAAAGAGTGAAGTAAGTCAGAAAGAGAAAAACAGATATCATATATTAACGTTTATATGTGGAATCTAGAAAAATGGTATAGATGATCTTATTTGCAAAGCAGAAATAGAGACACAGATGTAGAGGACAAATGTATTGACACCAAGGGAGGAAGTGGGGGGGGTGGGATGAATTGGGAGATTGGGATTGACATATATACACTATTACTACTATGTATAAAATAGATAACTAATGAGAACCTACTGTATATAGCTCAAGGAACTCTACTCAATGCTCTGTGGTGACCTAAATGGGAAGGAAATCCAAAAAAAGAGGGGATATATCTCATAGTCTTTTAAATTAGAAACAAGACAGAAAAGTTGAAAAATAAACCACTTAAAAAAGTACAAATGCAAGAATTTAAAACATCTCATATTCTAGTTTTTTCTATTCTTTGGTCTGAAAGCATCTGGTAACCATTGGGGGAAAATGGGTGAAGGATATGTGGGACCTCTCTGTATTATTTTTACAACTTCCTGTGAGTCTATTATTATCTCCAAATAAAAAGTTTTAAAAAGCTGTACCTGGGTGTATTAGTTTCCAGGGACTGCCATAACAAAGAACCACAAGAATTATAAAAAGGTATGTAAATGAGAAGTAAGGCTTCCTGATTCTTCAGATCTCCAGTTCACCTTCCCTAAGACAATAAATAAACTTAACAAATATTATGTGCCATAATGCTAGGTGCTGGAAATACAGGGATAACAAAAGACACATGGTCTCTGTCCTTAAAATGCTTTTAATGTTCTAAGGGAGAGAGAACCTAAGCATACAATTACAGTAGAGTGTGATAAATGTTCTGATAGAGAAGTCCAGGGCACACTCAGAAATTAGGGGAAAGAAGACTGCATGGTAATTTAATGAAGAGAGGTAAGGCAAACTGCCCAAAGTCATAGAGTTTTTGAACTACAGAGACATGATTCCTGCACAAATCTATTTGAATTAAAGCTCATATTCTTTCCGGGAAGTGCTTGCTGTATCACTAGGGTATTACATTTTCAGTTTCACTTTATATGATGTCTCAGGAGAGGAATTTAGTAGCAAGAGGGAATTTCCCAGCTACAAAAAGACAGTGATGGACAAAAATTTATTATTAATGGACATTTCGTGGGAAATTCCATTTTCTTTTGACATTTTACTTGGCAGGTTTCCAAGAGTGTGGAAAGATGTGTTACCAGTAACTCAGTCTGCATTTAAAAATTTTAGCTCCTGAATTAAACAGGATATTGCTTTTTCAAATGTCTTCAGAACTCAAAATCATTTTCTCCATCTGTCACTCCTAGCTTGTAGGCAAAATATACTAAGATATAGTTTTTAGGCAATACACATACACACACACACACACACACACACACACACAAAGACACACTTTTTTTTTTCTGCTTTAGGCAGTGGCTATATGAAAGAGATTATAAGTTCAGTACCATTTTTAGTATCCTTTTTTGGGCAAGCATAGACAAAGTTGTGGAAGAAGGCAGAGCTTTTCTTATTGTAGTAGCCAATAGTCTAGTTCAGGAGTCCCCAACCCCCGGGCCGCAGACTGGTACAGGTGCACAGGCCTGTTAGGACCTGGGCCGCGCAGCAGGAGGTGAGCGGCTGGCAAGCGAGCGGAGCTTCATCTGCTGCTCCCCATTGCTCGCCATCCCCCCCACCCAGTCCGGGGAAAAATTGTGTTTCACAAAACCGGTCCCTGGTGCCAAAAAGGTTGGGGACCACTGGTCTAGGTCATAACAGTGCCAGCTGGTGCAATTTGGAATCAGAAACATGACTGAAGCAGGGATCCAATGTCAGCAGCTGAACAGGTTGCCAGAGAGAACTCTTAAGGTTTATTGGGAACTAAGGAACACTCAGGAAGCTTCTTTGACTTAATTTTTATAATTGTAAAAAGGAATAGAAATGTCTGCCCTGCCAGGGAAACCTTGTTGCACAACTCCTGCCAAGGACACTGTTCACACTGGGGAGGTGCCATTCACGTGGAATACATTATGAATGGGCCCCCGAGAATTGTGCGATGTGGAGGCCCTATAGCCTACCTGTCTCCCAGGATTGTTCTGAGAGACTCAAGTTATACAATGAATATAAAAGAACTTTATAAGTTATAAACCTGTCAATCTATGTAAATAATAATAATAATAGTTATTATCCTGGCCATCTCTGCCCTTCAAGCAACATTCTTACCTAGTTTAAGAAAGAGAAAAGCAGCCCTTATTAGCTGGGAGCTGGCCTGGCACTCCCAGTGAATCTGTGGCATTCTCCTGTTCAATATAAACACTTTCATAGAACACCAACCTCAGATAGGACTATTTTGTCACTGTAGTGGAGCAAGAAAAAATAAGACCACTTCATTATCATGTTTGAACAGACAGAGGTAAAAACATTGTTCAAACCACAAAAATGAGCAAACATTGCCCTTTCCTGGCTAATAATAAGTGCCTGCTTCTTCTTTACCAATTATAGCTTTATCTCAATTTCATTATTCTCACTGTCTAGATATAAATTATTGAGATACCTGATCAGAGGATCACTCCTGCTTCCAGACAGCATCCAATGCAGGGAAGATACCCGTTTCCTTGAATGCTCCTCAGAATCACCTACAAGAAGTCCAAATCCTATAATAAATTATTTCTAACATCCTCTTACTGAGATGTCCTGATTCCTCATGGTACACATAACTCCTGCTTGCAATGAGTCAGTAAACCCAGATTTATAGAACTGCAGATGTGTTCCTGGTGATCTTTGGATAGAAGACATTGGCAGATTCATAGAGCAGTTATTACCCAGCCTGGAGCCCTCACTGTCTGCATTTCAGTTAAAGAACTGGCTCCTCTAACTTCTCTAGGGACTTAGCTATGGTGTAGTTTCTTTTTCATAGCCCAGAACTCCTGAGGAAGAGATTCTGGTTGACCATATCACCCTTCAAGTCCTTTGTGGATTATGGAGATATGGACATGAGGTACTGAATTTCTAAAACAGCAACAACAACAACAATATCGACAACAGCAATAATAACTAAGACTTATAGGTTAAGAATCCGCCTGCGAATGCAGGGGGTATGGGTTCAAGCCCTGGTGCGGGAAGATCCCATATGCTGTGGAGCAACTAAGCTCGTGCACTACAACTACTGAGCCAGCTCTCTAGAGCCTGCAAGTCACAACTACTGAGCCCACGTGCCACAACTACTGCAGCCCACGTGCCTAGTACCTGTGCTCCACAGCAAAGAGAAGCCACCGCAATGAGAAGCCCACACACCGCAACAAAGAGTAGCTGCCTCTCACCGCAACTAGAGAAAGACCGCGCACAGCAACGAAGACACAATGCAGCCAATAAATAAATAAATTAATTAATTAAAAAAAAACAAACAACAACCTAACACTTATATAATGCTTGCTACGTGTCAGGGACTCTTCTAAGCAATTTCCATAGAGTAACTCACTTAATACACCAACACAAAGGTAAAATTATGACAAAAGTACCAGATTTTTAAAAATCTTTGCAGCCAATATTCTGATAACTCTCTAAATCTAAAACTGTATCTCTAAACTCTTAGACTGTAGGCTAAGTAGCAGTAGTATTTTCTTTCACCTATTTAGAAAATTAAAATATTATTAAAGAAACCATGTACAACTGAATATGTTGGATGGAAGATATTTTATTTCAAGCATAATTAGGTATTAAGTTTATTCCTTTTAGTAGATTTAGTGAAAACTTAGTCATCTGATTGAATGAATATATCAATCTTCTTTAAAAACTTATTATGAAATAGATGAAAGAAGTATTAAAATTGAAATACTAACTTCTCACGCATAAAAATGTTTTACATTCTACCAAATACAATATCATTAAGACAAGCTTGTGTTGTAACTATTACCCCTATTGAGATATGATGGGGCTAATAAATGCTATTATAAAGGCAGGAAGATTCCAAAGATATGATGGGGCTAATAAATGCTATTATAAAGGCAGGAAGATTCCAAAGAAAAAAAGATGAGGTACTATGTTACCAAACCTACAAGTCAGGTAAGATACTTCTCTTCCCCTAGGAAGGAGTACTGGCCTGATGAGGGAAGGGGAATGGATGGTACAGCGAGAGCCTGGGTACGTTATTCCAGTGAAAGAACTCCTCCTGGAAGAAAATACCTGGAATGAGGGGATGGTGGTAAGTGTTCTCCCCAACAATTCCCATTTTAAAGATGGGAAAACTAAGTCTAAGAGTAGATTGACTAGCTTCAAGTATTACAAGTAAAAGGTGATAGAACTGGGAGTAAACCAGATGGTTTATTTCAGGTTTATCAGAGGGCCCTTATTAATGAGGTACACAATATAGTATCCTAGAATCACAGTAAAACCAGGACCTATACATGTAAAAGTCAGAGCCGACTATCATAAATTTGCAGCTTTCTTTATATTTGCTTTGTGATGAGGTAATGAACTTATTAGAATAAAAGCATTGTATATATTTTTATTTAGTGAGTACTCAAATGGTGCATACATCTGAATTAAATGCCTGAAATATCTGTTATTAAGAAGCTATCATTGGAAACGTAGCAGAGTGTACATATGTTTATGCACACAAATATTTAACAGAAACACAGTAAAGAGGTTCAATTATATTCATGCTGCAGTATGGAGGTTACCAGAGAGTTAGTGAATGAGGAATTTAATCACTATTATTTTGTAGAGTGTAAATGATTGAGAAAAACTTACAGAAAGAGGTGACCTGAAGGTCAGTTCAAAGGAGAGAATCATTTTTAGCTGTTTCCAGAGAGTTTTTGTTACATTTTAGAGAGGGCTACAAAATCCAAGAATGAGAACCATGTCCCACCAGGACAACTGGTGGGTGTGTATGTTGCAAAGAAGCAATAGCATGGTGAATGAAGTCTGTACCTCACTACACTCTGGGCAATAAAATGTTTTAAGAGTCAGGTTCCATAATATGAGTTTGTAACATCTTATCTATAATTTGTGGGTAGATGGGCAAAGGCTTGGCCTTAATCACACATATAAAAACACGTTAACAAGATCATGTTTGGTTTTAACCCCAGTCTCTATTTTAGTACCTGCATTGCTTATCCTTACTGAAACTTGCTTTCCTCATCCGTAAGGGAAGTACTTTATGAACTGTGACATACTAATTAATTTTAGTTTTGAATCATGGCTCTTCTTTAAGGTTTTCTTTATTCTAGTTTAGTGTCATTTGAGGGTGAACACTGGACAAGGCACATATAGAAAAACACAGGGTATTTCCTGCCTCCCAGGAGTTTTAAGAAAAGAGAGAACAGTTTTTAGAGGCTTAGCACTTATTCCACCCTTGGATGTTTCCCTACTAACATGGTTTCTAAAATTACTCATCTGTGTGGAGCTCAATAAATATTTCTCCACTGACTAACATAAGACAGGCAGATCAAATAATTAGATGTAACACTTTCATTCGTACAATATAGCATGTTATCTTACACATGAAAATTGCAAAAAAATGTTCAAAGAGTAACCAAACTGGCTTTTAGGATCTAGCTGTGTCAGTCAGTTTTGGTTTATTATCTCTCTCCTCTGCCTGCTGTATCTTGTATTTATTTATGTAATCTTCATGTATAACTTCTAAACTATAAGAGCTAGCCACTATGGCTTTGAATGTAATGAAGTCACAGTATGACTAAGGAATTGTTTTCTAATGCAACTCTCCCTAAACCTCAAAACATTAGAATAATTCTATAGTTCTCCATTTGTCTCAGTTACTGCTCAGAGCACTAATGCAGCAGGTTGTGTGCCTGGGCATTATGGGGTACTTGCTTTCACTGCTGAGCTTTCTAACACTACAAATAAAACATAGATTATTCAGAAAGTACAAAGGTTCAACATCTTCCCACAAAATCGTTGATGAAGTTATTTCATTAATTAGCTCTTAAAAACAAAACAACTGATAACAACAGGATACCTATTGATTTATGAGATAAAAAATTTCCTTTGAAAAGATAAATATTGATGCCAATACACTGGTGATGAAGTGGAGCCTAGGGTGTGGGGATGAGGCCAGCTAGCAGGCATTGTCTGAGTCAGGATGTTGAGCTGGGTCAGGAGGAATAGACCTTATAACTCTCTTATTGATCATTGATCCTGGGGGTGAATGACAACATCCTGTGAGATTTCTGAGTCAGTTCTGAAGTAGGTTCTCGTTCAAGTTGGGCAAACATGTAAGAGCAATATATAATTGCTTGGGCAGCAGCCCAACCTGGAGTTGATGCTTAGGATGAGGTAGGTAGACAGAGACTAAAGGATCAATTTTTTAAACCAATGAGAAAATCACTGAAGTTGCTCTACTCAGGGCAGGCGTTGCGGGGTGCAGAGTACAACTGAGGAGTGGTTTATCCTTAATTCTTAAGTGTGCTAAAAGTAGATGTGTAGTTTTATTATATGGTATTTTGGGTCAGTAATGATAGTCTTACATACATGTCTGCTTCTATATGTTACTTATACATTATATACATTACATGTGTGTATGTATTACATGTGTATCTATATATTACATTAGTTCATACATGTAGATTGTATAAAATTTAGGAGAATCAAAAGGGGTATAGTGAAAAGTTAGTCTCTACCCCTCTCTATGCCTCCCAGCCACCAATTTCCCTCCTGGAAGGTGAATTACAATTGCCAGTCTCTCACTTCCTCCTTTCATGCTCTTTGTTCTAGCCGATTAATCTCCCCAAGCCCAAGGGCTCCTGCTCAGAAATTTTCCAGCTTCTGCATTTTCCTGTCTGGTTAAATTTAACTTTATTTACCTATCTTTCAAAGCCTCAATGTTTTATTTATTCTTCTTTAATTTCTTTTTTCCAGTTCTCCTAACAAGCTCCCTATGTCTCATTCCTACATGTACTTGTTCTCACTTCTCATTCATGATCTTCTCTCTTCTCTAGTCTATCTGAAATTTCTGCTTCTTTGAGACTGAAGTCAGACCCTATTTCTTCTGACTGCTCCACCCACCCCCATTGATCTCCTTCTTCTCTGAACTCCTAGGCATCTACAAAGTGGGTTATGCTTCAGTATCCCAAAATGATGCCAAAATATGTTAAATAAAATATTAAGTTGCATTATTTGGCTGGAACTATATAAATCCAAAGAGGCAAAGAGGTTAGCTCAAAGCTATCAGCTGTTACAATTATCTTTGGTTAATGAAAAAAATTAACATACAGAATTTTTCAAAATATGGTTCTTGTGGGGAAAGACAAAAAGGAGTACTTGCTGGGGAGAAGTTGCAAACCACTAACTGTACACACATCTAGTACCTAACTATGTAGTCAAGTGGTTGAGAGCATGACCTTTGAAGTCAGGCACACCTAGGTTTGACACTCTCTGATCTTTTGGAACCTTGGTTTCTCAACAAGGAAATGAGTTAGCAAGTAAAGCACTCAGCACAACGCCTACTGTATGGTAAATGTTCAATAAATGTTATGTGTTATTGTTGTTGTTGTTAAATCTTATTTGCTATTTTGTAAGGTTTGTCTCCTGTGCTGGGCAGAATAGTTGACCCTCTTGCCCCTCCAAATGTCCACATCCTAATCACCAGAGCCTCTGAATGTTACCTTACATGGCAAAAGGGACTTTGCCGATGTGATTAAATCAAAGATATTAAAATAGGGAACTTATTCTGGATTATCAGGTAGACCCAGTATAATCACAAGGATCCTTTATAGATGGAAGACGAAGGCAGAAGATTCAGGGAAGAAGAATCCGTGTCAGAGTTAGAGTGATTTGATGTGAGAAGGAGTCAACCTGCTGTTGCAGGCTTTAAAGATGGAAGAAGAGCCAAGGAATACTGGCATCTAAGAAGAAGCTGGAAAACATAAAGGGATTGTCTCCCAGAGCCAGCAGAAAGGCTTTTAGCCCAGTAAGATCTGGTTCAGATTTGTGAGCCCTAGAATTGTAAGATAATAAGTTTGTGTTGTTTTAAGCCACTAAGGTAGTGGTAATTAATAAAGCATCAATAGGAAATGAGTGTACCTCCCCAGCTGAAGACCAATTTCGTAAAGCTCATAGTGTCCAGAGTAGTGTGGGATGGGAACATAAATGAAAAAATTGGGTTTACTGAGGGTTCCAGCAGAGAGGCATAGCAACTTGTAAATTGCCCTTTATAGTGAAGAAGAGGAAATCAGAGTTAGCTACAAGCCAGGTCTCTTTCTAAATGTGGATTTCCATTACAATATTAATTTAAAATACCGGGGAAATTCCCTATCTCACTGCCCGGGAAAGATGCCAACAGGCCATAAATTCACCTATACTCCAGTCAGGTTTTCTCCCTAAGTGTCCTTGCCTCCCTTACTTACTGCTAATTTACAAGATCAGTAATAATCACTATCATGCACTGGGTGCACAGTCTGTCTCAGGCATTGTGCTAAAGGTTTTGTACACATTATCATATTTAATCCTCACAAAATTCCCATGGTGGTAAAAAGAAATGTAGTACCTTGTTTTTCAAAGTTCAGGTCATGAGTCTCAGTGGAAATTGAAATCAGTTTGGTGAGGATTGACAAGCAATTGTAAACAATAAAATACAGTAGAAAAATACCAGTGTACTGCATGAAATGAATAAGTATATTTTCATAAAATTTGGTTTCAATTATACATATAACAAAGACTCTCAAGTTATAGGTGAGTCTTCATTGATAAAATATATATGTATTGGGTTGTGTTGTAGAACATATTTCTTTTTTTTTTTTTTTTTTTGCGGTACGCGGGCCTCTCCCCTTGTGGCCTCTCTCGTTGCCCGTTGCGGAGCACAGGCTCTGGACGCGCAGGCTCAGCGGCCATGGCTCACGGGCCCAGCTGCTGCGCAGCATGTGGGATCTTCCCAGACCCGTGTCCCCTGCATCGGCAGGCGGACTCTCAACCACTGTGCCACCAGGGAAGCCCTGTAGAACATATTTCTTATAGTGGGTTACATTAAAAAAATTTTAAACCCACCAGTAAAGTGGTTAAGAGTACAGGGTCTGGCAAAAAGGTTACTTGGTTTAATCCTAGTTCTTTGTCTTACCAGCTCTGTGATCTTGAGTGGGTTACTTGTTCTCTCACACAGTTACTTTGTCTCCTTGGGTCTCACCTCAAAGGTTTTTTTTGAGGATTAAATGGATGAATCTAAGTAAAGCAGTTTGAAGGGTGCTTTAGTAGCAAACACTCAGTTACTGTTACTTTCCCAATGTTACCTGGTTAGCAAGTGGCAGAACTGGGCAGATTCCTGTTCTGTCTGATAAAGTTTAGTCTTGAGTTTGAAATCAAAGGTAATTTCAAGCTAACTTAGGTGTCCCGTCAAAACAAACAAAGAACAAAATAAGTCTGCCTTTACAATAAGTTACCAGCAAATTAAAAATATGGGAACCCTCATCTTCTCAGGAAGTTGGCCTATGTTGGCAGAGTCTTGTCTCTGAGAGAGTACAGGTTTCCTGTCTTGTTCTGCTCTGAGTTACAGGAGAAGAATATGTGGAAGGCACTAGGTTGTTTGACATATAGAACAAACTGGTGACTCACAAAAAACTTTACCATAGGATCACCGTATAAATGTTTACATCTAAAAGGAATCAGGTAAAGGAGGAAATCCAATAAAGATGTAAAAAAAATAATAATAACACTTGAACAATTGTTTTCTTGTTTTTTGTTTTGATGTTTTAGTTTAAATTTTATTCCCTGCCCACAAACATCCATTAAGCACCCAGGAGAAGGAAAAGGGGATGTAACTAGCAATAGAGAGAAACTTTCTTCACAACAATGGCCATGGCAAGCTTAGGCACTTTTGGTGAAATCTCTCTGTGAAGTACTGGGAGAGGAATAAAAGGCAAACTGACACAGAAGTATTGTTATTTTTTTTTCTTTTACATCTTTATTGGGGTATAATTGCTTTACAATGGTGTGTTAGTTTCTGCTTTATAACAAAGTGAATCAGTTATATATATACATATGTTCCCATATCTCTTCCCTCTTGCAACTCCCTCCCTCCCACTCTCCCTATCCCATCCCTCCAGGTGGTCACAAAGGCCCAAGCTGATATCCCTGTGCTATGCGGCTGCTTCCCACTAGCAATCTACCTTACGTTTGGTAGTGTATATATGTCCATGCCTCTCTCTCATTTTGTCACAGCTCACCCTTCCCCCTCCCCATATCCTCAAGTCCATTCTCCAGTAGTTCTTTGTCTTTATTCCTGTCTTAGTCCTAGGTTCTTCATGACATTTTTTCCCTTAAATTCCATATATATGTGTTAGCATACGGTATTTGTCTTTCTCTTTGTGACTTACTTCACTCTGTATGACAGACTCTAGGTCTATCCACCTCATTACAAATAGCTCAATTTCGTTTCTTTATATGGCTGAGTAATATTCCATTGTATATATGTGCCACATCTTCTTTATCCATTCATCTGATGATGGGCACTTAGGTTGTTTCCACCTCCGGGCTATTGTAAATAGAGCTGCAATGAACATTTTGGTACATGACTGTTTTTGAGTTATGGTTTGACTCTCTTTGAATTATGGTTTTTTCAGGGTATATGCCCAGTAGTGGAATTGCTGGGTCATATGGTAGTTCTATTTGTAGTTTTTTAAGGAACCTCCATACTGTTCTCCATAGTGGCTGTACCAACTCACATTCCCACCAGCAATGCAGGAGTGTTCCCTTTTCTCCACACCCTGTCCAGCATTTATTGTTTCTAGATTTTTTGATGATGGCCATTCTGACTGGTGTGAGATGATATCTCATTGCAGTTTTGATTTGCATTTCTCTAATGATTAATGATGTTGAGCATTCTTTCATGTGTTTGTTGGCAGTCTGTATATTTTCTTTGGAGAAATGTCTATTTAGGTCTTCTGCCCATTTTTGGATTGGGTTGTTTGTTTTTTTGTTATTGAGCTGCATGAGCAGCTTGTAAATTTTGGAGATTAATTCTTTGTCAGTTGCTTCATTTGCAAATATTTTCTCCCATTCTGAGGGTTGTCTTTTGGTCTTGATTATGGTTTCCTTTGTTGTGCAAAAGCTTTTAAGTTTCATTAGGTCCCATTTGTTTATTTTTGTTTTTATTTCCATTTCTGTAGGAGGTGGGTCAAAAAGGATCTTGCTGTGATTTATGTCATAGAGTATTCTGCCTATGTTTTACTCTAAGAGTTTGATAATTTCTGACCTTACATTTAGGTCTTTAATCCATTCTGAGCTTATTTTTGTAGATGATGTTAGGGAGTGATCTCATCTCATACTTTGACATGTACCTGTCCAGTTTTCCCAGCACCACTTATTGAATAGGCTGTCCTTTCTCCACTGTACATTCCTGCCTCCTTTATCAAAGATAAGGTGACCATATGTGCGTGGGTTTATCTCTGGGCTTTCTATCCTGTTCCATTGACCTCTCTTTCTGTCTTTGTGCCAGTACCATACTGTCTTGATTACTGTGGCTTTGTAATATAGTCTGAAGTCAGGGAGCCTGATTCCTCCAGCTCCGTTTTTCGTTCTCAAGATTGCTTTGGGTATTCGGGGTCTTTTGTGTTTCCATACAAATTGTGAAATTTTTTGTTCTAGTTCTGTGAAAAATGCCAGTGGTAGTTTGATAGGGATTGCATTGAATCAGTAGATTGCTTTGGGTAGTAGAGTCATTTTCACAATGTTGATTCTTCCAATCCAAGAACATGGTATATCTCTCCATCTATTTGTATCATCTTTAATTCTTTCATCAGTATCCTATAATTTTCTGCATACAGGTCTTTTGTCTCCTTAGGTAGGTTTATTCCTAGGTATTTTATTCTTTTTGTTGCATTGGTAAATGGGAGTGTTTTCTTGATTTCACTTTCAGATTTTTCATCATTAGTGTATAGGAATGCCAGAGATTTCTGTGCATTAATTTTGTACCCTGCAACTTTACCAAATTCATTGATTAGCTCTAGTAGTTTTCTGATAGCATCTTTAGGTTTCTCTATGTATAGTATCATGTCATCTGCAAACAGTGACAGCTTTACTTCTTCTTTTCCGATTTGGATTCCTTTTATTTCCTTTTCTTCTCTGATTTCTGTGGCTAAAACTTCCAAAACTATGTTGAATAAGAGTGGTGAGAGTGGGCAACCTTGTCTTGTTCTTGATCTTAGTGGAAATGCTTTCAGTTTTTCACCATTGAGGATGGTGTTGGCTGTGGGTTTGTCATATATGGCCTTTATTATGTTGAGGAAAGTTCCCTCTATGCCTACTTTCTGCAAGGTTTTTGTCATAAATGGGTGTTGAATTTTGTCAAAACTTTCTCTGCATCTATTGAGATAATCATATGGTTTTTCTCCTTCAATTTGTTAATATGGTTTATCACATTGATTGATTTGTGTATATTGAAGAATCCTTGCATTCCTGGAATAAACCCCACTTGATCATGGTGTATGATCCTTTGAATGTGCTGTTGGATTCTGTTTGCTAGTATTTTGTTGAGGTTTTTTGCATCTGTGTTCAACAGTGATATTGGCCTGTAGTTTGCTTTCTTTTTGACATCCTTGTCTGGTTTTGGTATCAAGTTGATGGTGGCCTCGTAGAATGAATTTGGGAGTGTTCCTCCCTCTGCTATATTTTGGAAGAGTTTGAGAAGGATAGGTGTTAGCTCTTCTCTAAATGTTTGATAGAATTTGCCTCTGAAGCCACCTGGTCCTGGGCTTTTGTTTGTTGGAAGATTTTAAATCACAGTTTCAATTTCAGTGCTTGTGATTGGTCTGTTCATATTTTCTATTTCTTCCTGATTCACTCTTGGCAGGTTGTGCGTTTCCTAGAATTTGCCCATTTCTTCTAGGTTGTCCATTTTATTGGCATAGAGCTGCTTGTAGTAATCTCTCATGATCTTTTGTATTTCTGCAGTGTCTGTTGTTACTTCTCCTTTTTCATTTCTAATTCTATTGATTTGAGTCTTCTCCCTTTTTTTCTTCGTGAGTCTGGCTAATAGTTTATAAATTTTGTTTATCTTCTCAAAGAACCAGCTTTTAGTTTTATTGATCTTTGCTCTCGTTTCCTTCATTTCTTTTTCATTTACTTCTGATCTGATCTTTAGGATTTCTTTCCTTCTGCTAATTTTGGGTTTTTTTGTTGTTGTGCTTCTTCTTTCTCTAATTGCTTTAGTTGCAGGTTTAGGTTGTTTATTCGAGATGTTTCCTGTTTCTTAAGGTAGGATTGTATTGCTATAAACTTCCCTCTTAAAACTGCTTTTGCTGCATCCCATAGGTTTTTGGTCGTCGTGTCTCCATTGTCATTTTTTTCTAGATATTTTTTTATTTCCTCTTTGATTTCTTCAGTGATCACTTTGTTATTAAATAGTGTATTGTTTAGCCTCCATGTGTTTGTATTTTTTACAGATCGTTTCCTGTAATTGATGTCTAGTCTCCTAGCATTGTGGTCGGAAAAGATACCTGATACAATTTCAATTTTCTTAAATTTACCAAGGCTTGATTTGTGACCCAAGATATGATCTATCCTGGAGAATGTTCCATGAGCACTTGAGAAAAAGGTGTATTCTGTTGTTTTTGGATGGAGTGTCCTATAAATATCAATTAAGTCCATCTTATTTAATGTATCATTTAAAGCTTGTGTTTCCTTATTTATTTTCATTTTGGATGATCTGTTCATTGGTGAAAGTGGGGTGTTAAAGTCCCCAACTCTGAATGTGTTACTGTCGATTTCCCCTTTTATGGCTGTTAGTATTTGCCTTATGTATTGAGGTGCCCCTATGTTGGGTGCATAAATATTTACAATTGTTATATCTTCTTCTTGGATCGATCCCTTGATCATTATGTAGTGTCCTTCTTTGTCTCTTCTAATAGTCTTTATTTTAAAGTCTATTTTGTCTGATATGAGAAGTGCTACTCCAGCTTTCTTTTGGTTTCCATTTGCATGGAATAACTTTTTCCATCCCCTTACTTTTAGTCTGTATGTGTCTCTAGGTCTGAAGTGGGTCTATTGTAGACAGCATATATATGGGTCTTGTTTTCGTATCCATTCAGCCAATCTGTGTCTTTTGGGGGGAGCATTTAGTGTATTTACATTTAAGGTAATCATCGATATGTATGTTCCTATTCCCAGTTTCTTAATTTTTTTAGGTTCGTTATTGTAGGTCTTTTCCATCTCTTGTGTTTCTTGCCTAGAGAAGTTCCTTTAGCATTTGTTGTAAAGCTGGTTTGGTGGTGCTGAACTCTCTCAGCTTTTGCTTGTCTGTAAAGGTTTTAATTTCTCCACCAAATCTGAATGAGATCCTTGCTGGGTAGAGTAATCCTTGTTGCAGGTTTTTCTCCTTCATCACTTTAAATATGTCCTGCCAGTCCCTTCTGGCTTGCAGAGTTTCTGCTGAAAGATCAGCTGTTAACCTTATGGGGATTCCCTTGTGTGTTATTTGTTGTTTTTCCCTTACTGCTTTTAATATGTTTTCTTTGTATTTAATTTTTGACAGTTTGATTAATATGTGTCTTGGCATATTTCTCCTTGGATTTATCCTGTATGGGACTCTCTGTGCTTCCTGGAGTTGATTAACTATTTCCTTTCCCATATTAGGGAAGTTTTCAACTATAATCTCTTCAAATATTTTCTCATTCCCTTTCTTTTTCTCTTCTTCTTCTGGAACCCCTATCATTCGAATGTTGGTGCGTTTAATGTTGTCCCAGAGGTCTCTGAGAGTGTCCTCAGTTCTTTTCATTCTTTTTTCTTTATTCTTCTCTGCAGTAGTTATTTCCACTATTTTATCTTCCAGGTCACTTATTCGTTCCTCTGCCTGTTATTCTGCTATTGATCCCATCTAGAGTATTTTTCATTTCATTTATGGTGTTGTTCATCATTGTTTGTTTCATCTTTAGTTCTTCTAGGTCCTTGTTAAATGTTTCTTGCATTTAGTTTATTCTATTTACAAGATTTTGGATCATCTTTACTATCATTATTCTGAATTCTTTTTCAGTAACACTGCCTATTTCGTCTTCATTTGTTAGGTCTGGTGTGTTTTTATCTTGCTCCTTCATCTGATGTGTATTTTTCTGTCTTCTCATTTTGCTTATCTTACTGTGTTTGGGGTCTCCTTTTTGCAGGCTGCCGGTTCATAGTTCCCATTGTTTTTGGTGTCTGTCCCCAGTGGCTAAAGTTGTTTCAGAGGGTTGTGTAGACTTCCTGGTGGAGGGGACTAGTGCCTGTGTTCTGGTGGATGAGGCTGGATCTTGTCTTTCTGGTAGGCAGGTCCACGTCTGGTGGTGTGTTTTGGGGTGTCTGTGGAGTTATTATGATTTTAGGGTAGTCTCTCTCCTAAAATGAGTGGGTTTGTGTTTCTGTCTTGCTTGTTGTTTGGCATAGCGTGTCCAGCACTCTAGCTTGCTGGTCGTTGAGTGAAACTGGGTACTGGTGTTGAGATGGAGATCTCTGGGAGATTTTCGCCATTTGATATTATGTGGACCTGGGAGGTCTCTTGTGGACCAGTGTCCTGAAGTTGGCCCTCCCACCTCAGAGGCACAGAACTGACTCTTGGCTGCAGCACCAAGAGCCTTTCATCCACACGTCCAGGTACGTGGGGACTTTCTTGTCTTTTGGAAGGTCTGAGGTCTTCTGCCAGCGTTCAGTAGGTGTTCTGTAGGAGTTGTTCCACGTGTAGATGTATTTCTGGTGTATCTCCGGGCTGCGGCCGCAGGTGCCCGGTTCCGGGCTGCTCCCGGCTCCCGGCAGCGGGGAATGGCGAAGGAACCAGGAGGGCTTTCGGCCAGTCTGGTAATGGGGCGGCCGCGCCAGAACGGCCCCTGGCCCTCACTCGCCGCTCCAGTGCAGCCGCCACCCGGGGCCGCGCCCCACACCCTCGGGCTCCGCCAGTAGCTGCTGGACATGCCGCCGACCCGCCCCGCTCAGCGGAGCTGCGCTCAGGCAGCAGCCCTCGCGCTCCAACTAGCTCCCCAGAAGTATTGCTTGGTGTGCATTTCCAGGCTCTGCCTGCTTTCTCATCTCTTGGTGGCAGGTGGAGGAAGAGGAGAAAAAGTTAAACTTTTCTTATAAACTGGCAGAATAAGCTTATAATATCCTCTCACTATCTCTGCATAGGTTCTAGTCTCTGCAGCACCACATAAGCTTTGCCCAAAGTAATGAACAGTTGAAAGTCAAATGTAATACTTCACCAAACAACTTAAAAATACTTGCACACTGGAAAGGATTAAGTTGCAGAGAACACAAATGGACCCAGAGCAACTTTTGCCAAAAGAGAATATTGTGCTAAATGTACAGCCATAGCTCTTTTCCATATGAAGAAACAGTCAGAAGGATAAAAGAACTTGGTCAAAATCACACACGTAAGTAGGACAGAATCTGGTCTGACTGTCATAAGGGTTGTGCTCTTTAACACCCAGGCTAGCTTTTCTGAAATCTGATTC
This sequence comes from Delphinus delphis, assembly GCF_949987515.2. Classification (NCBI taxonomy): domain Eukaryota; kingdom Metazoa; phylum Chordata; class Mammalia; order Artiodactyla; family Delphinidae; genus Delphinus; species Delphinus delphis. The sequence goes on along the minus strand of NC_082699.1, from coordinate 32,494,376 downwards.
ATGCATAGAATAACTAAACACCTCTGTTTGCCTTGAATGTTCCCTGTTTATACGTAGGGCTGCTGCAGTTTCTCATATCGCCCACTTTGATTCCCAAAAGCAACTGAGAATACACAATAATTTGGTCACTCTATCCATGGACCACTGTGGTGGGACTGCCTAGGAAGCTTATTAAAAGTGCAGCTTCCTGAGCCCTACTCCACATCTAGATAAGTTTTCTTAGGGTTGGCCCAAGAATCCAGGTACAAGTCTTTTTAAGTGCTTTTGTGGAACCCCACAGGTGAGTCTCTCACTCTTGTAAGTTAATAAACCATTTATTCTGCCTCCGCCAGATGCCCAGCCAGGTCCTATTAAGGTAGAAGTCCCCCCACCACATCAGAGGGATGCTCCCAGCCAAGTAATCTCTGGAGCCTTGGAGCATCTGAATGGTCTCATGCTGGCCCACCTGCCATGACAAAGCTCCTCCAGAGCATTCCCCTTCACAGTTTACATTCTACCACTCCCAAAGGCAGTCTGCTCCAATGGGGCCTGACTTCGCGTGTCCTAACGTGCACCCGCTGATTCAAGCAGTTTAGGAATAGAAGGTGCTGTGGTTTTCAACCAGGGTGGTCCAACCTCTAAAATGGTAGTTGAAGCAGTCTCTACCTCCTGGGCACATCGCCTTTGCAACACTGCCGTTAAACGAATGTCCCATCTTTGCTTTTTCAAGGTCAGCAACAAGGAGTCCCCTCCTAAAGAAGGTTGTCTCTCATTGCCACACTATCAAAGGCTGCCCCAAATGTTCCTTCCTGTGGGCCTGATCAGGCTAAGGGCAGAGTTGTCTCTTTCCTTCTCTGAGTTGGACCAAATCATCTTAGTAACACCTCTTCACAGTGTTGACCATGTTTTTCACAGGGGCTGCTGCTGAGCCTTTATCTCATCCTTTCATGGTGGAGAGAGAGAGAAATCTAATGATTTTTACTTCTAGGGGTGAGGGGACTGTAATGATTATGTTGTCATTTTGTATTATGTCCTTTTGTCATGAATTTGTTTTCAATTTCATGTTAAAATGGGCCCACCATTTCCACTTTGTGAGGTCATTCAGCACCCTCATTTTGCACCTTTAACATCTCTCTTAGTATCACTTGGAAATATTTGAAATGGCATGAGCTTGTCCTCACATTCCTATCAGCTGTAAATCTGGAGCCCCGACATGAACCTAACCATTGAACAGAAAACCTCTCCACTACCTGTGTAACACTGGGTAGGCCCCTTAACCTCTTGGTATTTTTAAGTCCTCAGTTGTAAAAATGTGAGGGTGCTATGAATTTATATTTGGGAAAGGACATGGTCGAGAAGAGTGTGTCTTTTCTTTTATTCTTTTAAACTGGAATGTCTTCCCTCTCTTCCCCATGGGTCCAAATCTCACTTGTCCTTCAGGCCCACTGGCAAGGAGCCTTCCCTGATTCCCCAGGCCACACAAATCTCTGCCTCTTAGGGTCAGTGGCATACAACCTAGCTATCTCTTACGTTAATCTTGCCTCTCAAGCCAAACTCAGAATGTGGGACTCTCTTACCCTCCTGGCACCCCTGGGGTTGTGCCAGCCCCACTGCCGCACGACACCTAGTGTGTCTACTAGACGAGAGCATGGGTGGGTAGGCCCAGATGTGAGGGGCCAGATAGAGTACATCTCCCTCCACCCTGCTCTCCTCCACAAAAGTGCACCTCCTCCTGAAGCCTGCCCCTCAAGTCACAGTTTCCTCATATGAACTCACTGGGTAGTGATGCCGTCATAGGCCTTTTTACAGTTTCCATGGCAAGGTAACTATGCAAACGTGCTTCCCTCAGAGAAACTTCCCTACCTTGGTGGGTACTTCTTTCCTTGGAGAAAGTTCTCCACCAGATACCAATCTCTTTTTTTGTCTGAGAGAGAATATCTGACCACATCTTCTATATTTACTCTAACCTGTCCTCTATTCCCTGGGAGGGCAGGGAAGCAGGTACACTGAGACCGGGCATGTGTACAAGAGGCATGGTGTACACACAAACTCCCTTGGCTGCCACATGTTCCTGTGGCACATACACCTGAACACTTTCCCAGCTCTAAGTAATACCAGTGACCTGGGACACTTTCAGTGACCCACAGTGCTCACTGTTGAGGAGAAGTGAAAGGTCATCCCTGGACAAGTGTGCAGGACGGTTCTGAGCTTTATAAATGTAGCCTTCCCCTTTGGGATACAGGATGCTTCCATTCAGACCCTTTCCTGATTGGCCTCTTAGAAAAAGACAAGTGCATTTTTGTTGGCAAATGGTAAATGGAGCAGTTTGAGGAAGGGGGCCACTCTTGAACCTCACCTTCAAACGCAGGCACCTCTGTGCTGTCATGTAGATGTCTATATCGGTCCCCTCAGAAACATCCCATAAAGAGATGCAGAGTACTAGGGGAGAGGGTGATGCCATATTGATGGGAAGACCAAAAGAACGAAGGGGGGTTGATGAAGTGCTAATGAGATTGGAGGGCTGAAGAGATTGTGTCCCAGGAGGCTGGGTTGATGTGAGCCGAGACTTGGTACCCAGAACCCGGTTCTGAGTCTCCTGATTACTCTGCCTCAGGATTTTACCTTGTTCTAATCGACGTAAAAGTATGAGAGGCCTAGAGTTCAGTGTGTTTGAAACAGGCAGTATAAATGGGGCCCAAAAAGGGTTGCCAAGGTGGCCGGGGTTCTTAAGTAATTTATATTTGATTATTCTTTTCCAAAACTTGAAAGACATTTCCATTAAAGCCTCAGAAGTGACAGGCTGCAAGAAATGTTTTCTGTGGTGGAAGGGAGAGATGGAGAGGATCATGATTGCAATTACTTTCGGGTTCTACTGTTTTCCCTGGAAACGGTGAAGAGACTTCCTCATGTGCTGCAGCCCTAGGCTCTCGGGATTGCTTTCTCTCCCAGTGTCCCTTCTCTAGGGAATCATAGAGGTGATGGGCCAAGGCTGTGTTTTGGATGTCAAGTAGCTTAAATGTTTTCAGCCAGAAACTGGGAGAGACCTGAGAGAGGGAAATTCTGGCAGGAGACTGTGCACAGCAGAAGTGACTGATCAGTTCTGATTTTCTTAGCAGCAGCAGTGGCTCCCGTTTCTCGTCCTACACCTGGTCACTACCATGTCGTCTACCGAGGATGTGCATAAACACTCTTGGGCCGGCATGGGTAGACATACTGCTTGGTTGATGGCTACCGGGCCTACGGAGATGTTCCTTTGGCCACGCCAGCAAAGGTGGAAACAGAGAAGCCAGTCCCCAGACGTGCTCCCAAGAGAAAGCGCTGTCCGGAAAGGTCGGACAAAGACCTGTGTTGCCCCAGACCCAAAATCCGGCGATTGCAGCATTCAGGCAGCTCAGAAATACAAGGTGCTTTGATTGTCAAGCAGGGTGGCCCAACCTCTGGGCACATGCCCTCTGCAACAGCCCCAGTAAACAAATGTCCCATCTCTACTTTTTCAAGGCCGGCAACAGGGAGTCCCCTCCTAAAGTAAGTTCTCTCTCATTGCCACATTATCAAAGGCTGCCCCAAATGTAGTTCCTTCCTGTGGTTCTGATCAGGCTAACGGCAGAGTTGTCTCTTACCTTGTCTGAGTCGCACCAAGTCGTCTTAGTAACACCTCTTCACCCTGTTGACCATGTTTTTCACGGGGGCTGCTGCTGAGCCTTTATCTCATCCTTTCATGGTGGAGAGATAGAGGATTCTAATGATTTTTACTTCTAGGGGAGAGGGGAGTGTAATGATGATGTTGTCGTTTTGTATTATGTCCTTTAGTCATGAATTTATTTTCGATTTCATGTTAAAATGGTCCCACAATTCCCACTTTGTGAGACCATTCAGCACCCTCATTTTGCACCTTAGACATCTCTCTCAGTATCACGTGGAAATGTTTGAAATGGCATGAGGTTGTTCTCACATTCCTGTCAGCTGTAAATTCGGAGCCCCAACATGAACCTAACCATTGAGCAGAACACCTCTGCACTTCCTGTGTAACACTGGGTAGGCCACTTAACCTCCTGTTTTTTTTTCAGTCCTCAATTGTAAAAATGTGAGGGTGCTATGAATTTATATTTGGGGCAGGACAAGGTCGAGAAGAGTGTGTTTTTGCTTTTATTCTTCTAAACTGGAATGTCTTTCCTCTCTTCCCCATGGATCAAAATCTTACTTGTCCTTCAGGCCCACTGGCAAGGAGCTTTCCCTGATTCCCCAGTCCACACAAATCTCTGCCTCTTAGCGTCAGTGCCATACAACCTAGCTGTCTCTTATATTAATCTTGCCTCTGAAGCCAATTTCAGAATGTGGGTCTCTCTTGCCCACCCTGGGGCCCCAGTGGCTGTGCCAGACCACCGGCACCCCGCATCTGGGGTGTCTACTAGACTAGGGCATGGGTGAGAATGCCCAGGTGTGAGGGGCGAGGCAGAGTACCTCTGCCTCCACCCTGCTCTCCTCCACAAAATTGCCCCTCCTCCTGAAGCCTGCCCTGCAAGTCACAGGTTCCTTCTAAGACCTCACTGGGTAGTGATGCCCTCACAAGCCTTCTCACAGTTTCCATGGCAGGGTAACTGTGGAAAGGGGTGCCCTCAGAGAATCTTCCCTACCAGTTCTCCACCAGATACCAATCTCTTTGGTTGTGTGAGAGAGAATGTCTGAATGGATAGTCGTTATGTACTCTAACCTCTGCTCTGTTCCCTGGGTAGACAGTGCAGCAGGTACACTCAGACCGGGCATCTCTACAGGAGGTAAGGTGTACACACAACCTCACCTGGCTGGCACATATTCCTGTGGTGCTAGCCAACTACGTACCCCTGAGCATTTTCCCAGCACTAAGTAATACCAGTGACCTGGGACACCTTCACTGACCCACAGTGTTCACTGCTGAGGAGAAGTGAAATGTCATCCCTGGACAAGTGTGCAGGACAGTTCTGAGTTTTATAAATGTAGCCTTCTCCTTTGGGCTAAAGGATGCTTCCATTCAGACCTTTTCCTGATTGGCCTCTTAGCAAAAGACAAGTGCATTTTTGTTGGCAAATGGTAAAAGGAGCAGTTTGAGGAAGAGGGCCACCTTGAACCGCACCTGCCAATGCAGGCACATCTGTGCTGTCATGTAGGCGTCTCTATCGGTCCCCTCAGACACATCCCATACTGAGTTGCTGAGTACTAGGGGAGAGGGTGTTGCCATATTGATGGGAAGACCAAAAGAACGAAGGGGGGTTGATGCAGTACTAATGAGACTGGAGGGCTGAGGAGATTGTGTCCCAGGAGGCTGGGTTGATGTGGGCCTAGACTTGGGACCCAGAACCCGGTTCTAAGTCTCCTGATCACTCTGCCTCAGGATTTGGCCTTGTTCTAATCTACATAAAAGTATCAGAGGGCTAGAGTTCAGTGTGGTTGAAACAGGCAGTATAAATTGAGCCCAAGAGGGGTTTCCAAGGTGGGTGGGGTTCTTAACCAATTTATATTAGATTATTTTTTTCCAAATCTTGAAAGACATTTCCATGAAAGCCTCAGAAGTGACAGACTGCAAGAAATGTCTTCTCTGTTGTGGAAGGGAGAGATGGAGAAGATCATGATTGAAATTACTTTCGGGTTCTACTGTTTTCCCTGGAAACGGTGAAGAGACTTCCTCATCTGCTGCAGCCCTAGGCTCTAGGAATTGCTTTTGCAGCCAGTGTCCCTCTTCTAGGGACGCATAGAGGTGATGGGCCAAGGCTGTGTTTTGGATGTCAAGTAGACTAAAGGTCTTCAGCCAGAAACTGGGAGAGGCATTAGAGAGGGAAATACTGGCAGGAGACTGTGCACAGCAGAAGTGACTGATCAGTTCTGATTTTCTTAGCAGCAGCAGTGGCTCCCGTTTCTCGTCCTACACCTGGTCACTACCATGTCCTCTACCGATGGCGTGGAGAAACGCAGTTGGGCTGGCATGGAGAGACATACTACCTGGTTGGTGGCTTCCGGGCCTATGGGTATGTTCCTTTGGTCATGCCAGTAGTGGAAGCAGAGAAGCCAGTCCCCAGACGTGCCCCCAAAAGAAAGCGCTCTCCGGAAAGGTCGGACAGAGACCTGCGTTGCCCCAGAGCCCAAATCCGGTGATTGGAGCATTCAAACAGCTCAGGAGAACAAGGTGCTTTAATTCTCAAGCAGGGTGGCCCAACCTCTGGGCACATCCCCTCTGCAACAGCCCCAGTAAACGAATGTCCCATCTTTATGTTTTCAAGGTTGGCAAAAGGGAGTCCCCTCTTAAAGAAGGTTCTCTCTCATTGCCACATTATCAAAGGCTGCCCCAAATGTGGTTCCTTCCTGTTTGCCTCATCAGGCTAAGGGCAGAGTTGTCTCTTTCCTTCTCTGAGTCGTACCAAATCGTCTTAGTAACACATCTTCACACTATTGACCATGTTGTTCACGGGGGCTGCTGCTGAGCCTTCATCTCGTCCTTTCATTATGGAGAGAGAGAGGATTCTAATGATTTTTACTTCTAGGGGTGAGGGGAGTGTAATGATTATGTTGTCATTTTGTATTATGTCCTTTTGTCATGAATTTTTCAATTTCGTGTTAAAATGAGCCCACCATTTCCACTTTGTGAGGTCATTCAGCACCCTCATTCTGCACCTTTAACATCTCTCTCAGTATCACTTGGAAATGTTTGAAATGGCATGAGGTTGTTCTCACATTCCTATCAGCTGTATATCCGGAGCCCCGACATGAACCTAACCATTGAGCAGAACACCTCTCCACTACCTGTGTAACACTGGGTAGGCCCCTTAACTTCTTGGATTTTGTAAGTCCACAGTTGTAAAAATGTTAGGGTGCTATGAATTTATATTTGGGGCAGGATAATGTTGAGAAGAGTGTGTCTTTTCTTTTATTCTTTTAAACTGGAATCTCTTCCCTCTCTTCCCCATGGGTCCAAATCTCACTTGTCCTTCAGGCCCACTGCCAAGGAGCCTTCCCTGACTCCCCAGTCCACACAAATCTCTGCCTCTTAGGGTCAGTGGCATACAACCTAGCTGTCTCTTACGTTAATCTTGCCTCTCAAGCCAATCTCAGAATGTTTGTCTCTCTTTCCCTCCTGGGGCCCCTGGTGCTGTGCCAGCCCACCGGCATGCCCCATCTGGGGTGTCTACTACACTAGGGCATGGGTGAGGAGGCCCAGGGGTGAGGGGCGAGGCAGAGTACCTCTGCCTCTACCCTGTTCTCCTCCACAAAACTGCCCCTCCTCCTCAAGCCTGCCCCTCAAGTCAAAGATTCCATATATGACCTCACTGGGTAGTGATGCCCTCACAGGAGTTCTCAGCGTTTCCATGGTAGCATAACTGTAGAAACGGGCTGCACTCAGAGAAACTTCCCTACCAGTTCTCCACCAGATACCAATCTCTTTGGATGTCTGTGTGACAATGTGTGACCGGATACTGTATATGTACTCTAACCTGTGCTCTGTTTCCTGGGTGGGCTGTGCAGCAGGTACACCCAGACCGGGCAACTCTACAGGAGGTATGATATACACACAACCTCACCTGGCTGGCACATGTTCCTGTGGGGGTTGCCAACTACGAACAGCTGAGCACTTTCCCAGATGTAAGTAATACCAGTGACCTGCGACGCCTTCAGGGACGCACAGTTCTCACTGCTGAGAACAAGTGAAAGGTCACTCTTGAAACACACCTTCAAACCCAGGCACTACTGTGCTGTCATGTAGACGTCTATATCGGTCCCCTCAGACACATCCCTTACAGAGTTGCTGAGTACTAAGGGAGAGGGTGTTGCCATATTGATGGGAAGACCGGAAGAACGAAGAGGGGGTGATGAAGCGCTAATGAGCCTGGAGGGCTGAGGAGATGGTGTCATTGGAGGCTGGGTTGATATGAGCCTAGACTTGGGACCCAGAACCCGGTTCTGAGTCTCCTGATCACTCTGCCTCAGTATTTGGCCTTGTTCTAATCTACATAAAAGAATTAGACAGCTAGAGTTCAGTGTGGTTGAAACAGGCAGTATAAATGGGGCCCAAGAGGGGTTGCCAAGGTGGGCGGGGTTCTTAACCAATTTATATTAGATTATTTTTTTCCAAATCTTGAAAGACATTTCCATGAAAGCCTCAGAAGTGACAGACTGCAAGAAATGTTTTCTCTGTTGTGGAAGGGAGAGATGGAGAGGATCATGATTGCAGTTACTTTCGGGTTCTACTGTTTTCCCTGGAAACGGTGAAGAGACTTCCTCATGTGCTGCAGCCCTAGGCTCTCGGGATTGCTTTCTCACCCAGTGTCCCTTCTCTAGGGACGCATAGAGGTGATGGGCCAAGGCTGTGTTTTGGACGTCAAGTAGATTAAAGGTCTTCAGCCAGAAACTGGGAGAGGCATGAGAGAGGGAAATTCTGGCAGGAGACTGTGCACAGCAGAAGTGACTGATCAGTTCTGATTTTCTTTGCAGCAGCAGTGGCTCCCGTTTCTCGTCCTACACCTGGTCACTACCATGTCCTGTACCGTGGGTGTGGAGAAACGCAGTTGGGCTGGCATGGGGAGACATACTGCCTGGTTGGTGGCTACCGGCTCTACGGGGATGTTCCTTTGGCCACGCCAGCTAAGGTGGAAGCAGAGAAGCCAGTGCCCAGACGTGCTCTGAAGAGAAAGCACTCACCGGAATGGTCGGACGAAGACCTGTGTTGCCCCAGATCCAAAGTCCGGCGATTGGAGCTTTCAAGCAGCACAGGAATACAAGGTGCTTTGATTCTCAAGCAGTGTGGCCCAACCTCTGGGCACATCGCCTCTGCAAGAGCCACAGTAAACGAATGTCCCATATTTTCTTTCTCAAGGTCGGCAGCAGGGAGTCCTCTCCTAAAGAAGTTTCTCTCACATTGCCACACTATCCAAGGCTGCCCCAGATGTGGTTCCTTCCCGTAGCCTGATCAGGCTAAGGGCAGAGTTGTCTCTTTGCTCCCCTGAGTAGCACCAAATCGTCTTAGTAACACCTCTTCACCCTGTTGACCATGTTTTTCACTGGGGCTGCTGCTGAGCCTTTATCTCATCCTTTCATGGTGGAGAGAGAGAGAAATCTAATGATTTTTACTTCTAGGGGTGAGGGGACTGTAATGATTATGTTGTCATTTTGTATTATGTCCTTTTGTCATGAATTTGTTTTCAATTTCATGTTAAAATGGGCCCGCCATTCCCACTTTGTGAGGTCATTCAGCACCCTCATTTTGCACCTTTAACATCTCTCTTAGTATCACTTGGAAATATTTGAAATGGCATGAGCTTGTCCTCACATTCCTATCAGCTGTAAATCTGGAGCCCCGACATGAACCTAACCATTGAACAGAAAACCTCTCCACTACCTGTGTAACACTGGGTAGGCCCCTTAACCTCTTGGTTTTTTAAGTTCTCAGCTGTAAAAATATGAAGGTGCTATGAATTTATATTTGGGGCAGGACAGGTTTGAGGAGAGTGTGTCTTTGCTTGTATTTTTCCAAACCAGAATGTCTTCCCTCTCTTCCCCATGGGTCCAAATCTCACTTGTCCTTCAGGCCCACTGGCAAGGAGCCTTCCCTGATTCCCCAGTCCACACAAATCTCTGCCTCTTACGGTCAGTGCTATACAACCTAGCTGTCTTTTACGTTAATCTTGCCTCTCAAGCCAATCTCAGAATGTTTGTCTCTCTTTCCCTCCTGGGGCCCCTGGTGCTGTGCCAGCCCACCGGCATGCCCCATCTGGGGTGTCTACTACACTAGGGCATGGGTGAGGAGGCCCAGGGGTGAGGGGCGAGGCAGAGTACCTCTGCCTCTACCCTGTTCTCCTCCACAAAACTGCCCCTCCTCCTCAAGCCTGCCCCTCAAGTCAAAGATTCCATATATGACCTCACTGGGTAGTGATGCCCTCACAGGAGTTCTCAGCGTTTCCATGGTAGCATAACTGTAGAAACGGGCTGCACTCAGAGAAACTTCCCTACCAGTTCTCCACCAGATACCAATCTCTTTGGATGTCTGTGTGACAATGTGTGACCGGATACTGTATATGTACTCTAACCTGTGCTCTGTTTCCTGGGTGGGCTGTGCAGCAGGTACACCCAGACCGGGCAACTCTACAGGAGGTATGATATACACACAACCTCACCTGGCTGGCACATGTTCCTGTGGGGGTTGCCAACTACGAACAGCTGAGCACTTTCCCAGATGTAAGTAATACCAGTGACCTGCGACGCCTTCAGGGACGCACAGTTCTCACTGCTGAGAACAAGTGAAAGGTCACTCTTGAAACACACCTTCAAACCCAGGCACTACTGTGCTGTCATGTAGACGTCTATATCGGTCCCCTCAGACACATCCCTTACAGAGTTGCTGAGTACTAAGGGAGAGGGTGTTGCCATATTGATGGGAAGACCGGAAGAACGAAGAGGGGGTGATGAAGCGCTAATGAGCCTGGAGGGCTGAGGAGATGGTGTCATTGGAGGCTGGGTTGATATGAGCCTAGACTTGGGACCCAGAACCCGGTTCTGAGTCTCCTGATCACTCTGCCTCAGTATTTGGCCTTGTTCTAATCTACATAAAAGAATTAGACAGCTAGAGTTCAGTGTGGTTGAAACAGGCAGTATAAATGGGGCCCAAGAGGGGTTGCCAAGGTGGGCGGGGTTCTTAACCAATTTATATTAGATTATTTTTTTCCAAATCTTGAAAGACATTTCCATGAAAGCCTCAGAAGTGACAGACTGCAAGAAATGTTTTCTCTGTTGTGGAAGGGAGAGATGGAGAGGATCATGATTGCAGTTACTTTCGGGTTCTACTGTTTTCCCTGGAAACGGTGAAGAGACTTCCTCATGTGCTGCAGCCCTAGGCTCTCGGGATTGCTTTCTCACCCAGTGTCCCTTCTCTAGGGACGCATAGAGGTGATGGGCCAAGGCTGTGTTTTGGACGTCAAGTAGATTAAAGGTCTTCAGCCAGAAACTGGGAGAGGCATGAGAGAGGGAAATTCTGGCAGGAGACTGTGCACAGCAGAAGTGACTGATCAGTTCTGATTTTCTTTGCAGCAGCAGTGGCTCCCGTTTCTCGTCCTACACCTGGTCACTACCATGTCCTGTACCGTGGGTGTGGAGAAACGCAGTTGGGCTGGCATGGGGAGACATACTGCCTGGTTGGTGGCTACCGGCTCTACGGGGATGTTCCTTTGGCCACGCCAGCTAAGGTGGAAGCAGAGAAGCCAGTGCCCAGACGTGCTCTGAAGAGAAAGCACTCACCGGAATGGTCGGACGAAGACCTGTGTTGCCCCAGATCCAAAGTCCGGCGATTGGAGCTTTCAAGCAGCACAGGAATACAAGGTGCTTTGATTCTCAAGCAGTGTGGCCCAACCTCTGGGCACATCGCCTCTGCAAGAGCCACAGTAAACGAATGTCCCATATTTTCTTTCTCAAGGTCGGCAGCAGGGAGTCCTCTCCTAAAGAAGTTTCTCTCACATTGCCACACTATCCAAGGCTGCCCCAGATGTGGTTCCTTCCCGTAGCCTGATCAGGCTAAGGGCAGAGTTGTCTCTTTGCTCCCCTGAGTAGCACCAAATCGTCTTAGTAACACCTCTTCACCCTGTTGACCATGTTTTTCACTGGGGCTGCTGCTGAGCCTTTATCTCATCCTTTCATGGTGGAGAGAGAGAGAAATCTAATGATTTTTACTTCTAGGGGTGAGGGGACTGTAATGATTATGTTGTCATTTTGTATTATGTCCTTTTGTCATGAATTTGTTTTCAATTTCATGTTAAAATGGGCCCGCCATTCCCACTTTGTGAGGTCATTCAGCACCCTCATTTTGCACCTTTAACATCTCTCTTAGTATCACTTGGAAATATTTGAAATGGCATGAGCTTGTCCTCACATTCCTATCAGCTGTAAATCTGGAGCCCCGACATGAACCTAACCATTGAACAGAAAACCTCTCCACTACCTGTGTAACACTGGGTAGGCCCCTTAACCTCTTGGTTTTTTAAGTTCTCAGCTGTAAAAATATGAAGGTGCTATGAATTTATATTTGGGGCAGGACAGGTTTGAGGAGAGTGTGTCTTTGCTTGTATTTTTCCAAACCAGAATGTCTTCCCTCTCTTCCCCATGGGTCCAAATCTCACTTGTCCTTCAGGCCCACTGGCAAGGAGCCTTCCCTGATTCCCCAGTCCACACAAATCTCTGCCTCTTACGGTCAGTGCTATACAACCTAGCTGTCTTTTACGTTAATCTTGCCTCTCAAGCCAATCTCAGAATGTTTGTCTCTCTTTCCCTCCTGGGGCCCCTGGGGCTGTGCCAGCCCACTGGCACGCCCCACGTGGAGTATCTACTAGACTAGGGCATGTGTGGGAAAGCCCATGTGTGAGGGGCCAGGCAGAGTACCTCCTCCTCCACCCTGCTCTCCTCCACAAAACTGCCCCTCCTCCTGAAGACTGCCCCGCAAATCACAGGTTCCTTATATGACCTCACTGGGTAGTGATGACCTCACAGGTCTTCTCAGAGTTTCCATAGCAGGGTAACTATGCAAATGTGCTACCCTCAGAGAAACTTCCCTACCCTGGAGGAAACTTCTTTCCCTGGAGAAAGTTCTCCACGAGATACCAATCTCCTTGGTTGTTTGAGAGAAAATGTTTGACCAGATCTTCTCTATTTACTCTAACCTGTCCTCTGTTCCCTGGGAGGTCAGTGCAGCAGGTACACCGAGACCGGGCATCTGTACAAGAGGCATGGTGTACACACAACCTCCCCTGGCTGCCACATGTTCCTGTGGGGCTTGCCCACCACACACACCTGAGCACTTTCCCAGCTCTAAGTAATACCATTGACCTGGGACACCTTCAGTGACCCACAGTGCTCACTGCTGAAGACAAGTGAAAGGTCATTCCTGGATTAGTGTGCAGGACAGTTATGAGCTTTATAAATATAGCCTTCCCCTTTGAGCTACAGGATGATTCCATTCAGACCCTTTCCTGATTGGCCTCTTAGCAAATGACAAGTGCATTTTTGTTGGCAAATGGTAAATGGAGCAGTTTGAGGAAGAGGGCCACTCTTGAACCACACCTTCAAACCCAGGCACCACTGTGCTATCATGTAGGCGTCTCTATCGGTCCCCTCAGACACATCCCTTACTGACTTGCTGAGTACTAGGGGAGAGGGTAGTGCCGTATTGATGGGAAGACCGGAAGAATAAAGCGGGGGTGATGAAGTGCTAATGAGACTAGAGGGCTGAGAAGATGGTGTCCCAGGAGCCTGTGTTGATGTGAGCCTAGACTTGGTACCCAGAACCTGGTTCTGAGTCTCCTGATCAGTCTGCCTCAGTATTTGGCCTTGTTCTAATCAACATAAAAGTATCAGACGGGGCTTCCCTGGTGGCGCAGTGGTTGAGAGTCCGCCTGCCGATGCAGGGGACACGGGTTCGTGCCCTGGTCCGGGAAGATCCCACATGCCGTGGAGCGGCTAGGCCCGTGAGACATGGCTGCTAAGCCTGTGCGTCCGGAGCCTGTGCTCCGCAACGGGAGAGGCCAAAACAGTGAGAGGCCCGCGTACCACAAAAAAAAAAAAAAAGCATCAGAAGGCTAGAGTTCAGTGTGTTTGAAACAGGCAGTATAAATTGGGCCCAAGAGGAGTTGCCAAGGTGGGCGGTGTTCTTAACCAATTTTATTAGATTATATTTTTCCAAAACTTGAAAGACATTTCCATGAAAGCCTCAGAAGTGACAGACTGCAAGAAATGTTTTCTCTGTTGTGGAAGGGAGAGATGGAGTGGATCATGATTGCAATTACTTTCGGTTTCTACTGTTTTCCCTGGAAACGGTGAAGAGACTTCCTCATGTGCTGCAGCCTTAGGCTCTAGGGATTGCTTTTGCAGCCAGTGTCCCTTCTCTAGGGACTCATAGAGGTGATGGGCCAAGGCTGTGTTTTGGACGTCAAGTAGATTAAAGGTCTTCAGCCAGAAACTGGGAGAGACCTGAGAGAGGGAAATTCTGGCAGGAGACTGTGCACAGCAGAAGTGACTGATCAGTTCTGATTTTCTTAGCAGCAGCAGTGGCTCCCGTTTCTCGTCCTACACCTGGTCACTACCATGTCGTCTACCACGGGTGTGGAGAAACGCAGTTGGGCCGGCATGGGGAGACATACTGCCTGGTTGGTGGCTTCCGGGCCTACGGGGATGTTCCTTTGGCCACGCCAGCTAAGGTGGAAGCAGAGAAGCCAGTCCCCAGACGTGCTCCGAAGAGAAAGCACTGTCCGGAAATGTCGGACGAAGACCTGGGTTGCTGCGGACCCAAAATCCGGCGATTGTAGCATGGTGCCAGGAGGCGGACCCCACAGAATCTTGCAGGTGATCCATCCTGAAGAGAAGGCAATGGTTTAAATGCCTAAGGCAGCGAATGCCTCTTCCTGCACTGACCGCCACTCCCCACCACCACTGCCCACTGCCACAGATTAGAACCTGCATCTTTTTGTCTGAGCCTTCCCCAGCCAGGAGCCTCCTTCTATACTAAATGGCCATAAGCCAGGAGCCTCAGAAACTGAGGTTTGTAATGAGAGTCTGCCCTGAACATCCCAGGGCTGAAGCTGGCCTGGAAGAAACCCTGACGTTCCTCTGCTTAATCCTCAAGGGCCCCTTTGTGAGCTGAAGAAAGAAAAGTCTAGAAAAAACGGATACCTGGGAGGGGAAGATGGCGGAAGGGTAACACGCGGAGATCACATTCCTCCCCACAGATACACCAGAAATACATCTACACGTGGAACAACTCCTACAGAACACCTACTCAACGCTGGCAGAAGACCTCAGACCTCCCAAAAGGCAAGAAACTCCCCACATACCTGTGTAGGGCAAAAGAAAAAAAGAAAAAACAGACAAAAGAATAGGGAGGGGACCTGCACCAGTGGGAGGGAGCTGTGAAGGAGGAAAGGTTTCCACACTAGGAAGCCCCTTCGCGGGCGGAGACTGTGGGTGGCGGAGGGGGAAGCTTCGGAGCCGCGGAGGAGAGCGGAGCCACAGGGGTGCGGAGGGCAAACCGGGGAGATTCCCGCAAAGAGGATCGGTGCCGACCGGAACTCACCAGCACGAGAGGCTTGTCTGCTCACCCGCCGGGGCGGGCGGGGCTGCGAGCTGAGGCTCGGGGTTCGGTCAGAGCACAGGGAAAGGACTGGGGCTGGCGGCGTGAACACCTCCTGAAGGGGTTAGTGCACCACGGCTAGCCGGGAGGGAGACCGGGAAAAGGTCTGGAGCTGCCAAAGAGGCTAGAGACTTTTTCTTCCCTCTTTGTTTCCTGCTGCGCGAGGAGAGGGAATTAAGAGCGCTGCTTAAAGGAGCTCCAGAGACGGGCGCGAGGCGCGGCTGAAAGCGCGGACCCCAGAGACGGGCATGAGACACTAAGGCTGCTGCTGCCTCAACCAAGAAGCCTGTGTGCGAGCACAGGTCACTATCCACACCCCACTTCCGGGGAGCCTGTGCAGCCCACCACTGCCAGGTTCCCGGGATCCAGGGACAACTTCCCCGGGAGAACGCATGGTGAGCCTCAGGCTGGTGCAAAGTCACGCCGGCCTTTGCCGCCGCAGGCTTGACCCGCACTCCGTGCCCCTCCCCCGCCGCGGCCTGAGTGAGCCAGAGCCCCTGAATCAGCGGCTCCTTTAACCCCATCTTGTTTGAGTGAAAAACAGACGCCCTCCAGCGACCTACACGCAGAGGCGGGGCCAAATCCAAAGCTGAGCCCCTGGGAGCTGTGAGAACAAAGAAGAAAAAGGGAAATCTCTCCCAGCAGCCTCAGAAGCAGCGGATTAAAGCTCCACAATCAACTTGATGTACCCTGCATCTGTGGAATACATGAATAGACAGCGAATCATCCCAAATTGAGGAGGTGGACTTTGAGAGCAAGATTTATGATTTTTTTCCCCTTTACCTCTTTTTGTGAGTGTGTATGTGTATGATTCTGTGTGAGATTTTGCCTGTATAGCTTTGCTTCCACCATTTGTCCTAGGGTTCCATCTGTCCGTTTTTTTTTTTCTTAATAATTATTTTTTATTTTAATAACTTTATTTTATTTTACCTTATCTTCTTTCTTTCTTTCTTTCCTTCCTTCCTTCCTTCCTTCCTTCCTTCCTTCCTTCCTTCCTTCCTTCCTTCCTTCCTCCCTCCCTCCCTCCCTCCCTGCCTTCCCTCATTTAGACAAAGAATCATCCCAAATTGAGGAGGTGGACTTTGAGAGCAAGATTTATGATTTTTTCCCCTTTTCCTCTTTTTGTGAGTGTGTATGTGTATGCTTCTGTATGAGATTTTGTCTGCATAGCTTTGCTTCCACCATTTGTCCTAACGTTCTATCCGTCCGTTTTTTTCTTAATTTTTTTCTTAATAATTATTTTTTAATTTAATAACTTTATTATATTTATTTTACTTTATCTTCTTTCTTTATTTCTTTTTTCCTTCCTTCCCTCCTTCCTTCCTTCCTCCCACCATCCCTCCCGTCCCTCCCTCCCTCCCTCCCTCCTTTCTTTCTTTCTTCCTTTCCTTCTTTCCTTCTTTTCTTCTTTCTTTCTTTCTTCCTTCCTTCCTTAAATTAAATTCAATATAGATATTTAAATTTAAGGTAAGATTAAATTATAATTTGAAATTATATGTGGAGTTTTATTTCCTAAAGAATATTTTGGAAATTTCAACTCCTATTTTAACTTATATTTTCAGAGAAGGTATTTGGTCCAAATGAAGAATATCTTCGATTATTGTTCTTCTATTGCAAGCAAAAAAGGATTTATACTTCTTTTCATGAAATATGGTTGTTTGACAACAGAAGGATAAATATTTTATATTTTTAGAAACAACAGTCAGGCTACTGATATTCTTAATGAGTTTTAATAAATCTGAATGCTTCTTATCATCTACTCTTTAGCTGGTACCTGAGGAGTTGTATACCTCCGGGAAGATATGTGCTCCAGACCCGTAAATATGCAGTTCACAGAGCCCACCACCAGAGGACAATAATGAAGTAAAATCTTGAAACCATGTAGTGAAAATAGTGGGAGTTTAAATAAAAGCAACATTTCACAGTATGCTTTTCTGACCAATGTTATATCTAATACCCTAATGGATTATATGTACATGGATTCTGAAAAGTCAGCAGCACACTTCACTGGTCAATTTCTATGATAAGGGGAACGGAATTTGAGTGTAGAAAAACAGTATACTTACATCTTAAAATTCCACCCCTACAGAATCTACTCACTATTGAAAACTGGTAAGAATAATAGCTTTCTGTGTCTCAGTGACCAGTTAACATTTTCAAGAGTAGAATTTATCTTCCTATGATGCTCAAATACACAGGAAAAATGCATATCTAGGACAATGGATAAACTCTATATGACATGTGAAAATAGTTATTCAAATGGAAAAAGTATAAGATCTACAAGGCAGTTTTATATGCATTAGTGTGGATATATACATAAAGAAGGTCTAAGAAACATAAAAATCACTTCCAGGAAGCAATTTTAGGTAGAAAAGAATTAACATGGATGAGGAAGAAAAGAGAGTTGGTTTTAAAATAGTTTCATTGACTTGTTTTTTTTTGTTTATTTATTTGTTTTATTTATTTGGTCTTTGGAATATAAGAAAACAGTGGCTTTCAGATCAGTATCCCAGTGGAACAAAGGGACCGAGGTCTATCCTGGAGCCTAGCCATTGTTTGACTATCTTGTAATAATACTGGTGAAATACAGCCAAATCATTTGAACTAAAAGCATCCTCTCTGACAATAAACTTAAGACACCAACATTATATATTAAAGAAAGTAAAGAGAGAATACTGTTTTCTTTAGAGAGAAAATACAGAACCTGGACCAAATCAATAATGTCAGCAAACCTCATGGGTATAAAATATTCTGCTGCCTGTCATTTAGAACATGCCTCTAGAAGAGGGAAACTGGGCGATAATTTCCCCAGATTTTATATTTAATTCAAATATTTTAGATAAGAGGGATCTCTAGTAAAACATTGTATTATTGATTCTTTCCAATATGATAGCTCAGAGGAGTTCCTCTTTCCTTCTCAAATACATATGGGGAAATGGAGGTGGGTGTGGGTTAGAGGAACTATCTAATTAGAGCATAATAATCAACAGTTTGTTTTTTAAAAATAGAAATTTCTATTCAAATTGTTTCCAGAGACAGAAACACACAGAGACAATTCCATGTGACAACAGTGAAAGAGACCAGAGTGATGCAGCTGCAAATCAAAAAACTGCCAACACCAGTGATTGATGGCCACCACCAGAATCTGGTTAAGACAAAGAAGGATCCTCCCCTTGAGGCGTCAGAAAGAACATGGCCCTCTCAACACTTTGAGTTTGAACTTCTGGCCTCTAGAGCTGTGATAAAATAAATTTCTGTTCTTTTAAGCTAACAAGTTTGTGGTATCTTGTTATGGTAGCCCTAGAGATGACAGTATTTGATTCCTGAGCTGGCAACTGTATTTTGACTATGTAATGACTATTCCAAGATAATCAACAGACACAAAGATAAAGGCAAAACTGAGACTAAGCCCAGTTCTTTTTATTCCCAGAATAATAAATGATTTTTTAATTAATTTAGATCTCTTTGTCTAACCCCTCTGCTTTTCAGAAGAGTATGTGGGACCAATCGAGTATTAATATGTTATACTTTCATTTTAATTCATCTCAAATTATTTCTAATTCCCCTTATGAGTTCTTACTTGACCCATGAATTATTTAGGAATATATTCTTTAATTTCCATTTGTGATTTTCAACAAATTTCTTTCTGTTAACGATTTCTTATTGCATTCTGTTGTCATCTGAGAGCACTCTTTGTATTGTTTATATCCTTTAAAATGTACTGAAATTTGTTTTATGGCCTAGCATATAGTATATCCATGTGCATTTGAAAAGAATGTATATTGTGATGCTGTTGGGTGGAATGTTTTATAGATGGCTGTTACGTCTACTTGATTGATAGTGTTGTTCTAGGTTTTTATTTTCTTGTTGATTTTCTGTCTGTTCTGCTATTGAAAGAAGGGTATTCAAGTATCCAACTATTATTGTAGAACTGTCTGTTTCTCTTTTCCGTTGTGTCGATTTTGCTTCATTATATTTTGAAGTTCTGTTGTTAGGTGCATATAAGTTTATAATTATTATGCATTCTAGATGGAATAATCATTTTATCATTTTAAAATGTCTTTGTCTCTAGTAAAAATTTTCATCTTAAAATATATTTTTTTCTGATATTTTCTTAGCCAGTCCAGCTTTGTTGTTGTTGTTTTGTTTTTTTGTTACTGTTATGGTATATCTATTCCAACCCTTTTACACTTCACCTATATATTTTCTTGACTCTAAAGTGGGTCACTTGTAGGCAGCATATGTTTGGATCATGTTTTTCATTTTTTTATCCAGTCTGAAATTTCTGTCTTTAGATGGAATGTTTAACATTTTTATATTAAATGTAATTAATATTTAATTTTGTAATTTTTATATTAAATGTAATTCATGTAGGATTTATGTCCAACATTTGAGATTTATTTTCCAAGAGTCACATTTTTTTCCCTAATTCCTCTTCCTCTATTACTGACTCATTTGTTGTTGCTGTTGTTAAAGAGATATTTTTTAGTGTAAAATTTCAATCCCCTTATCTTTTACTATATTTTTGAATTATATTCTTAATGCTTGCTCTAAGGATTACAAATAGCAT
Organism: Delphinus delphis; assembly: GCF_949987515.2. NCBI lineage: Eukaryota > Metazoa > Chordata > Mammalia > Artiodactyla > Delphinidae > Delphinus > Delphinus delphis. The sequence continues at coordinate 32,474,700 of NC_082699.1, read as the reverse complement.
CTTAAGTATAAGCATCTATGCTTGATTAATTAATACCAACTTAATTTCAATAGTATAAAAAACTTTTCTCCTCCTTTACATTGCCCTCCTTTGTGCTGTTACTGATATAAAAATTACATCTTTATACCTTATATGTCTATAAACAGTTATAATTATTACTTTATGTTGGTGCCTTTTAAATCAGATAGGAAAAAAGTTAGAATAAAATACATTTATATTATTTTTTATATTTACCTCTGCAGTTACCTTTCTTGATGTTCTTTATTTCTTCATATGGATTTAAGTTACTGACTTATGCTTTTATTTTTGTCTGAAGGGCTCACTTTAGTAGTTCTTGTAGCACAAGTCTGATAGGAAAAAATTCTCTTAAGTTTTTAATAAAAGTATTGAAATTTTCATGTCATCCTTCTGCAATAGCCATGGTAATCTCGGCATCATACCAACTCTAGTAGATATGTTGCTGAAGTGAGCATTTAGTGTCTACTCTTATATGGTACAAAATTTAAAGTGTTAAAGATTATGAAGCTATAGACACAGGTTTACTTGTTTAGAGACCATTTCAAGAGCATATTTGGGCAATGCTAATATTGGCATTTCAAATTCAGTGCTACCATGTAGCAAGATAAAATAGATGAACCTCAAGTCATGATATTTTTTCCTGATAATATAAGGTTAAGGTTAATTATCAGCTGTCACATTTTTTCCAGTATTTTTTAGTTAGCTTTTAACTTAGCATAAGTGAAATGAAAGGACGGTAAGTTTTGCATTAATTCCTGACCCAAAACAGAACTTTTGAAGATGAAAGTCCATTAACAGAGCTGTGTGTTTCCTGTGAAAAATAAATCTGGCCCACCCCCTGAAAAATTCATGAATGTTTTACAAATTGTATGTTCAGGAAGCTATTCTAGCCTTCTATTTAAAAAAAAAAACAACAACACTATTTAGAAATATTTATTTCCTTCATGTAGTACCAATATACATGTTATTTAGAAAATTTATAGTGAATTTTGGTTTGCTCATCTTCTGAAAAACTCCTAAGAAAACACACACTTCTGAGAATTTCAGCCTTATTTCTACATAAGTTATCTAATCTATAAAACATTATGCATGCTTTGGATAATCATCTAAATAATTACTATTCTAGCCTTTTAAATGGTTTCAGTGCACACATAATTTTCTCTACCTACACCCCTATTTTTCCCAGTTAAATTGATTAAGTGATATTTTTTCTTTAGTCACTTATTATATTTAGGTATGTTTAGGCCTCCTCTTCTGAACTCATTTCCTGGTAACAAAGAAATAAGGCATAGATGCTGTTTCTGACTCCCAGGGAAGTTTAGGTTCTGGCATGCTGGACTAGGCAGGGCCTAGCATCACCCTATTTATGTGGAATATGTGGAACTGGTGAGCTTCTAAACATCTCAAAGAGACATTTAACAAGACTGAAGTTTCTGGAGAGAGAATGTATTTTATTGCCATCATTTAATTTCACCATATGTCTAGATAATTCATGCTTTTGGTGCAAAATTCAAAAGTAACAGTGGTGGGCTTCCCTGGTGGCACAGTGGTTGAGAGTCCGCCTTCGGATGCAGGGGACACGGGCTCGTGCTCCGGTCCGGGAAGATCCAACATGCTGCGGAGCGGCTGGGCCTGTGAGCCATGGCCGCTGAGCCTGCGCGTCCGGAGCCTGTGCTCTGTAACGGGAGAGGCAACAACAGTGAAAGGCCCGCGTACCGCGTAACAGTTGTGAATGAAAAGTAATTATTTTATACAGTTTTCCTGAAGCCACCCATTTCCCCCTCCTAAAGGTAATCATTTTTACCAGTTCCTTTTATATTTTTCAGGGGCAGTTTAGGCATATATTAACATGTGCTATATAGAGGATAATTCGTCTTATTAGGGTAAATTCGTGTGCTTTTTTTTTTTCTGAATTGTAGTATGCCGGAATCTGAAGTCTCTGGCAAGAGGAGAGTTAAAAAGAGAGAAGCTGGGGCTTCCCTGGTGGCGCAGTGGTTGAGAGTCCGCCTGCCTATGCAGGGGACACGGGTTCGTGTCCCGGTCCGTGAGGATCCCACATGCCGCGGAGCAGCTGGGCCCGTAAGCCATGGCCGCTGAGCCTGCGCGTCTGGAGCCTGTGCTCCGCGACGGGAGAGGCCGTAACAGTGAGAGGCCCGCATACTGCAAAAAAAAATAAAATAAAAAAAAAAATAAATAAAAAATAAAGGCGTTGTCTGCACTGATTCCATCATTACCATTGAAAATGTTTATCTGCCAAATGAAAAAGAACAGTACAAATTAGAAACACTGATACATTCAGTGTATCTGTATCTGACATTCATTTAGAAGCTAGTTCTCAAATTGTCATCACATTTACCACATAAAAATTACAAATGATTTCTTTGGAGACCTAAGGCTATTTCTAAATTCAAGATGTTTGGACAACTGTAGATAAAGTTTCATTATCAGACTGAACTAAATATGCTGTAGTTATGAATAAATCAGAATGATTTCTGCTCTGTGAACTTATTAATGTACTCAGACCAAGCATCAGGAAACATCATTCTTCAAAATTATACAAGTGTATTTCTCAGCCAAAAATGTAAAAAATAATGTTTGAAAATCAAGGTTAAGGATTGGTTGGATGATGCTTCTGTTTCTATCATCTGATTGTTTCCATCTTTATTCTGTTCTATGAAACACAGACTAGGCTTGTACTTCCACAAGGCCTGTGTTTCCCCATTTATTAGCACTTATCACACTTGAAATTATTAGTTAAATATCTATTTTCTCCAATAAACAATAGGTTCATTAGGCCAGGGACCTCTGCTGTCTTATTTTCTTCTGTAGGTCTACACTATCATATTAGGTGCCAAAGAATATTTGTTGAATGACTGAGTTAATTAATGATAAATGAATGGAGAAGCCTACTTTCTCAGGCTGACAATTGAACTAGAGAATGGAAGTTGGAAAATTTGAATTGAATTTCCACAATTTTTATATAGTGATAATTTGTTTAAAATTTGGCATGCAAACTGTTATATACAATAGAGTTAATAAAAATTAGTTAGAGAAAAATTAGTAGAGAAAAGTGATGTCAGAGGGAGCTGAAGATGTAGATTTCAAGTTACCTGAGTCCTAGGAAAAGTGAGAACCGAAAGAAATTTATATTCTCTATTTAAGTATTTAAGAAACAGAACTTAAGAATTTATCAGTATACTGAATTATTATGATTCCTAGACTAATCATAATTCATTCAAATGACATATGAGATTCAGCCCTCTCAGAATATTTACCATGTTAATCAAATGAAGAATTACACTGAAATTCGAGTTTACTTTTCCACTATAACAAAATTTTGTACTTAGGTAAAGATGAGATTGACATTTTGGAGAACTGTTTCCTCAGTACAGAAAACTTTTGCTTATTTTATATTTTGTGTTCTTAAAGTGATTTTCTAATATTTTCTTTTTATATACTGGTATTTTATTTGTAAAGAATATGTAAAGTTTCCCTGTAGGCATGACGAACATGACTAGAATGCTATATAGCAGTGCTTTAGATATAATCTAAAAATTGTCCTTATGTGCAATAGCAGAGACCAATGATTCATGAAATTGCTCAGTGTTGGGCATAATCCTTCTTATAGAACTAATAGTTTATATGAGACATTTTTCTTCAAACGTTGAAATCAAAATATAAACTCTACTCAGTATGTCAGCATTTACATTAAAATGATTTTATTACTCATGGGAAAAGCTTTAATTAAGTGTATTTAAAAGTTTGGAAGTCAGCAGGATGTCCATCACTGTGAACAATTTAAATGTTTCTCTCCCTACTTGGTTTGGAATAAAATAAGAAATGGGGGAAAAAAAAATACTCAACCCAGGAGGAAGGTCCTTCTTTTGCCTACCAACAAAGCTATTGACTTATCTGCAGCTGTACCAGTATACTCAGCTCCCCTTCTCTGAAAGGGAAGAAATGTCCATTTCCTACCAAAGGCTATTGCTCTCTTTGTGCTCAGGGTCCCATCCCATTTCACCACTCAAGATTCCACTTTTGAAACTAGCTCGTTTTGTCCTGCATCATCAATTTCTTCCTTTATGCTTGATTATTCTCCAAAATACCTAAGTATATCCTAATATCTCTCATTTTATTGATTTTTAAAGCATATATTAGTAACTTTCATTCTGCCAAAAAAGTTTCCTTTGTTTAAAATCTCTGTCCATAAAATCAATGTCTCTTCTAACAATCACTGTGGGATACAAGAAAACAATTTCATATCTCCTTAGATGAGGTTTTCCTTGAGTATCCAAAGTAAGAACCCTCCATTCCTTTCTATCATGCTTCATTGTTAATTTCCTTTATTTTACCAATTACAATCTGAACATATTATAATCATTTTATAACTTGTTCATTTAATCTTTCTCCTCAAAGGAGCATGTCGACTCTTTGAGGCAGATCCTTTAACTCTCTTGTTCATCCCTATATCTTAAACTCCTAACAAAGCTCAGAACATAGTGGTTACCTAATATGTGTGTATAGAATGAATGAAAGACCTATACCACTTCCTTTAGAAGAATTAACAGTCAACCCTAAGTAACTGTGCAAAAGAGGCAAAATGTCTTGTTGCCACTTGCATTTCTCTATCCTTCCTCCCTTCTTTCTTATAAATACCTTATACCCTCTTGCTTTTTAGTGTAATATTCTACCCAGTATTTTGCCCTTTAGACAGACTTTATTCTCCAAATTAATCACTTATTTCAATAATTACTCAACTCAAGTAGTCCATGTACTTTAGAGAATGTTATTTAATTAATTCATAATGAAGCAGAAATTAAGATTTGTATTTTCTTCCCTGCCTGATTTTCCAAGTACATCTTAAGTTATGTAAAGGAGCAATCATTTTGTGGTTGGCAGGAAATCAGGCTCTGTCTGGTTCTCCAAACATCTTCACTAATTCCCAGAGAAATCTGTGTAACTGTTCCTCAAACAACTTTTACTGCTTCTTCCACTATCATGTAGTATTGGTTTGGAGAATAGGTACTAAATTTTCTAAAACTACTTTCATCATCTTTACCCTTCCAAACCTTATTCTTCTCCTGCTTTTCTCATCTTTATTAATGGGACCACCATCTATCTTGATGATATAAATGACCATCATGATATGGCTTTGTTGCTCAAGGCACAAAAATGTTATCAACTTCTTTCACTGCCTACATATTTAGTCACCAAGTGCTGTCAGTCGTACCCAAAAAATAACATGAAATCCATCCATGTTTTTCTTATTTACATTTCTACTTCTTCATTCTTAGTTGAGGACGTTGAACTTTGCCAGTGAGTTAAGCCCTCTTCCACACAACGCCTTCTCCAAACAGCTAGTATGATCTTGCTGAAATGCCAATTTTCAGGCTACTTCTACATATAACAAGAAAATAATTCCTTAAGGATCTAGCCCTCGCCTTCCTTCTAAAGTGAACTCTCAACTTTGCCATATAGAGAATATGGTAATTATAACTAAAACATCAATTTTATTGAGGATTTACTCTGTTCCACGTGGCATTCTAAATATTCTACCTGAATGATCTCATCTATTTCTTATAATAACACACTAAGAAGAAAGTATTATCATTAAAATGAATTTTAAAAGGGATAAAGTGAAGCCTAGAGAGGTTAAGTAATTTTCCCACACTGGTTAAGGGAACCAGGATTCAAACCCAGGCTAGTCTGCCTCCAGAACTCACATTCTTGTTAAAAACATTTTTTAAATTGAAATATATTTGACATATAACACTGTGTAATGTCAAGGTGCATGACATGTTGATTTGATACATTTGTATACTGCAGTATGATTGCCATTGTAGCTTTAGCTAGCACCCCTTTGACATCAAATAATTATCATTTCTTAAAGACCACACTCTACAGTGTCTTGCTATTTCCACATTAAACAAACAAACAAAAAGGCTCTGTTGTCTCTTGTCTCTATCATCATTGCCGTGCAAAGAATCTTTGGCTTAGAGAGGGTAGATAAATTTCTCAAGTTTGCAATTCTAGTAAAATTATAAGTTGACCCTGAACCTAGGTTACTCTGAATCCACCTTGCTGTCCCTCTTCTGCCCTTGGACTCTCTGGCCCCTAAGATGAGATGGAGAGCCCCACAAACACTCCATCTTCCAACATATTGTTGATCACGGACTACAATTAGAGACTTTGTTAAATGCCTTGTGGGCTATACGTGACAATGTTCAAGAAAGGAACGATGCTATAGGAGGATGCTGGCTATTTCCTTCTCTCCAAATTCCATCTCTATCAGCAGTTTATAGTCAATCTGGGAGAACATCAAACCTATGCAATTTTCTTTTGAACTATGAAGAGAAAACTTTAATTTGTATGAAGTAAAGCATGTGATTAAAGCATGAAATTCTTTCCAGTCGTGACGATGATAAATGTTTGAAACGAATTAGTCTGCATACCACATTAATGCAGTCATCCCAATGGCCAATAGCAAGGAACACTTCAATGGTTCAAGTGCACCCGTGAGTGGTTACACAACCTGCATGTAGATTCAGAAACAGCTTCTGTTTTGAGTGACGATCAAGAGGTGCTGAAATTCGATAGGACATTGTCATTATAAGTCAGATCTGGCAAATGCTTTAGTACCCAACACAAACTACAACTCTAAAATTCTTTTACTTTTTTCCCCCAAGGCATAGAGTGTCAGAAGATATTTTAGACATTCCTTATACTGAAAAAAAAAGTAAACACATCTGAACATATCTGTGGGCTAAAAATTAGCCTACAGATTTTTTTCTGTTGTTGATCACAGGCCATATAATTTCAAATAAACAATAATAAAAACAGTATGCAATAGTTCTAACCCATGATCTACATTAAAGATCAGTTAATTTTGAAAGTATATTTATTACAAGAGGTATGAATCATAAATATCCTTTGGCACAATAGATAAATATATACTTTTATAGTAACTAAACCTCCTCTATCTTGGTAGAAAGACAAGCTTAACTATTGTTATTGGTATGGACAGACATTCATTCTATAAATATTTAGGCTCTGACATTCGAAGTATGTAACTGAGAAGAGCAAAACCCAGTCCTGTTGATGAACTGAATAAACTGAGGAAGACATAAACATAAGCAAGGCAGTTTCTTTATTGCATTATGTTTTATTTACTTTTAGACACTAGGTATGAATAAAGCCACAGGTGTCCCGTCTCCCACTATGCTTTCACTGGAGAGTATGTCTTTCTGGCTCTTCTGTTTCTACAATAACATTATTCAAAAGATAAACGTATTTCATTTTTATTAACTAGGAAGTAACTTAATATGGACGATTTGAATAATTCTTTATGAAAATATATCTTTTATGACAAATACGTTGCTTAAAGTGTTAGGGTCTGATACGTGACAATCTAAACCATTATTACTCATTGCAAAATGTTCAAATGCAAGTTCTACCTGTATCAAGCTGAAGCCTTCCTTACTCCCAATAATTCTCCCATTAAGATACAAACATAATCCTGCCAATTCCAGAGGCAGAATATATGAACAGAGCCATCTGTTTAAAGCAGTACTACTGCTGGGAAAACACAAGAACATAAGAAAAAATCTCTACTGGAAGGAAAAGGCAAATAGCAAAAATAATGAACTTTAAAGTTAGAGACAGAGAAAAACTCTCTTCAAACATGACATAGAGGGCTTCCCTGGTGGTGCAGTGGTTAAGAATCTGCCTTCCAGTGCAGGGGACACGGGTTCGAGCCTTGGTCCGGGAAGATCCCACATGCGGTGGAGCAACTAAGCCCGTGCGCCACAACTACTGAACTTGCACTCTAGAGCCCGCAAGCCACAACTCCTGAACCTGCGTGCCACAACTACCAAAGCCCATGTGCCTAGAGCCCATGCTCCGCAACAAGGGAAACCACCACAATGAGAAGTCTGCGCACCACAACGAAGAGTAGCCCCCGCTAGCCACAACTAGTGAAAGCCCACGCACAGCAACGAAGACCCAACACAGCCAAAAATAAATAAATAAAATAAATAAATTTTTTTTTAAAATCAGTTTTTAAAAAAAAGATGATATAGACAACTATGTATGCACAGCATTGGTGGAAAAGAATTCAGAATAAAACACTCAAGAAAAATCATAATTACTGTATTTATTGTCAGTGATAATAAAAAAGCCTTCTTTTCCAAAATAAAATCTTGGAACATCTGTTTACTGATATGGATGTCATGTTGTGTTTCACTGGATGTTTCTTTGTTATAAGTGTTATCAATATGATCAAAAAATAATTAGAGCAAATATAAACTTAAATGCACTAGGTTAAATGTCACGTGTGTTGGCAAGCTACTTCCATTATGACTGACAGCAGATCTGATGCTTTCTCATGCTACCGCATTCATGGCCCAGGTTGATTCTGTCAAGCACGGTGTTTTTCTCTCACAGCTCCACATTTCCACAATTTAACACATTCCAAGGTAGACGAGATCATAGGACACATGAGTAACATCACCACCATCACCCACATGATTTTTCTTCTGCAGCTTTTATACTCAACTTGAGTGTAGGCCTCCTGCAGGTAGGAACAGGGACTATTTTGTAGAGGCTCCCTGTTCCATGTCCATTACCTAATACAGTGCTTGGTACAGGGCAGGTGCTGAATAAATATTTGTTGAATGGTCAGATGAATGAGTGAATACTATTACAAGTTGATAACATCTAATTCCTTTCAAATACTTATAATATTGTTTCAATAAAATAATAAAAAACAGAAACTGAAAGCCCCATACTAAACATTTATTCCAATTTTTCACTCAGATGAAAAACTCCATAACAACAGCAACAGCAACCTCTTTTGTGTCAGTACTATGCTAATTGCTATGCATACAGTAGAAATATTTTTAAATTAATTTTTACTGGAGTATAGTTGCTTTACAATATGTTAGTTTCTGCTGTACAGTAAAGTGAATCAGATATATATATATATATATATATATATATATATATATATACCCTCTTTTTTGGATTTCTTTCCCATTTAGAACTTTTAATACCAGTATTGAGGAGGTAGATACAATTATTTTCCTTTTACAAATGGGGAAATGAGGTATATAAAGTTTAAGACACATGTGAATGGCCCACAGCTAGCCAGTGGTAAAGCCAAAATTCTAACCACTGCTGGAAAAGCTCAAATATCAAGTCAAATTAAGTTTGGCTGAGATTAAAAGAATCCAAGGCTGGTTTGGCAGCTGTTCTCTACAAAATTTTTAGGAACCAAGATTCCAATCACATTACTGCTCTAACATACCTGGGCTGTGTCTTTTATCCTCAGATACTAAAGCAATATCTCTCTTCCAGGGAGCAAAATGGAGGAAGAATAAAAAAGAGTAGTAAGGAATACCTGACAACCATGTCTTAAGGAAGACTCCTGGAAATTGACACATTTTCTTAAATCTCCTTGACCAGAAGTTAGTCACTATTATGAGTTGAATTGTGTCCTTCAAAATTCATGTCCAAGTCCTAATCCTCGGTACCTCAGAATATGACTTCATTTAAAACTAGAGCCATTGAAGATGTAATTAGTTAAGATGAGGTCATACTGGAGTAGAGTGGGCCCCTGGTCCAATATGACTGGTGTCTTTATAAAAAGAATGCCATGCACAGAGCCAGGCATGAACACAGGAAGGGCACCATGTGAAGACTGGAATTAAGCTGCATAAGCTCAGGAAGTACCAGATGCTAGGAGAGAGGCCTGGAACAGATCTTTTCCTGGCAACTTCAGTAGGAGCATGGCTCAGCTGACACCTTCATCTTGGACTGCTAGCCTCTAGAACTGTGAGACAATATATTTCTGTTGTTTAAGCCACTCAGTTTGTAGTATTTTATTAAGGTAGCCCTAGCAAACCAATACAGTAACCTTTAAGTTGGTATGGAAAAATTTAGTTTTTTTGTGCTATGTTTAGTTAAAATTTTGAAAAAAAGAAAATGATTATTGTAGGACAACAGGCAGTCTCTGCCAAACTATGCAACACTCTGAGAGGTGGTCTCAGCATGTCATTGAATCTGTCACTATTAATTGTGAAAGGTATATTATTACATTATATTTTGAACTACTTAGAAATAAAAAATGCTAGCAATTTAACTATGATAAGTCACCTACTATAAGGTGCATCCTTATTTCAGAGATGTTAAATATGAAAAAAAGAAATGGGCATCTTAGAATCAATGAAATATAGTAAATGTTCTATAGACAATTTAGTTATAACAGTAAACACAGAAAAGAAATTGTTTACATGAGCTATAATTCAATATTTTACATTCTAGCTTATATAAAACAAAATGACTTGTCTTACTACAGGAATTTTTAAAGTTTATATAAGATAATAAGCTACAAAGGATATAAAAATATCCAAATGGATATTGATATAGATATAAATATATAAAAATAAACCTGTTCTTTGATTAACTTTGTTCAAAATACTTCCACTAGATTAGTGGAATGTAGGATTGTGGTATTATATATTCCCTTTAAATCAATGTAATATTTGGTATCAGTTATGCTTATTCTACAAAGAAAGGATAATTTGGGGTGGTGGCTTCATGAAAGAAATGTAATGCTCCTTTTTCTAGCAAATAAAAAATAATTGTACTGCTTTAATTGAGAATAATATAAAGAGGGTCTAATAAGTGAGATAAAAACTGTAAAATCAAATGCAGTAATAATTTCCTTGTTTAAACATTTTGCTTTTATTTTCCTTTTCTTTATGAAACTCAGTCACATTTACTTGAATTATTGTTCTCATTATGTATTGGCTAAATTTCTTTAGACATAACTGGAATTTTTCATTTTAGTCCCAAAGGAAAATGTTGATTGCATGTCTCCATGACAAGTTGAATTATTAAGACATATATTACTAGATCATTCTACACCTGTCTAATTTTAGAGAATCTGATCAAGAAACCCAATTCCTTAGATGTAGCTGAGATCTAAAAAAAATGCAAAGCATCTGTTTCACAATTAGCAAGGAACAATGTAAGGATGAGTTAACTTGCTAAACCAGGGCAGAGAAAATAAACCAGAGTCTCCCACTGTGCAAGCTTTGATGATTTTACATTTGTGAACCCATAACTGAGTTTAATTCAGCAACTGACCTGTGAAACAGCACCAGTTATTAATATTAATAACTATTATAGTATTCAGAATATCCCCACAGTATTACAGAGCACAGTAAAACCAATTTGAGATTCAATTACATCAATAAACAGCTAAAACATTAGTAAAGATATTTGCTAACACAAAGAAGGAAATGCTTAGAGTCTAAAGAGGGCATTTGCAAGGCAAGGAGCTGGGCTGCCCGTAAGGCTTGCTGGATACTGTTGCTTTAAGCAAAGCAGCCTCTGGCCAGATATATTTGGGGGGAGGTGGAGTCAAGTGGCCATAATAATTTCAATAAAGGGAGGGGACAGGGGAACAGTCAAATGTGTTTAGCAAAATGGAGGTGATAAGTAATTCATTCTAATAATTTAAATTAGGTATTTGTAAAACTAAAAGAAGACAAGATAAAAACAAGGACACTGGAAATATACAACAACTTAAGAGCTCTAGACAGCAAGAGATTCACTTTCAGCAGAAATTCATTTTATATAAAAAATTTAAATCATAAAATTATTATCAAACTTTTTGTCCTGAAGACTTTGAGTCAAGAAAAGTAAAAAAGGACTTTTCTCCCATTTTAATAAGTAAATTCAGTTCTTAAAATACCTAACAAAGAACAAATTCAGCAAAATTTCTTTTGGCACCTGGCCTGTTAGTGAACCTCTTCCTACTTTCTGAGCAGCTCAATCCTAACTCCATTTTCTTTAAAGATCATCTAAAATGTTTTAAACTTTTGTGTGGTCTTTCCTGATCTCCATGAGGAAATACACGCTCTCTAGATGGTATTTTTCCATTTGTACTTCATCTCCAAGATCACTTAAATGCTTGACTTATCTACATTCTAGATCAGGAGTTGGCATAGTTTTTCTATGAAGGCTAAATATTTTAGGCTTCACTGGCCGTTTGGTCTCTTTCACAGTTACTCTGTTATTTTAAGGTGAAAGCAACCATAGACAATACACAAATGAAGGAGCATGGCTGTGTTCCGATAAAACTTTATTTATGGACACTGAAATCTGAATTTCATATAATTTTCACATGCCACAAGTATTATTCTTCTTTTAATTTCATTCTCAATCGTATAAAAATGTAAAAATCCTTTACTCACCGACCATACAAAAACAGGTGGCAGACCAGATTTGGCCCACAAACCGTGGCTTGCCAACCTGTGTTCTAGATTATGGGTTTTGTAACAAAAGGTATCTCCTAAACTCATCTTTACCACCCCTGCAGTACTTAATGAGTGCTTCTGTAAGTACCTGTCAAAGTGAATACTAGCATTATAGAGACAAGTGGCAGTGAATAAAAACAAAATGTAAAGCAAGTTCACCCTTTTGTCTACCTCCTCAAAATGTCTTTAAGCAGATAACATATTATTATCTTTCATACTGTCCTGTTCTTTCCCATTAAGCAGTTACCACAATAGTTAATAATGTATTTATTTGTGAGTTTTCATGTTTATTACTATATTAATTTCTGTCACTGATGTGATAAATTACCATAAACGTAGTGGCTCAGAGCAATACATGTTTTGATCTCACAGTTTCCACAGGTTAGCAGTCAGATGGGCTTGGCTGGGTCTCTGCTTAGAGTGGCACAAGGCTGAAATCAAGATGTCTACAGGACTGTGTTCCTTTATAAAATCTCTAAGGAGAGTCTGTAAGGGAGAATCTGCTTCTAGGCTCATGTTAGCTGAATTGAGTTTCATGCAGTTATAGGACTGTGATCCCCATTTTCTTGATGACTGTTGGCTGTTACTCTCAGCTTCTAAAGTCCACTGCACTCCTTGACTCATGCCACCTTTGCCTTTAAAGCCAGTAAGTGCAGATCAAGTCCTTTTCATGCTTCATCTCTCCTGTCTTTTCTTCTGCTCCTCATCTCTCTCACTTAAGCCAGGAAAGATCCTCTGGCTTTTAAAGTTTCATGAGATTAGATGTTCTTACCCATATAGTCTAAGGTAATGTCCCCCTGTCAAGGTCAGTAACCTTATCATGTCTGCAAAGTCCCTTTGCCATGTAACATAACATTGTCATAGGTTTCAGGGATTAGGGCATAGACATCTTTGGAGGGAGGCATTATTCAACATACCACAATTACCATCTATCCTGTTAGAGTGCTAGTTGCATGAGCAAAGGCCCTATCTCTTTTATCATTGCTGTTTACCCAATGTCTGACATGCTTGCCAGACACATAACAATTGCTCAATAAATATTTCTTGAATTAAAGAAAGAATGAGTGAGCGAATGAATGAATGAATCGGTGGGTCTAGGATTAAGTAGAATGTTCTAACCTTGAGTCAAACATTTAGGAGCCTTGAGTGTATCTATGGGACAGTGGTTTAAAAAAGCACAGACTTTCACTTTAGGAAGACATGGAATCAGGACTTCCCTGGTGGCGCAGTGGTTGGGAATCTGCCTGTCAATGCAGGGGACACAGGTTCGTACCCTGGTCCAGGAAGATCCCACATGCCACAGAGCAACTAACCCCTGTGCAACAACTACTGAGCCTGCGCTCTAGAACCCACGAGCCACAGCTACTGAGCCCGCATGTCACAACTACTGAAGCCCGCGCACCTGGAGCCCGTGCTCTGCAACAAGAGAAGTCACCACAATGAGAAGCCCGCGCACTGCAACAAGTAGCCCCCACTCACTGCAACTAGAGAAAGCCCGCGCACAGCAAAAAAGACCCAAAACAGCCAAATATAAATAAATAAGTAAATAAGTGTATAAAAGCAAACAAACAAACAAAAATAGATTATTAAAAAAAAAGACATGGAATCAAGTTGGAAATTTTACTGTCACTTATTAACTGAGTAACCTTAGGGGATATTCACCGAGAATCTCTGTGCCACAGTTTCTTCATATGAAAAATGGGAAATCAAAATCTCTTCCTAAAAGTTATGCTGAGGATCAAATATGTATGACTGTGTGTCTAGTTCCTGGATATTACAGTGCCTAGCACATAGTAAGCACTTATTTTATTATAGCCATTATAAGTGTTGCAGGTATTTTGAAGTCTTGGTAGTTGATGGAATTAACTTAAGTGGGAAGAAATAGAATAGAGGAGAGGAGGAAGGGAGGGGGGAAGAAGGGTAGGGTGGGGTCCAGAAGATGGAAGGGAAGAGAGAGGCCTCAGCAGAACATTGGCACCTATCAGTATTTAAGAAACAAGTAACTGAAGAGAAATAAGAATCAGTGACTAAAGACACAAGAGAAATAGAGAAGAGCACAGTCTTGCAAACAAAAGTGGAGGAGGACTTTGAAGGACAGAGTCATTAACAGTTTCAAATGCAGGGACAATAGCATGTAATGTAAAAACTGATGAGTCCATTACATTATTGGATAAAGAGGTCAGTGGTGACTCAGTAAGGAAGGTGAGGTATTGAGGAAGAGAGCCAAATGTAGTAGTTTGAAGGAGAAATGAAAGAGGAAAGAATGAGAAGGGAGAGAATGCAATGAGAAAGCATGGTCTATTCTTTCCAGAAGCTTAATTTTGAAGTAAAAAAGAAAGATGAGCCATAACTTGGGGAAAAGGCTTGACGTAAAGGGGAATTTGGGTTGTGCATGTGTTTATTTTACTGTTCTTCACTCGTTCCTTACCACAGCTATTTCAATCCCTTTCCTTCTTTTCATACCCCTATCCTTTCTACCTTACCCCTGTTGATGAAAAAATTAATCAATAGTCCATCTAAGAAAGAAATGGAAAATTTTATCTGAGCTGACCTGAGAATTATGACCTGGGAGACAGTCTTTCAGAAAGCTCTGAGGCCTGTTCTGAAGAGGTAAAGGGGAAAGCCAATATATATGTGATTTTAGAGAAGGAGTCCATGCAATTGAGCACACATATTGGTAGAAGGTTACTGCTATTTGCAAGGGACAGATATATTAGTGAAAGGTTTTAGTGTTTTCTAAGTATAGGAAGATGCAAGAAACGGGGTTCACAAGATTTTCTCTGGAAAATATCTATCTGAGGGCCAGTTCTGCCAGTTTTCTCAGAGCACAAAGTGCTTCATCCTGATCTTTGCTCTGAATTCCTTTTAGGGTGTATTGTAGGTCAGCAACTTCAGTGGCTAATGACTTGATTCTTGTAGAACTGGATGGTAGGCAACATTCTTTATTTTACAATCCCTTCCCTTTTGGTCTTAATTTGAACCGAGGTCTGACAAGCATTTTGTGAGTGATTTGTCCCATGACACTAGGAATGCTTATTCCCAGGTCAGGAGAGGATTTCATTAGTAAGCCACTCAATGTGCTATTACAGGACTAGGCTCTGTTAACAGTAGCCAAAAGCCCTTGGACGGTCTGTCTTACTAGTCTATTATGATCCAGGAAATGGTTCCCACTTATTGCTTCTTCCCAAATCTAGAGTTACACTGTTATAATCATTGATATTATTGAACTGTATATTTGGTCAATGGTCTCAATTTGCCTAGTCATCATTCTTTTTATCAGAGGCTTAGTCACACATTTGGTAATGCAAGAAGCAATAATCCTGTAAAATAAGCAGACTACAAGTAATATACCTAGTAACATTAATAAGGTCATAAGTTAAGTATTCAAGGGAAATTCTTCCATTGAGTGCGGCCCAGTATCTCCCCAGATCATCTAATCCAGTCTGCTCTGCACCGATCACTATCTTTAAGAGACATGATATGTTGGAATCATGCATAAAGTTCACCATAGATACCTGCATGTACAAGGTGAGTGGTGGGTCATCATGCCCCCTTACAGGATTGAGAAAGGAATGTTATCTTCTAAGGAGTTACATGGCTGCTGTCAGAAGAAGAAAAATTTATCTTTATGGTTGAGCAGGTATTTCTGCCATTGGGGAGGTCTGGTTAACGCTCAATGCAGATGCACAATGCACACTAGAGGGGAGGTATGAGGCCTAAATGGGCAGAGAAAAATTTTATGTTTAACTTTTTCTTGTTTTCCTTTAAAATATGAATTTTATTTCATTACCCCGTCATGCTCAACAAAGAAGCTCAACCACTTCATGCAACATATAGGAACCGTCAGGTAGGAACTTTCTCAACTTCTCAGGATAACCTCCCTCCCACATCTCAACCCCCAAAATGCCTTACCTTCTGCCTTGCTAACACAATGCAAGTGATAAACCTTCCCATACCAGAATACTTGTCTTACTTGTGGTTTGAATCAGTGCCCTACTTGCCTTCTTACCATGATCTTGAATAATTATTAGCTCCTCTGTACCTCAGTTCCTTTCATTGTAAAGTGGAAGCAAAAACTCACTATGTTAATGTAGATTAAATAAGATAAGCATGCATACAATTTTTTTTTTTTTTTTTTTTTTTTTTTTTTTTTTTTTTTTTTTTTTGCGGTACGCGGGCCTCTCACTGTGTGGCCTCTCCCGTTGTGGAGCCCAGGCTCCGGACGCGCAGGCTCAGCGGCCATGGCTCACGGGCCCAGCCGCTCCACGGCATGTGGGATCTTCCCAGACCGGGGCACGAACCCGTGTCCCCTGCATCGGCAGGCGGACTCTCAACCACTGCGCCACCAGGGAAGCCCCAAGCATGTATACAATTTTAATATAATGCCTGGTATTTAGTAGGCACTCAATATCTCTTCTCCCTTGCTTCTAATACCAAATGGTCTCTCACCTTGTTTGTTCCTTATTCTGTTATGCTTTTCCCCCTAAACTTTTGTCTTCCTCTAGCTTGGTCAATTGTTAGACTTTTACATTAGACACTTTCTATTCTCCCAGTATCCAAGGTTTACCAATTCTTTTCCATTTTTTTGTCTATTACATGCCCATTGTTCTTTCATCTCTTATAAGCTACCTCTGCAGTTCTAATCTTTTAGTCTTGCCCCACACCTTTTCAATCTCCACCTCTATTCATACTCTTATTACAACAGCAGTTCTGCAGCATTTCACTTGTGAACTCTACTCTTTCGGCCTTCCTACTTCATATAGTCCCCTTCTCTCACCACCTCCTTACTCTTTGACTTGACATCTTATAAGCAATAAATAGAATGTCACTTATTAGATATACGTCCCATGAGGAAAAGAACATTATCTGTTTTGTCCATTGCTGTATCCCTGGGACCTTGAAACTTGATTGTTTCTTGAATATTGAGTGAATGAATTAATGAACATGTCCCTGCCTTCAGTGACCTCTTCCCGAAGTCACCAAACTGCTTTGCCTAACTGCCTATCAAATTTGTATCTTTAGCTAAAACTTTGCTTTTGTGTTTCAAGCTACCTGCTTGATAGTTCCCCTTGAATGTCTCCTCTTAAATTAGACATGACCCAAACTAAATTCAAGAACCCTACTTCCACGTCTCCATTGTTTCTTCTCCACAGCCCTCTAGCTCAATGAATCCATCTGTTGTTCTAACCAGACAGTTTGGAGTCTTTTATAAGCTCATCTTATTCATTTCCCCTAACCAATCCTCACCAAATCTACAGACTTTGCAATTGCATATCTCTTGGCTCTGTACTCTTCTTTCCACCTCCTTTGCTAACATCTAGTAGAGCAATCACTATGTAGCCTGGACTTGTGCAATAGTTGATTAACTTCTCTCCTCATACTCATGCCTAAGCCCTGTACAATCCATTCTCCATACAGTGATAAGAATAATATGTTTAAATGTAGATTTAATCATGTCACTCTCTTATTCAAAACACTGGAACAAAATAATAAACATGGCCTATGAGGTTGTACATGATTGAACTCTTGCCTACATTACCAGCTTAATTTTTTCTACTCTGCTCAGCATTTGCATTCTCATCATTTTCTCTAGAGTTCATGCTTCTCCCTACCTTGGAATCTTCAGAGGTAGTTCTTTCATTCGTGCTTCTGCAATCAACTACACATCAGCTAGTTGTCTCTGCTTCAGCTGGTTATTTGGTTGTCAGCTGGGTATCTCAGCTCTCCTCCACAATCTCTTGCAGGCTATCCTTGTTCTATGGGCTTGTTCTGTGGCAGAGACAGGACCGAAAACAAGTCACAGGATGAAACCAAGCTCAAGGAGTGGAGAAATAGAACAACCACTGTTAGATGGGAGAAACTGCTGAATCACATTACAAACAATGCATGGATATAGATTACCGTTATCTGGGGCCATCAATACAATGAATTGACACAGCAGCCAAATAGCAGAAAGAAATGTCAAATTTTTTCTCACCTTTAGATTAAAGTATAGGATATTGGTGGATGCAAATATAAATACATTAATATATACTTAATTGAGTATTGGAAGATATTTGTATCTCAAAACTTCTCCAAAGTAGTAGAAAAGTTTCCCTAATGATAAGGATAGAGGCTCTAGGAAAGTTTGGAATTAATATTTGGGAAGTGCAAAATGGCACTTGTTTTATCTTTAGGATTACGATAGTGATGGAATTTACCTGGGCCTTGAAAAAAGTACTCTAAACACCAGGGAAGTTTCAGGAGCAGTGCAGGAAGAATAAAACAACGAATAGAAGAGCTGATTTTTAGAGCAGGAGAAAGTCTTCAAGCGTTCCATATGTAGGTGATTTCTTCTGTGTCTCTTTATGCTCCAAAATTCACACATCTCTATTTTAAATAGTAGCACCAGGTACCTATCTTAATAGTATTTATTAAGGCTGAAACTTTACATTACTTTGTGTGGGTTTCTACACAGAGAGCAGAGGTTGCCTGCAATTTTTGCACTTCTTTGAGTATAAATATTTTATACATGAAGAGGATATATATTTGAATATATTATATGAAAAATAAATAATCTTATCACTCTGCTTAAGAAATACAACATTACTAGTTTATTGAAGCCCTATGCACACCTCTCACTCAGTGCGTCCTCTTTCTCCCACCACTTATTGTTCACAGGTATTATTTTCTACCATTGTGATTTTAGGACATACACATGTATTGGCAAATAAATAGTATTTAGTTTTATGTTATTGGACTTTACATAAACTACTCATTTTTTTAACATCTTTATTGGAGTATAATTGCTTTACAATGGTGTGTTAGTTTCTGCTTTATAACAAAGTGAATCAGCTATACATACACATATATCCCCATATCTCCTCCCTCTTTCGTTTCCCTCCCACCCTCCCTATCCCAACCTTCTAGGTGGTCACAAAGCAGGGAGCTGATCTCCCTGTGCTATGCGGCTGCTTCCCACTAGCTATCTATTTTACATTTGGTAGTGTATATATGTCCATGCTACTCTCTCACTTCGTCCCAGCTTACCCTACACCCACCCCGTGTCCTCAAGTCCATTCTCTACTTCTGCGTCTTTATTCCTGTACTGCCCCTAGGCTCGTCAAAACCTTTTTTTTTTCTTTTTAGATTCCATATATATGTGTTAGCATACGGTATTTGTTTTTCTCTTTCTGACTTATTTCACTCTGTATGACAGACTCTTGGTCCATCCACCTCACTACAAACAACTCAATTTCGTTTCTTTCTATGGCTGAGTAATATTCCATTGTATATATGTGCCACATCTTCTGTATCCATTCATCTGTCAAGGGACACTTAGGTTGCTGCCATGTCCTGGCTATTGTAAATAGAGCTGCAATGAACATTTTGGTACATGACTCTTTTTGAATTATGGTTTTCTCAGGGTATATGCCCAGTAGTGGCATTGCTGGGTTGTATGGTAGTTCTATTTGTAGTTTTTTAAGGAACCTCCATACTGTTCTCCATAGTGGCTGTACCAATTTACATTCCCACCAACAGTGCAAGAGTGTTCCCTTTTCTCCACACCCTCTCCAGCATTTATTGTTTCTAGATTTTTTGATGATGGCGATTCTGACTGGTGTGAGGTGATACCTCATTGCAGTTTTGATTTGCATTTCTCTAATGATTAGTGATGTTGAGCGTCCTTTCATGTGTTTCTTGGCAATCTGTATATCTTCTTTAGAGAAATGTCTATTTAGGTCTTCTGCCCATTTTTGGACTGGGTTGTGTGTTTTTTTGGTATTGAGCTACATGAGCTGTTTGTATATTTTGGAGATTAATCCTTTGTCAGTTGCTTCGTTTGTAAATATTTTCTCCCATCCTGAGGGTTGTCTTTTCAGCTTGTTTATGGTTTCCTTTGCTGTGCAAAAGCTTTTAAGTTTCATTAGGTCCCATTTGTTTATTGTTGTTTTTATTTCCACTTCTCTAGGAGCAAAAAGGATCTTGCTGTGATTTATGTCAAAGAGAAATCACTCATTTTTAACACTGCGTAGCATACCAGTATTTGTGTAGATGTATATGAAGTCTCATACATATAATTTTATGTGTTCCTCTGTCAATGGCTATTTGGATATTTAGATTGTTTCCAGGCTTTTTGCTCTTATAAATAATACAGATGTACTCATTCATATCTTCTGGCATACATGTGCTACATGTGCAAGAATTTCTCCTAGGATTATAGCTAGCAAATGAATTTCACATGTTTAACATTACTAAACAATGCCAAATTGTTTCCCAGAAGTAGTCTTAAAGAAACAAATTCTCATCAGAAGTGTATAAAACTTGACCTTTTTCCACCAATACTTAGTTTTATTAGACTTCTTAATTTTTGTCACAAGGTTAGGGATAAAATAGTATCTCATTGTAGTTTTAATATGTGTTTCCACGGTTATTAATGAGGTTGAGGGTCTTTTCTTATGTTTACTGGTTCACATGTTTCATATGTTCAATATTTCATGAGTGTTTATGTGCTATTTTTTTCCCACTGTTTTATCTCTACCCTGTATCATTTTGTTTTGTTTTCCTATTGCATAAATTAGATGATTTTTGGTAAGGTAAGTTCTGCTAGCAATTTATTTATTTGCAAATATCTTTCTTTGATCTTCTTTTAGAAAGTTTGTTGCCTAACGTTCACAATTTTTGTTGACAATAACCTCTGGCGATGGTCAATTTTATGTGTCAACTTGACTGGACCTAGATGCCTAAATAACTGGTAAAACATTATTTCTGGCTGTGTTTGTGAGTTTAGCATTTGAATCAGTAGACTGAGTAAAGATCCCTCTCGTGAATGCGAGCAAGCATTATCCAATCCTTTGAGGGCCTAAATAGAACAAAAAGGTGGGGGAAGGGTGACTTTGCTCTCTGCTTAATCTGGGACATCCAGCTTCTTCTGCCGTCAGACGTATGTGTTTCTGGTTCTCGTGTTTCCAGACTCAGATGGGGGCTTATACCATAGAAGTCCCAATTCTCAGGTCTTCTGACTCGGACTGAATTACACCACTGATTTCTCTGGTTCCAGCTTGCAGACAGCAAGCAGATCATGGGACTTCTAAACTTCCGTCACTGTGTTAGTCAATTCCTATAATACATCCTTTTATATACATGTCTATATGTCCTATTGATTCTGTTTCACTAGAGAATTCTGACGAAAACACTTCTCCATAACATACAGTTTCTACTGGCATTTTTTTATAAAAAGATTTTTTTGATGTGGACCATTTTTAATGTCTTTATTGAATTTGTTACAATACTGCTTTTGTTTTATGTTTTGGTTATAGGTCATGTGGGATCTTAGCTCCCCGACCAGGGATTGAGCCTGCACCCCATGCATTGGAAGGTGAAGTCCAACCACTGGACCACCAGGGAAGTTCCTCTACTGGCTTTTAATGTTCAATTTCAGCCTGATTGTCACTCCTTTATAAATGACGTTTCTTTTATTTTTGGCGACTCTTATAGTGAGTCCTTGTCTTTGCTGTTCTGTGCTTTCACTGTGTTGTGACTACGGATTTCTATGTATTTAAACTGTTTAGCTCATAAGATGGTTTTTGAATTTGAATTTGTACCTTTCATGAACTCACAAAAAAATGTTATCATTGTTTCTTCCCCTTTTTCTCTAGTCTCCTTTTAGAGCTCCAATTATGCATGTGTTCAGTCTTCTTGTTCTCTTTTTGTATGTCACTTAAGCTGTTTTTCTAGGTTCCTATATCCTAGCATCTCTGTGCTGCATTTACTTATTTTATTATTAATTTATGCATAATAATTTATTATCATCAGTTATAATCTATCTTTTAGCTTATGATTTAGCTTTTCTGCTATATCTTATATTTAACCCATCAACTGAGGTATTCATTTAAATTATAAAATTTTTCAGTTTTAGAAAATTATGCTCTATGTTCCCACACATTTCCCAATCCCCATGGTGTAAGTCACTTCCTAGAAGAATATCAGATAAGTTTGTTTGCTACCCTTCAGCTGTTCCTCAGCCTTAGCCAAAAAGAGGACCATATATTGTGATGACAGAACCATGACCTTTAATCTACCTGGATATCTAAGTTGCTGCATAGAAGACAGTTACCACAGAGAGTCCCTGGTGCTTGGTCAACCTTGAAGGACTAAAAGTAACAGTTGTTACCTGTGACTCATTTACTTTGCAAAAGAAAGTTTGTACCTCTTAATCTCCCTCACTTGTTTGTATTTTCCCCCCAAATCCCTCTCCTCTGAAAATTACAGTGTGGGAAATATATTTAATAATTATGTAATATCTTTGTATGGTGATAGATGGTAACTAGACTAGTCCTGGTGATCATTTTGTAATGTACACAAATATTGAATTACTGTGTTATGTAACAGGAACTAACATACTATTGTAGGTAAATTATACTTCAAAACAAACAAACAAACAAACAAAACTCATAGAAAAATAGATCAGATCTGTGCTTACCAGAGTCAGGGGATGGGGAGAGGGGGAATTGGAAGAAGGCAGTCAAAAAGTGCAAACTTCCATTTATACCATAAATAAGTACTAGGGGTGTAATGTACAACATGATAAATATACTTAATACTGCTGTATGTTATATATGAAAGTTGTTAAGATAGTAAATCCTAAGAGTTCTCATCACAAGGAAAAATAATTTTTTTTCTATTTCTTTAATTTTGTATCTATATAAGATGATGGATGTTCACTAAACTTATTGTGGTAATTATTTCATGATGTATGTAAGTTAAACAATTTTTCTGTACACCTAAACTTATAAAGTGCTATATGTCAATTATATCTCAATGAACTAGAAGAAAAAATTAATAAAAATAAAATAAATTTTGAAAGTTATCTTAGTTGTCACTGTTGAATTTTGCCATGGCACAGCCTGGTTTATCCTAATACAAATTTTGAATTAATTCTTTTTCAATTGTATTTGTTTATTTTTTATATCCTCTTATCCTTTGGAAACTTTTTAAAATATATATATTTTATCCTGTCTTATTTTATGTTCTGTAAGCAATAATTTCAATGCCTGATGTTCTTGGGATTTAAATTTGTTGGTTGTTTTTTTTCTCCTGTATATATTTGAAATTTTGTGGGGGTTTTTGGTTGTATGTTCATATTTGATTGAATTAGTCTGTGGAGGAATATTAGGGACCTGATATAAGGATGATTCCCTACAGAGAGGATTTTTACAGACTTCTGCTGCAAGTCATCTCAACAAACTAGGATTAGTGTGATTTAATCTCTCAGCCTCTTCCGGTTTCCCTGACCGGTAGTATAAAACAGGTAGTATAAAGTAGAACTCTACACTGGTGTAAGGTGAGCAAAAGACACACATTCTAAAGATCCACTTTATCCCCTGGTCAGCAGCTGTGGCCAAAACAGACAGATTTTCACAACCTTTTCCATTTCTGGTCAGTAGTTTTTTTTCATCATGCTCTTTCATTAAGGGTATATCTCTTTGGAGAAACAATTTTAAGAAAATTCTTCTGCCTGACTTTCTCTACTTCCATAGGCCCAAACCTAATATCCTCATCCCAATTTAGCTATTCCCTAAAATTCCAGCTTGCTGTTTATCATGTTTTCCCTCTCTATGTCCCAAGAAATGCCCCAGATTTCATACTGGCTTGCAATTTTGATTTCAGCTTTTAAATCCTTCTGTGTTATTGGGAAAAAAGGAGGTATTATACTTAAATGTTTCCTTTAGTTTCTTGAGAACTCAGCTATGAATTTAAAAATATTTTAGCCTAGTTCATGCCTATACATTTTTCAAAGGAGGAACTTAAAAGACATAAAACTATGTACTATGTTTTTACGTACAGCCATATTCCCACCATTTTGTACTGCATGAACACAAAACTATTTATTTAATAAATGTTATAGAATTGCTCAGATAGAAGCAAAAAACCAACAAAAATAGGACAAACTAAGTATTTTTTAAATTTCTAAATGCTTTAAACATATAGAAAAATAAAGAGAATGATATAAAACAAACAGCCAAGTTCTGACAACCTGGATATTATAAATGTTGATATTCTTGTATACATGCTTCAATTTCTTTTAGAGTAATACAATGTTGCCAAAACAAATAACTTCCAGTTAGAGCTAACTGAAGAGTAGAGGATTTATTTATGCATTCTTTCAATTAACATACATTGACTCAAAATTAAATATCACATACAATGCTTAGCACGGAGATTTAAATCACTTATGTTTAGGTCAATAATGGAAGTATGCCTTTCAAAATAAAATTTTACTGTGGCTGTGTTATTGATGATTCAATCTTGTTCCATAAACATTTATTGAACACCTAGGAAAAATCTAGCAGTGAAATTAAAGAAGGGGAAGAAAATGCTCTAATTATGAGAAAACTTCTTTATTCCTTACTGACACTGTCTAAAAAAATTAATTCATCTATATATGCTATTCCCTGTCTTTTACCTCTATCTGGATTATTTATTAATCCTTGACAAAAAAAATCAATATATTGTGAATTCATTTATATACATTCAATATTAGTGAGATAAAATACAATGATGAAAGTACTATTGCACAAAGAACTATTGTTCTTTGTGAACTATTATAGATACTTACAGATGAGCTATGCTTCTCTCATTTCCTGTACTTTACTGTACAAGTAGATATAATACTATTTCTTCCATTATGAATTGAAATATTCTTAATTTGTTGAAGAATTTCAATAAAGCCAATGAAAAGAATTATTAATCCCCTTAGATAGTAGTGGGAAATGCAACGTAATTGGTAAGCTTCATATCAGAGTTCTTGGAATTTCTCCAACTGCATTTGCAATTGGTCATTTTAATTACATGGTCCATTAGTTGAAATCTGCATTACTAAAGTCCCATGTACAATTCTTGCCAACTCTGATCCATTCATTGTAAGGTCAAAGTTTCCTTGCTCATTGCAAATGAAACTAGGTATTAAGTAAAAGTATTTCGAGCTCGTTAAATATACAACCTCAAGTTAGACACCATATCACATACAGAAAATAACTACGGTTCTAGAGACAATGCCTCCAATACTTCCAGCTTTTTATGATGTAAGGTAGTTCTGCAAAAGATCTGGGCACATTCAAAAAATTTTAAGAGAGTATCAATCTTTGAGCTTCTACTTTCTGTGCCTTATAGATATAATTAATTACGAACTTGACACAAATGTCTCAGTCTAACTGATAATAATCATGAGTATATTTGTAAATAAAAAGTAGATTCACTTATCACTGCCAGCAAGTATTCAGTCCGGAAGTATCCATGGAACCTTAACCAAGGCTACCTTGTAATGTTTCTTTTAGTACAGTCCCTGCTCAGAAGTGCTTAGACAACCAACTAAAATTGAATGGATCTATTCAATATTCAACCTTGCACTCAGTAAAATATTAACTCTTTTTTTTTGATTATCTACAATATGCTCCATTCTGGTATATCAATATTAATAAAATATACTCATTTTCTTCAAGACACTTGTGACCTAGTCCATTCTATGTAAATTTTTCAAAAAGGTACAGATTTACAAAAGTATGTACTTTTCTAGCACAGAGATCTCATTTCTCCATTTTCTTCCAAAGGATGCCATGGAAAACTCATTCGGATTCCTGACTAACATTTGAAAACTATATCTATACATTTCTTGAATACCATTTATCTAATTTATTGAAATATTGAGCCTAACCTAGAATATAGTATATGATGAATTTAGGCTAGCATTGTTCTAAATCTTAAATATTCTTGCAAATCAGCTATATGATAAGCCATTCTAGAATTTTGCCCAGTGCTGAAGGCATACTTACTGATTTACATTCCAGCCTCCAGTTTTGCCTCGATAAAAATGGGAACAGTAGGTGCCTGTCTCTTGTCTTCTTGCATCTTCTTTTTTTTTCTTTTTTTTTTTAGTTTCCCTGAATCTTTGGAGATCACAGAAAATTTCAAGTGCATATGCAAGTTCTTATAGTAGCTGAGCTCCAATTGCTCTGAGTTGGAAGTGCTGCCAAACTGTCCCTTACAGTCTTTTCAGTCAACTACGATTTTGCATCAAAGTTTATCCTAAACTTCCTCATCTAAAACCTGTTCCCGTTTGCATGGAAAAGAAATGGAGGTGGTTAAACACATCTACTTTCCTCACCTCTTTACATTACACCTATGGATTTACTGTACAGTCATACCTTAATCCTTCTCATGCCTTGAACAAAAAAAGAAAAACAAAAAAGCCTTTCTATTGTCTATACATTTTTCACATTGCAGATTTCAGCATTCATTGTACATCATGTATCATTCTATTTCACTCTAATATACATCCTTAGGAAAGTATCATCCAGTCTATCTTTTCTACCAATTTGTTTTAAATCTTTTTTTTTTTATTAAATTGATCTCTATGCAGCCATATCTATCTCTATGTATTATCGTCCTCATTTTCTTTTTCATTTGAACCATTTGCAGTTGTGGAGTCTGATGTTCCTTTTTGGAGGCTCCTAGGTTTCTTAACTCATCCTCCCTTTTAGAGGGTCAAGCAGTGGGATCAAATCTGTTATGGTGGAAGCTTGGAGATGATATGACTTAAGTCCAATCAACTTATACAAACCCAGCTGTCTGGAAATGTAAATAAAACAGTTTCCTGGAAGGGACTGTGTAGATAGGATGAGCTCTATAGAGTTCAATCTAGTTTCTAATCCTATTAGTCCCAGGGGATACACATAAAAAGGACCATTAAAGTGGTACAGATGTGTTCTGTGATTGTGATTGCACACCAACCTCTGACAATGCCTACCTCCTTATGGTCAGTGAAGAAACAACTAGTGTCAGGGAGTTTCAGCGGTGGTAGCAAAGATGAAGGGAACAGCACTGCACTTTGTATATTTCTTAAATTGTAGCTGAGTGTCACCGAGTGTTATTGAAATAGGTTAGAGGGAATTGGAACAACCTTCTTCCACCTTGGAAGTTAAAAGGTAAGTCAGAGGTGCCAGAAGTAGTCATTTTAAAGATACTGCCAAAGAGCAATGGGATGATGATGATGATGATGATGATGATAATGATTATCTAGTACCAGGACCATTTACCCAGGCTTATGTTGTCTGGGAACTACTTCCCACCGAATATTTTAAACTTGCCTTTTATAGTATTTTGGGCACATGTCTCACTATGACGAGCATTTCCATTCACTAACAATTGGAAATTTTAAGGTGACACAGCCCTTCCCACAAGGTCTCCATTATTCTCATACTAAAAAACAATTTTCTGGGACTTCCCTGGTGGTGCAGTGGTTAAGAATCCTCCTGTCAATGCAGGGGACACTGGGTTCGAGCCTTAGTCAGGGAAGATCCCACATGCTGTGGAGCCCATGTACCACAACTACTGATCCTACGCTCTAGAGACTGTGAGCCACAACTACTGAGCCCACATGCCACAACTACTGAAGCCCACATGCCTAGAGCCTGTGCTCCACAACAAGAGAAGCCACCGCAATGAGAAGCCTGCACACCACAACGAAGAGTAGCTCCCACTTGACGCAACTAGAAAAAGCCCACGTGCAGCAATGAAAACCCAACACAGCCAAAACTAAATAAATAAATACATCAATTTATTTTAAAATGTATACTTTTTTTCCTTTGTTTTAAAAGTTATTTTGACAGTGGGTCCCATCATTCTACTTCTCCCTGTTTAAACATGAATAGGAATTGCAGCAGCTATCTGAAAAGTTGAATTTTCAGGAAAAGAAGTAAACATTATTTGAGTATTTGCTATGGTCTAAGTACCTATGTTTTATATTTTCACATGTTAACATATTTAATCTTTCAGTACCTCAAATTTCACATTTTGAATATACTGATTCACTTCCCTATGGGAAGTTTCTATTCTTGCCTCCTTGACCAGGACTCAGTTCTTCTCCTCATTCACTACCATTCTAAAAAATCTCTAATAAATTCTTCTCAGATATAGGTATTTTATTAAAGATTATTAAAGGTATTAGTCGAAGGGCTTTCATAACTCAGGGCATAAACCTTTACTTCCAAGTTCCTGTTTTCAAGTTAGGTCCACAGCATCCAGTTGCTCTCTCTTTTAAAGTCTCCCCTTGATACTTCTCTTGCCCCATCTTCCAACATGTTCCAGTTCTACCTTGGCCCCTTTACAACTTTTTTTTTCAGATGTGGATTAATTTATCTCCTCCAATCTATCACATCCCACAGTCATAATTTATACTGTCTTCAAGTCGACAAAAGGGCAGCAAATAAAAGATCCTCCAATTTATCTTGATCCATCCTCCTTAAAAAATGACTATAAAATTATTGCATCACATTTTTTTCTATTACATATTTAACACTTTTCAAATGTCTTTTATGTGCAAGACTTCATGTGAAGCATTAGGGAGATAGAAAGAACTAACATACAGTCACTAAAAAGTTGCTTTCCACCTATAAATGCACTTACAGATAAATGTATAACCAGGTGAATGGGACGTAGAAGGACATATATTCAAGTGATACAAAGAGATAATTAAGATTTAAAAGATGAGAGATGAGGGTTCAAATAAGATGCCAGTCAGCTACAGAGTTCCAAACTGAAAGTTTGGTCAATGAAGTTGCCCCAATTCTAGGTAGAAATAATATTTGATGTCTTAAGCTCAAAGAGCATGCCTAATGGAAGGAGACAATGCTGAGTCTTGCACCATCAAGCTCACCTGTAAGGTGTTCCTTGTGTTCCACTGTAGTGCCCAGCACAATCTCTCTTGGTCTCAAATCCACGCTTTGCTCCCATACCGTGTCTAGTCTCACTATTCCAGGTCCCTTTTGTAACTATCTCATCCTCACTACTTCCTCCATTTTAATCCTCTTATCAGGTCATTCCCAATGTTTTCCATAAAAATATTTTACAGATTTCCCCCATCCAGATTTTGAAGTTTCATTTTGAAAAGGTCTGGATAAATATCTCTTGATAAAGATGCAGTTCATCCTCAGGAAAACAAACAAACAAACAAAAAAACCCCTCTTGCAATATTTTAAGCCACGATCAAAAAGAGTCAAAATTTATACTTCAATAAAGTATATATAACCAGTCATCTTTTCCCACATTCTCCCTTCTCTTCCAAAACCCCACGCTTAATGAGAAAGAATGGAGAAAAATGCCTCCCCAATTTCCAATTCCTTCCTTATTTCCTGAAGTAACAGATATAACATAGACTTTAGTATCTCCTGATCCCTTACTCACCTTACACTTTTATATGTCATTGTATTCATTCAACAAGTATATAAACAAGTCTTTGATAGTCCAGTATTCTGGAAATACTGAATATAAAAGATAATCTCAATGAACCTAAGTGGGAAAGGCCATGAAGTATGATGACTAGTGTGGATAATGTTGTCCTTGGGTTGCTATAAAGTAGATGCCTGCAGAACAGGCATCTACTTCTCAATTCTGTAGTGGAAGACGTGTGTGGCGGAAGCAGATAGAGAAAAGGCCTCCAAGAGTACTTAAGACTTGAGCTACCACTATTGCAATTGGTAGTGCTATCACCTATCAAAGTGTTTAAACTGGAAGCCAAGAACTCAGCCACTCCAACTTTTTC
Organism: Delphinus delphis; assembly: GCF_949987515.2. NCBI lineage: Eukaryota > Metazoa > Chordata > Mammalia > Artiodactyla > Delphinidae > Delphinus > Delphinus delphis. The sequence goes on along the minus strand of NC_082699.1, from coordinate 32,444,781 downwards.
CTCAACATTTCCCTTAACGAGTTCTCTTGACGCTACCTCTTGCCTCCTTAATATCATTCAAAATTTTCCAATTTTCTCCCTATCTTAGTTACACTCCAATCTTTCTCTGGAATCTCTGCCACTATCTTAGTTATACTCCTATCATTCTCTAGAATCTTAAAATAGCATCCTGATTGCAGAACCATTTCTCTCCAATCTTGTACTCACTATTTTTTGCGGTATGCGGCCTCTCGGGCCTCTCACTGCTGTGGCCTCTCCCGTTGCGGAGCACAGACTCCGGACGCGCAGGCTCAGCGGCCATGGCTCACGGGCCCAGCCGCTCCGCGGCATGTGGGATCTTCCCAGACCGGGGCACGAATCCGTGTCCCCTGCATCGGCAGGAGGACTCTCAACCACTGCGCCACCAGGGAAGCCCCTTATACTCACTCTTTATTATTGGTTTTACTTTGCTAAAATTCAAGACCTAAAACTCCTCAGTGGTTGTCAAATGCCCTGTAAATTTCAAACCTCTCAACGTGTCTCAACCTATTCCTTTGAAGACACACAGTATAGTGATGAAGAACATGGAATCTAGAGCTTCAGTTTGAATTCTGTCATCTAATAGATGGGGGTCTTAAGCAGATACATAATTTCTCTAAGTCTCCAAATTCTCACTTTTGAAATGGGGATATCTCTTCATATGATTATGGTGAAGACTAAATAAGGTAAATCCTCTAATGTTCTTAGGATACCACCTGGCACATAGTAATAGAAAAGAATACTAGCTGTAATTATTGTCTGTCCAATTTCATCTTCACTACTAATTCCCTTTCTATGCTTGTATATGACAAATCTCCTCCCTGTTCCTCTGAGTCACCGTATTTTCTCATCTATGTGTCTTTCATATGCTTCTTTCTCTACCTAGATCTCCTTTCCAAGTCTCCTCCAAACTGTCTAATACCACCTCATCTTTCAGGTCTCATTGTTGATGTCATTTTCTGTCTCCAATTCCCTAGTGCTGAGTTAAATGCTTTTCCTGTTGGTTTCCACCACTCTCTTACATACTTTATCCTAGTACTAATCACTCTGTTCTCCTTCATTGACTTATAAATTCCTTAAGGGCTTATTCCCCTAATACCTAACACTTCCAGTGGCTTATATAGGTATAGCAGTTTTGGGGAGCAATCCATGTAATTTTCAATTGCATATGCAAATTGATCTGATCAGGAACTACATCATTATTCATCATTATTATTATTTCCAGAATATTCAAGCTTTATAAACTGTGCTTTCTATAATACTTTTTTCTTTATGTCAGGGTCTGTGTCTCATTCATTTTTACTTCCATTCCTCATTGTTAGCAACTAGAGGAGTGTCTTCTATAGAATAAATATTCAGATGTGTTAATTAAGTGTAAAGGCAGCAAAATAACTTTAAATTACACAACTTAATGAAGCATGGAAAAATCAGTTTGGGACCCAATATACTTTTCTACAAATGAATGCCACTGGGTCTTATGTCTTTAATCTTGGTGGTTTATATTATTTTAAAGTGAACATTAAAACAACAAAAACAGAAAAACCTAATGGATACAACATTATTCAAAGAGAAATTTTGAAAGGAAGAAAATCTGAGGATTAAGGTCCTTAATATTCATTTCTGACAGCCTACGTTCAAGTTTAGGTTGTCTGGTCAACATTTAGGTCTGGCTTGTAGTTTCCAAATCATGGTGTGTCGTGTTCTAAGTTAATCCCTAGAAGAGATTTAGGGATAACTTTTCCACAGGTTTTCTCATTTAAATATGCATTTAGCTCTTTGCCCACATCACCCCCAACTGCTCATAAAAAATGAATAATGGAACACACATGTGCCAACTTGTGATTCGTTTCAGCCTTTTGCAGGTGCAAATGCAAGTTTTAAGGTGCAAAGTGGAGCCACAAATGTTGTGGGCCTGTCCAGCTGAAATTCTAGACTTAATCACATCTAAATAACTCCTCAGGTGATGCAATCACAAGATTTTGCTCACAAAAAGGGTGTAATAAATATTGTAGATTGAACTGGTGTATATTAACAGATGAGGCTGCATTATTTAGAGAAAATGAAATCCAGCTGATTTTCACCAATCTGGTATTTTCTAAAGCATTCTTTTCCTGTATTAACCCCAAATTCACCTTGAGTGTGTTTCAAAGCAACTTCGACCAAATATAATAGGAAATAAAGTACTTTTATTTGTATACATAACTGATTCAGGGATTTACATTGACAGATAACTCCAATCTACTATAACTACTACATATCCTTGCAGCTGGAGTAGTTCTAGCAGACGAACTAAGTCAACACTCTGTTACAAACAGTAATAGAGGGGCTCACTGGTGCAGATAATCCTAAACAGCAGAAAATCCCCGAATCATTTATTTTCAGCTTGGATATGCATTTAAGAATTTTTTTCAGCAGACATCCATTCTTAATTTCATGTTCCTTAGATTAAGGTTCTGTGAATTATACACCTTACTAATGATTAAATTGTCACATACCTTTCATTAGTCAATATATACAAGAGTGTGTCCCTTGCCAGTGAAGATGATATAGGTAACAGAGCTGTTTGAAGATGGAGAATAGAATATTGTTTTCCGATGAGAGAAATATCTCCGTAGCCACTCTCTTGTGGCCAGATTTCCATGAAGTTTATTTTATTTTATTTTTTTAATATCTTTATGGGAGTATAATTGCTTTACAATGGTGTGTTAGTTTCTGCTTTATAACAAAGTGAGTCAGCTATACATATACATATATCCCCATATCTCCTCCCTCTTGCATCTCCCTCCCACTCCTCTATTTACAATAGCCAGGACATGGAAGCAACCTAAGTGTCCATCGACAGATGAATGGATAAAGAAGATGTGGCACATATAGACAACGGAATATTACTCTTCCATGAAGTTTATTAAACACGGTGTGCTCTGCAGCTTCTGATGCCCAGCTATACTTTGCTATTTTGCTTGAGTAAGGAGGATACATTTCACTCTACTCTGACAGAAAAAAGAAGTACAGCTTCCTTGTTTCTTTATGCACTAGAGAAACTCAGGTTATAAAGAACATACACACACACACTTGCTTTCATTTCAACAATGTAAATATAAAATTGTATCATAACAATGGGAATATGTTATTTTAAAAGCAACAGATGTGAACATATCATTGTCCCAGGGAGTATAATAGAAAGGAGAATTTTCCAGCGTTCTTTGTTTTGAAAAATATAGTGATACTGGGAGAGAGTTCAAAAGTCAGGGAAGGAGAGAAAGGAGATTTCCCCGTTGGCTTCATGCTTAAATATATTTATCTCCTCTCATCAACCCTGAGGCAGAGAAGAATGAAAATTAAGCTCTGCCTTTACACTTTACTTCTGTTACAACACTTCTCAACCCAACCCTTCTTGCTCTGTTTATCCAAATCCTGACCATTTTTCAAAGTGCAGCTCAAATCCTGCTTCTCTTGTAAAGTATTCCCTGACAATTTCATCTGGAAGCAATTTTTCCTTCTTCTAAACTTCCACAAGACTTATTTTCCATACCACTCATTCATTACTTATTATTTACTGCCTGGTAGAGATGTAATATTTTCTGAATTGTTGCAGCTATTGTAGAGACTTTTTTTATCCTTTTATATAGACTACATCAACATAACTAAAAGGAAGCACATCTGTAATGCTTACAGTATGCCAGATACTGTTTTGAGAGCTTTAGAGATATTAAAAGCTCTAACTACTTTACGAATATTAGGTAGCTAATAATAGATATTTTACGTGCATATATGTATTTTTGTGTGTACCCAAGTACAATATATGTATGTATATGTGTGAGGTATATGTATATATGTATGTGCATATATGTATGTACTATATATGTATATGTGTGTGATTATATATGTATATATGTATGTGTGTATACTTATACATACACATATTAAATCTTGTTTTTCTCATGTGAATATCATATTGTAAAATTGAAATAAAACAATATTTATTCAGGAGTTTATTAAAAGACATCAATAAATTGTTAATAATTACAAATTTATTATTGAATTTATGTTATTTTTCTCATTTCTATAATAGATAAAGGTACAGACTGATAAACAACAAGAAACACAGTATATCTTAGTATTTTCCATCTTTGATGAAAATTTTAGAAGGGGAAAAACCCCATATATTATATTTAGAGTAATACAAAATTGGATTTTGTTTGTGAAATGAGGACCCTCTTATTTTTATTCAGCAGACAAAACATGTTGGTTTTATTTCTCTGAAGGAAAAAAATGTGTACACAAACAAAAACTACTTGACAATTACCTAAGAGTCCTCCTAGATTCTAGTCCAGCATCACCATCAACTAGCTCTAAGTATTAACCTTTCTGTTCCTTGGTTTCTTCATCTGGAGGTGAGGGGCACCAGTTCAATTAACAGTATTATCTCCATTGCAAATTTCAAAATCCATGTATGATTTTGTCCATATAGAAGACAGTCTATTCAAAAGGATTTTAAACCATATCTATCATTAGTTTCTACAGTTATACAACTTAATGTAATCCAATCAAAAATTTCCATTTCCAGAAGCTGATAAAGAGAAGTGATTAAAATAAAATTATAGGAATCTATCTATACCTACATTACCCTTTTGTAGGTGTAAATATTTCCTGAATTGACATCATGCTGAAGATAATGCAAATTATTTAGAGCAGACAAGCAGGAAAATGTCTTTTAAAGTGCTTGCCTCGGTGCTAAGTATATCCTTGGAAAAATCCCACATTTATTCTGGACTAATGGATACTCTACCTTTTTTAGGTGCCTTTTCAACATCTGACAGTGAACATATTGCTTTCTGTGCAGTTCAGTCAAATACAATCATACTTATACTGCTATTATTCCATGCTTCTGGATTATGTGGCTTTGAATTTGAAAGATATTTGTTAAAAACATGTTATGAAACAAATAGATGGCAAGAACATATCTCCATGCCTATATCAAAAGTCAGCCCACAGCAAAGAAGTCTTCAAACTCATTTTTCTTTTTTACATTTTTTGTTAAAATAACAGTGACTTATGAAAAAGGAACTAATTTTTTAAATTAGTAATGTTCTGTGTTGTGTTATTAACTAATCATCTGGAACTATAGATTATTTCCAATGAAACAGAAAATCTAGAGTGAGGGTCTAAGCTAGATGAACACTCTAAGAATATATATATATATATATATATATATATATATATATATAATGCATACATAAATACATACATATGTATGCACATACATATATATTCTTAGTGTAATATATATAGTAGGATATATTATATTTCATTATATATTATATTCTTAGAATTTTGAATATATATATATATATACATATATATATATACACACACACACAGACACCCCCAGACTTAATGATGATTCAACTTAAAATTTTTTGACTACTATGGTACAAAAGCAATACACATTCATTAGAAATCATAATTTGAATTTTGAATTTTGATCTTTTCTCAGCTATCATGCAATATGATATTCTTCTTCTAATGCTGGGCTGCCACAGGGAACCGCAGCTGTCAGTCAGCGAGACGATCACAAGGTTAAACAACCAATACACTTAAAAACATTCTGTACCCATACAACCATTCTATTTTTCACTTTCAGTACACTAGTCAGTAAATTACATGAGATACTTAACAATTTATTATAAAATAGGCTTTGTGTTAGGTGATTTTGCCCAAGCGTAGGCTAATGTTAAGTGTTCTGAGCACCTTAAAGGTAGGCTAGGCTAAGCTTTGATGGCCAGTAGGTTAGGTGTATTAAATGTATTTTCACCTTACAATATTTTCAACTTAACAATGGGTTTATCAGGATGTAACCCCATTCTAAGTCGAGGAAGATTTGTGTGTGTGTGTGTGTGTGTGTGTGTGTGTGTGTGTGTGTATAGAGAGAGAGGGTTCAAACAACCAGATATATGCATATATATATATATATATATATATACACACACACACACATACATACACTTGGGCAAGCTGATCCTACTAAAGATTAATTTTAAAGAGAATTGCTATAAGCCTCATGTATATGGTGATTTACAGGCTAAGAGCTAACCCACACAACCCCCTAAAATGAAGTTATTCATTGAGGCTGTTGAGGGACAAAGCTACTCTCTTAGCTACCCAGTCACTACAGTGAATAGAGAAGGAACTTTACTTAAAAGGAAAACTTAGTTACGGGATAGTCTTCATCCAGAACAGTGACCCAAGGTAATGCTTCTCAGATTATCCTGTAACCCAAACTCAAGGATCTCAGGGATTTTAGGAAGTGAGAGAATATGTAAATTTACAAAAGCAAGATTTGATAAGAAGCCAGGAGCAAAGAACTATTGTTTTTCACTAATTTCAGTAATCAATGTTCTATTTACTGTGGGGACTATAGGAGTAAAAAAAGGAAGAACAATACTCCTTACATAAAAGCAGAGGGAATTGTCTGAGCAAGCAGACTCAGAGGTCTTTGGGGAAACATGGAAGTACCTCATTTTACTAAGTTTGGCTGTGGGCAGAAGACAGAGATGCTATAGATGGAAGGTAAAAAAAACACTGCAAGAGGGTCCCAAATCCCACCGGAACTAGAAAGAAAAGATTGGGTGCTGTGTTATAATCTATTTTTGTGATGCTTTGCACTAACCCAAAAGATTATGAAAACTGAGGAAATAGAGTTAACATGTAAAAATCTTTATATTCCATAGATTGAAAGAGTCAATTGCAGGTTATAAATGTTGTGTAACAAAACATAATTTGCTCATTTTTTAAATAATTTGCTCATCTTAAAACGTGTTTTTGTTTTACATTTAGTAAGAAGAATTCCTTATATAACACTTTAAGTTTTTGCTTAACCAAAAGTCATTTTGTACTATTTTTATTTCCTAATATTCAAGGCCTTCAAGTTGTTACCTACCGTTAACATTAGTTATTTTTAGATATACTGGTATCTTCACTTTAGCTGGGTTTCAAGTTTCTTTGAAAGGAAAAGAAACATATCTTACATTTATTTTATCCCCTCTCAGTGTGTAACAGAGCCTAGAGTACAGGTTTGATCTATGGAGGTGCACACATAGCAGGGCATTCATTTGAATGCACACATTAACTATGTCTCATCCACCAATGAGAAATGTAAGACAACAGCTGAGACTGCTGCCATTAATCTTAAGTAAGATTTATTATGGTGTCAAATTAGATTCTAAATTTTGATTATCTAAGAAATTGGAAAATGAGTGAGATATCAACTCAAAGGGTACTTTTTTTTCTATTTTATGATGTATATTTCCTTTACAGTAGTCTTCTTATTGGCCATTTGCGAATCATGTATCTTTCAAAGTTATTCAGACACAAGTCTATTGTTATGATAAGATCTAGCAAATTTTTTTCATCAGCACCTTTTCCTGGCTGCAACTGAGGATATGAATTGGAAGAAGGGATAACGGGAAGGGGACAAAATAATTTGAGAAAAACGAGAGAAAATGTCTTGTGTAGAGAAAGGTAGGAAAGTAACTATATACAACTATACCAAAGCGGGCATAACCAAAACTGAGACCAGTTCCCCCAACCTTCCTTATATGCAAGGTTTAGCAAACTCGCCTGTCGTTTGCTAATTTTATTCATTTTTTTATTGCAATTCAGTAAGTAAATGGGAATTCAGAAAGTAATTTCCTACCCTTTGGTGCCATCATGAGGCCAAAACGACAAAGTACTGAGAAAAGTAGATCTGCAGGGTAACCCAAGGTTTTGATATTTTCTTTTCATTCACAATGTAATTACCCAGAGAATGAAAATTTATTTCAGAAAGAAATATAATTACCTTTACTATAATTGAAACCTTCCAACCAACAAATCATAGCTCATATGTCTACATAGGTAGTTCATTGAGTGGAATAATAATGTACCTTAAATTTTTAAGCAACTGTGAAATCACAACTGTGAATTTAGAATTAATAAAATATTCATGTTTTGAAGTTACACAGCTATGACCCAAAGCTTTCAGAGTGTTTTAAACCAATCATAGCAATATCTTAGCTTTATGTATTTATTTTTTTTACTCTATGGTGTTATAGGGTAGCATATAGGGTAGTATGATAAAGTACCTCAGAAGTCTCCAACACAATATTATGATACTACAAGAAGAGAATATGCTATTTTAGGAATTGGACAAATGAAAGAATATGGCAAAGCAATGCTTTAGAAAGAATAGCTAATGAATATCTAAGAACTTCTTACCCAGATGAATCAAAGTACAAATCACTCTCAGGTGATTCAGTATTTGAAATCATCACCACAAAGTACACCTAAAATATTACAAAAAGATGCATTATTAAAAGTCTCAACCAAATATATCTTGTTTTACTATTTGTGTTATATCTGTGTTATTAACCCTGGTCCATATTATGTCCATTCTTAGCCTAATTTTACAAGTACATCAATAGAGGTACAAAATATTCATTAATCATCTACTTTCTCAGTACATATAATTTTGTGTGTGTGAATTGTTAAAGTTTTCGCATATGATGTAAACATCGTCCCTAAATGATATCTGATGATGCCTAAATCTGATTTCTTCCCATTGGTCCTCAAAATTCCATCCACTTCACTCTCATTTTGCCCTTCATGGCATTTAGAAACTGAAAAGTCCCACAAATTTCAAGCGTAAGGTGTGGATTCTCTGTCTAAGGGATGGAAAGTTTCACTGTGCATATGTCTTGTTTAGCTCAGCTTTTCTTATTTACAAAAAAGCCACAGACAGACAAAAAATAAAACTGCTGAACTGGATTTTACCTGCTTTTGTTCGTAGAGAGTCCTCTTCCCATCTTGTTCATACTTAACACTTCTATACAGTATTTCCATGTTTTCAGAATTACCGTCATATTTTCAGAAACACTGTCATCAACTTCAGTTATAATAAAGGTAGCCTGAGTTGCTTTCTTTTCTTTGTCTTGTTTCAGAGACAGATCTTATATGTGGAAATATAATAATTTGCTCTCATTTAAAGTCAGTGGTGATCTCCTTTTGTGACCCAGCCTCCAGCATTCTTTCAGTAAAATCACAGTGCTAATCCCAGCTTGGCTTTGGGCATATGTTGCCCTCATTTGGCCCCTGTAACATTGCTCAGGATGGATCATTATCTTTAACATTATCCCAGGGATGAAGAGAAGTTAAATCTTCCTCCACTGTAATAGCATCAAAGGCCCCTTTCACTGGCAAGAGTTACCTAAAAAGACATGGTTTCTGCCCTGATAAAATTCTGAAAGGCCCCCAGTCTGAGGGAGGAAGCTTGGGAGCCACCGTCATTCTATATGAAAAGGAGTACTCTGATCACCTGTAACCTCCTTGGTGCAGGACGAGACTATTCCTAGGTCAAACGTTATACAATACTCAAATATTTAAATGCCATCTCATCATAATTCTATTCATCTCACATGCTGAGATGCTATCTTTCCATTCCAATGACATCATCTCTTGCTTTTACTTCATTATGTACTTTGGGGGAAGGGAAAGAAATTTAGGAAAGAACTGAGTATCTGATTCAGTTGGGATCTAAGAAAAGAGTCTAATTATAACAGAAAGTAGTTAATGCATAAAATTGGTTACACAGGTTATAGAGGGAACAGTAAAGAAACTCAGAGATTGTCAACAGCAGGGAGCCACTATTAATCCCTAAATAGAAGAGACAAATGAGTGAGATGTGTGGGAGAAGCCCAGGGATAGTGTCACCTGGCAGAAGTTGGAACTATATCACTCCTTTCCATAAGGAGTTGGAGCCATTTATGCTCCAGACATATATGTACACCTGAGGCTTTTCCTCCTTTTCTTCTCCTTCCTGCTGCCTTCCAATTTCTGGCCAATGTGCAAACTGACCATAAACCCTTCAACAAGGGAGCTTGAGGTACACAGCCTACATGATTCAGCCTGCCTGACACAGGGAGCAGAACAGAGGAACCGGGAAGAATGGGTCTGGGTCAAACTAACTCAGGACTGGCACAGAACCCTGGGTAAGGAGGAAAAAAAACATGTCGTTGGGTATTTGTTAGAAGAAAAAGAGAAAAACCTGAGAGTCTATAAATACCTAGCACATACCTCCCCTAGTTCACATATTCCCTTTTGTGTTAGCCATTATCGTTTTAAAATAATCCATGGTTGGTTTTTCCAATCAAAATACTTTCTGTTATTACAAAAAATGACACATAAATATTTTTTATTTCTTTGACATGTTGCAATTAAGAATAATATATAATTTATTAATATTATTTTCTCTTTTTAAAAGATAAACTATTCTTTCACTGGGCTTAAAATGGAGTCAGTGTAAAAATACTTTTCAACTAAATTAGCTTTCCATTTTATTCCCTGCTGCTAGTAATGAAAGCACATCTTCCAGCAGTGATGAAAGCACAATTTCTAATTGTTCACAACAAAGAGAGTTTGATTTTTTGATAAATTGGGAGCAGTCAAATGCAAAATCATAACTCTGAGGCTATTTTATTTCAATTGAATAATCTTTAAATGACATTATTCAAGAATTTTTGTCCCACTAATAATCATACTTGATTTTTAAAATTTTAATTAATAAATTTAGTAAATGTTTAGCCTAAGAAAACAGACCCATATTTCTAGCTCACTATTTCTATAACCTATTAACTAACTGTATAAAATATTCTGTTTTATTTCTACCATCAAAATAATCACTGATTTTGACTATTATCTTTTGATGGATTGATACTTCACATAATGCAATGTAAAACACATATCTAGCCTTACAAACATACATTCTAAATAGAGCCAATTCCAATTTCCTATTACAATTTTTTCAGTTTTTTTCATAATTCCTATGAAGTTTAAACTTAATATAAAGATTCAATTATTTTGCTAGTAATCTCTCTAATTTTCCCTCTAGACTATAAATTCATTAAATAGAAACCATAACAAAATTGTTTGCTTCCCTTTTCACAGCATGAATGAAATATCTCTTTCCTTTTAGCATGAAAAATCTGTAATATGGGCTCTCTGTAACATTCATTCTCCAATATATTCCTCTGTATGGCATACTTCCCTATTCTATACTTAAATTGTTTTTAACCCAACCTGAGGATAGTTAAGGAAGTGGGTTATGCTCTATTCTGACATTATCCATGGTAGTTAACATTTTAAGTTATAATAGGCAAATTATATTCTCTGACCTCAATACACAGCAGTTTGGGATCTGTCTTCCTCCCTTTTTTAAGTCACCATCCTTTTCTTATTCTCAATAGTACCTGTGTTTTTTTCACAGAGCTTCTTCATTGTTACCTAACTACCTAAGCTCCTTGTTTTTGATTGTTAACAACCTTGATAGTAACATAAACATCAGTAATCCTTTGGTTCCCCATAGACTTAAAAAACAAAATTTAATCTTGTTAAAATAGCATAAAAGCTCTTCATGATCTGGCTCCTATCTGCCTCATCTCTACTGTTCCCCTTTCACATTTTTACTTAAACATTATCAAATTGCATACTGCCCTCAAAATATGTCATAATAATTATATTGACCATGATGTTCCTTTTACCTGAATGACTATATCTCTACTAATTCTTGTGGATAACTTCTCATTCTTCAACACATGTAAGTTATCATTTCCTCTGGGAAGTCTTCTCTGGACCATTAACTCATCCCTCCTTAGACTACCAGACAGTATGATGATTACTCATTCAGATGTAAAGTTTTCCAGTGAGCAGCATAAAGGCACAGACAATGTGCTTATCATTGTTCCTATGCTGCATAGGTGCTCAACAAACCTTCTCATGAATTAACTATGAAATTTGTTTTGTAAGCTCCTAAAACATAGTGCATTTTAATTTAAAAAGATTTAACACATATTAAATGCATTTTATAATGGCTTTTGATAGGTCTGATCCTGAAAGTTTACTAAATAAGAAATTACTGTATCAGTAGTCTAGAAAAAAATGGAATTACAAAGTTTCAGCAATTTAGCAATAATGCCTAAGCCAAACATAAACTGCCACCTTTGACGCTATGGATTTTTATGCTCTTTTCCTAGTTGAAATGTGAATATGAGCCATTTTAAAAAGACCAGTACATAAGCAAGGAAACCCTAACCAACTTGCATCTGACATACTGGAATTATTGAGCTGATAAGAATCTGAGAGACACATGATTCTCTCCAAATCAAGGAATCTTCATTACTATGATAGATCTTCATCACCCCTCACTGAATATTTCCTATAGCAGCCAGCTCACTCCTTTGTCAGTTCCAATTGTTAAAGACATTTCTTCCTTATACATAACTTAATTCTACCCCGTATGAAGTCCCACATCTGTTTGCCCCTCAGTAACTACCAAGAGGTCAATAATTTTCATCTGATTTTTCACATCTTTGAAGTTAGCCTCATGCATTCTTGTTTCCAGAAGAGGATTCTTCTAGAATTAGGGGGCACACCAATTGGTTTCCAGGATCTTTTGGGGATCATCTGTGCCTTTCCTAGACAGATGTAGTTTACAAATTATCACTGTTTTTTGTAAATAATTAGATCATAACTTTTGAGCATTTAATAATCTGAGCCCAGGCATAACTCTCCCCACACTCCAAATCCCACTGAAATAAGCCACAGAGTATATAGCGAGCAAATTATCATCATCAAAAATTACATGATGATAGAGTACCATTAACATGCTAGAAAATTGGAGGAAATTCTAGATAAAATGTCCAAGAGACAAAAAATGAACATCGGTTCTTGATTCATTTTGCTTTGTAGATTTTGAGGAATTGCAACACACATCCGCCATCTCGACTTCATGTAAATTTCACAAGGTTGTCACCCACAGGATCTTACTCTCCAGTGAGAGAGCTATACACATGGCCTAATGTCAGTGAGACCAACTTTCCCAAGAATATGAACTGTAAGTAACTAGGAGGTTTTAGATGGAGGTGACTGATGGTGTTTTCTAGTGGCAGCACTTCAAAAAGAAAACCATATTAACAACCTAAATGCCTCTCAAGTGATGAATGAATAAATAAAATGTGGTATATCTATAAAACAAAATATTATTCAGCCATATAAAGGAATGAAACTGTGAAACATGCTCAAGCACGGATGAAACTTGAATACATTATGCTAAGTGAAAGAAGCAAAACACAAAAGACTATACATATTGTATGATTCCATTTATATGATGTAAACAGAATATGCCAATCCATAAAGTAGAAAGCAGATTAGTGGTTGGCAAGAGCTGGTGGGGAGAGAAAGTAAGAGAAGTAACTGCTGAAGGTGAGGGGCTTCCTCTGGGATGATGTTCTGAAACTAGGTAGCAGTGATGGTTGAAAAACAATGTGAATGCCACTGGCTTGTACGCTTTAAAACAGTGAAGTTTATATATATGTGTGTGTGTATATATATATTATATATACACACATGTATAACTTTATATATAATTACCACATTAAAAGAATTATCAAGAAAAGAACACAACCATTAATTTCTTGTTCTGAAATCCCAAACCCTGGTCTCTGTCTTTCCTAAGACTTCATTATGGTTATTTGGCTTTTCCTTCTATTTCATGAGTTAGTAATTTTCTAACAAGTTTCTTTCTACCTATGTTTTCTATAATCAATTTTTGTTACTTTCAAACAAAAAAACCAATCCTCGCATCTGTTATTAAGAGTGTAAAGTAGCACAACTTTTGGAGATCAGTTTGGCAATATTGTAAAATATATAGTATCCAGTATAGCTGTACCTAAATATCTATCAGTGGAGTAGGAACAAATAAACTGTGATATAGTTACATGAAAGGATATTGTACTGAAGTTAAAATAAATGAATTAGAGCTACATATGTATCAATCTGTATCAATCATAAAAAAAAACACCACAAATAATTTATATATATATATATGACATTCACATAAAGTTGTAAAACACACAAAAGAGTATTATAGTTTCATTTCTTCATTCATATACAGAAAAAAAATTTTAAACACATGGAAATATTAAATTCAAAGTAGTGATACTGTGGAAAATTGTATATTCCAGTAATTACCACAATAATACCCCCTGACCACGTGTTTTCCTCACATGTGACCTTGTCATTTTACTCATTGAGTGTTGGGTCTGTGGCCCCTTACCATGATTACAGGTGGACCTGTGTGACTATCTTAACCAACAGAGTACAGTAGAAGTGACTCTCTATGACTTGTGAGGTTAGATGATAAAAGTGTCACACATTTCTGCCTTGTGCTTTAAGTATACTTGCTCTTGCAGCCCAGTCACCAGCTTGTAAAGAAGCCCATACAATTTCTTGGAGGGACCTCCGGTAACACAGAGCCCCAGCTTAGGTCTCAGCTGACCGTCAGCATCATGCACCAGACATATGAGTGAAGAAGCCTTCAAATGATTTCAGCCACTCATAGTCACCCTCAGACTTCGAGTCTTCCCAGCCGAGCTCCAGACATGATGGAACAGAGACAAGGCATTTTCACGGAGCCCTTTCCCAATTTCTGATACACAGAATCCATTAACAATACAAAATAGTTGTGGATCATACCACTAAATTTAGGCTGGTTTGTTACTCAACAAGAGTAGCTGGAATAGGTTCACCAGTGGAGAAGAAAATGAGGAATGAGATCTGGAGGAGTCCTACTACATGAAGACTTGACAAAAGTAAGTAATAGACACTCGGATATTCTTTGTACTATTCTTTACAGTTTACTTTCTGGTCTTTAAACATTTCATTAAAAATATAGAAAAAAGTATAGGTATCTTAGAATCTGTTGTTAATATATACAAATATTTAAATCATGGTAAAGGAGGTACCATGAATTCATGGGTAATAAAATAATTATGGACAAAATGTTTGGAGAAAGAGAAGTTTATTTACAAGGGGAAAATCATGTAATCCTCTTTATTCCATTTTCTAAAACAAATGAGTTAAATATAAAATCCTAATGAACGTTTTTTATAATTAATGGGAAAGTAGATAAAAAATATCTCTCAGGATAGAAGGCTTTCTAATAATAAAATCAAAAAAATCACATAGGAATACATCAATAATTAGTTTTTATTCAAAGTCAAAAATGTTAAAAAATTAAGAAATGAACAATAGTCATATTTTTGCTTCAGGTTTTACTGAGAAAAGTAAGACTATGAAGTGTGATCAACTTTAAATATTCCTTTCCACTTTCTGTATGTCCCCTTCCACATATCTATATCCATGCCACATTTTTACATATTGTGGAAGAATTGAGACCTCATGTTATACATTATCAATAGTGTGGTCAATATGAATATGCCTAAGGCAAAAAAACCAAAACAAAACAAAAAAAACAAGGCAAAACATGCACAGTAAAAGTCAGGACCATGTCCAGGTTTGAGCCAAAATTTAGCTTTAATAGAAGAGCCACATTTATCATATTAATGTTATATGTAATCCATCACACTAGTGTCATTAATTTGAAGTGCCCATAAAATTTTTATTTGTGTTATTAATTTGTATTAGTTATATAATTTTACAGGAATGTATAAATATACTAGCTTATGTTTAATCATATTTAGGAAATGTGATAATAAAAATAGTTTGTCAACACCAAAGAAATGATAGGAATTTTTGTTTGCTCCTTTTAAGAATTTCATAAATCACCTAATGTTAGAAACATTGAACTAAATATTCCAAAGATTCTTTTCTGCTGTAAATAACTCTGGCTTTCTCCTCTCTCTCTGTGCACATATACCATATATAACCACTAGAGGACAGTAGGACACTTGGACTAAATGTGTTTTTTCTTTATCTTCCCTGTTCTTGAAATTTTAGGTTTGAAAGAAGCCTATGTCTGTTTTTCTTTTTTTCATATTAAGTCTTTAAAATCTAGTGTGTATTTTACACTGACTTTTCAAAGGTTTCTTAGCTCTTACACAACAAATGCATTCCAATATTCCCACCTTCTCTGCACTTTTGTCCACTTCTACAATAACTTTCCAAGAAAGTTCTAACATCTCTATTAATATAGGCCATTAATCCCTATATTCAAGGAGTCATCTCAGGAAACAATTAAAAACAACTGCAGATATTCTTACTGATACATTTAATCTTGAATTAATGATGAGTACCCCCATATCAATGAATTCTCCCTATCCAGTCTTATGTTGCACATTCCCATCAGTATCTTAAGACTCTCAATATCCATTCTTCTGTGTATTCTCCTGTTCTCTGCTCACAGGTCTTCCAATTTCATTTACTTTTCCTCATTTGTTAATGACCACGTGTTTTCCTCACATAGTCCATTACCTCTCCTGCACATCAGAACCCTTCATGTGACTACTGGGTAAAACAGATCCCAAGCCCTGCACAGTTGTATTTCATCAGAGTGAGGAAGTGGTAGGAGGGGCAAAATGTATGTTCTGGAATTTTTCAGACTATATTCAAATATATTTCCTCATTTGTGTATTTTATTTGTTTTATTTTATTTTATTATTTTATTTTAGGAGGATTTGAGAATTTTATAAAATCAAATAGGAAGACATTATTGGGTAAATTATGAATTTGAATCTCTCCTTGCTTGAAAGAGAGAATTCCAGCTCTCTGCTCCCACTTGAATATTTTTATTTGGAGCTGGAAAGAAAATGTGTCTTAAATTTCAACTTTCACTGTTAAAAGTGTTCTACAATTCCTTCAAAATGCCTGCAAGAACTTGTGGAAAAGGGGGTCCAAGTTTTGGGCATTTTTGTTGGGGCTGTGAGAAGCTGAAGAGCCAAGATGGCAGCACAGCCTCCTCATCACCTATATCATATCTGTCACTAGTTCTTCTTCCAAAGGAGCTCTTATTCACCCCTTCCTTTGCTTTGCCACAGTCAACTGCCAATCAGAAATCCTGATCACCCGCCATCTCTCCAACTCTACTTCCTGCTCTTCTCTCCCAATTTCCTGTTGAAAATAATTTTTGAAGAATGGCTATTTCCTACATTGAAAAAAAATCTAGATTCTTTAACTTAGTTTCAAAAACTTGCCATTAGCTGTCCTCATCTTACTTCCTACCATCCATTTTATAAATCCTCCACTCTAGTCAATAAGCCAGTTGACTCTTCACTGTGTTCTCTAAAAGAGACATTATTAATACAGTCTTAGCATGGATTTGCTGTAGTATTTTAGAGGTAAGAGTAAAAGGTAAAATCTAAAGAAGAGACACGACTGAGAGAACAAATCAGTGCATAAATAGCTGGAGTAGAGTCATCAGTTAACTATGAGTCCTGTTGGAACAATCTATGCAGGCACTAACATTCAATAATTGTAAACCTAGGGGAGAACAGTCATCATCTTGAATCTGTTCATTCCTGGTGGAAAAAAAAAGGTGTTTTTCCTTTGAAAGTGACAAATAAAATACCAACTTGGGCCATCTGATATCTGGACAGAATCAATTTCAAATACTAATCAAGCTCAATTCAGCATGGACCATTAATACAGATGGGCTTATTTCTCAAGAGTTATAGTTTCAGGAATCAAAAGAAAATGGACTCTTCCAGTATTACAAGTGGACCAAGTTTTGAAAATATGCTACTAAGAGTTATTCAAATAAAAAGGCTTTAATAGTAAGCGTATGGTTTTATTTACTATGACTCTTTCATCCCTAAATAATTATATTCAATATTCATTTTGAAATTGGTATGAAGCCATGACAAAGAGACCTAAGTATTTGGCAGCACAAAGCTGAACAATTTATCAATATTTGGTAAAGCAGAAACATAATTTATAAAGACCAGATGGTCTTTGCTTATGAAATTTTAAGTAATGGATATCATTTACACATGAACTATAGGGTAAAAAGTAGGAGTATAAAGGATTCTTTATGAATATAGCAGGAGAGTGCTTTTCTCTTCACTCCTCTGTTCCTTATTTATCAGGTCATAAATAACCTTCCATTGCCTTTATGTAAGACTCAAACAAGACTATATCATGAAAATTACTACAGAAGGATAGGTGACAAAATTGCAATGGATATTAGAGATTATCTGATCTCCCAGTTTTACAGATTATAAAATTGAGGTTCATAAAATTTAAATAATTCAATTGTCCAATCGAACAGGTGGGTGGAACCAACCAGACTACATCACGCTTCCTCTTTAGATAGACTGTTACTAGTCAGCATATTATTAGTATTCACTAAGTATCAATAGTAACAGCTGTTTAGATATGAGGCCAAAGACAAATGCACACAAAAACATATACACAGTAGACTTGGTACAAAGGGGAAATAAGAAAGAAAAAAAGTAAGATAGAAAAGGGATCACCATTTTAGCAAGAGAGTAGCTGGAGTGATGACAACAAGGGAATGTTGCTCTTTGTTGCTTAAATTGGTTGTTCTTCTGGCCAAATGCTCTGAAAGTCAGGCAAAGCTCTCAGAAGTAGACCTAATAATCTGTTTATTATATTTAGGACTGAGTTTAATATTGGCAGTGATTTAAAATATTCACACACAAATGTGAATAGCTACGTGTGTTTTACTTGCTAGAATACTGATAATTACATAAATATTTATCTGAAATTACAATACAATTCTGTTTAGGATTTGGAACATCAGAGCCTTCTTGCAGAACTCTCTGAAGAATAAACTTGAGAATAATTCATCCAAAGAGTATTCACAATCTGATTCTTGATGCAATTAAAAATTCCAAACTACTACAAATAAAATAACTTTGCTTTGAATTCCTAGAGGAATAATTTAAACTTTACTGAACATGTTTAAAACCATGTTTTAATAAATTTTCTTTTTTTTCTTTTTTTTTTTTTTTGCGGTACGCGGGCCTCTCACTGTTGTGGCCTCTCCCGTTGTGGAGCACAGGCTCCGGACGCGCAGGCTCAGCGGCCATGGCTCACGGGCCCAGCCGCTCCGCGGCATGTGGGATCTTCCCGGACCGGGGCACGAACCCGTGTCCCCTGCATCGGCAGGCGGACTCTCAACCACTGCGCCAGCCGGGAAGCCCCATGTTTTAATAAATTTTTTTTAAAAAAACTCTCATTTAAGTCACCAACACATATATGATATATAGATGCTTATTCACTTCCAAATCTGAAATCTAATAAGAATAAACCAAATTTAATTCTGAGGCTGCAGTATTCTGTTAGATATCTAGTAGATATATCTATTACAGTGAAAGGAAAATTATAGGTTAGCAATGTAGAACAAATAATAAATCTAAACACAAGGCTAATATACTCCTCCCCTACTTCAAATATATTTATAAAAATATATCATATCTCTGTTTTCATTTAAAAAAAAGATTATTGAAATTTTGGTGATTTCCCCACAAAGGTGTCTGAGGCAAGGTGTCTTTATTCTTTTAATTTGTGTCAACTAAAAACAATTAAAAATGAGACTTTCCTGGTGGTCCAGTGGTAAAGAATCCGCCTTCCAAGGCAGGAGATGTGGGTTCAATCCCTGGTTGAGGAACTAAGATCCCACATGCCATGGGGCAACTAAGCCAGTGGGCCACAACTACTGAGCTCAGTGCGCCTCAACTAGAGAGCCCACATGCCACAAACTACAGAGACCATGTGCTCTGGAGCCCATGCCACAACTGGAGAAGAGAAAACCCACCCACCACAGCTAGAGAGAAACACGCGCTCTGCAATGAAGAGCCCGTGAACCACAATGAAGGCCCAACGCAGCCAGATGAATAAATAAATATTAAAACAATAAAGTCTACTGTTATATTTCTACATAAAAACACAATTAAAAAGGAAAATAGACAAGATACGTCTTTTGTAATGAAACTAAAAGACAGTCCTAACCTTACAACATAATCTATGAATGATAGCTGCCAAATACAGTGCAACTAATTCCAGACTGAGAGAGGATGCCAAGAACATATGCAAATCTCAGCTGAATTCACTCGAAGGACAGACTTGTCTGAAATTGGAAGGCACAGACCTAGAAAACACTATCTTTAATTACTTTAACCACCATTTGAGCAGGAAAGCACACTTAAGACATGGAAAACACATAAGCTATTTCAACTCAATCAGTGTTTAAGCCTGCTACTCCTAGTTGAAAACATCTGAACATTACATGGAATTAAAACTTGGATTGATTTGGAATAGCAAGCTCTAGTGATGTGGGCAGGCCATGGAATAATTTCTGAAACATGTTCCCCATGACAGAGTGGCTTGAAAAGGAAGGGACTTGAGGGCTTAAAAAGGAAGAAACTTGAAGTCACATCAGCATTGCAAGAAGAAAGAAGAGTAGAAATCCAGAAGAAAGAATGTTTCAGGGACTTAGATTGGCAGTTGTTAATTAATGTCTATTGAATGAAAATAAATTCAAAATCGTCCCATAAAAATTATAAAGGAAACCTCCTCCTCCTCTCAATTCAAGAGTGAATGTGGAGAAGAAGTTCAAGATGGCAACATAGGAAGATCTTGAACTCACCTCCTCCACAGTCACAGTAAATCTACAACTACTAATGGAATAATTTATTTTGAAGAGACCGAAAAACTGAATGAACAGAGCCTCCACAACAAAGGATAGAAGGGCAGCAACAGATGGGTAGGAGAGGCAGAGACACAGTCTCACTAAACAAAAATAAAACAAAACAAAAAATATACAATCATCCCAGCCACAGAAATTCTCAATCAAGAGAGATCTCGAAATACAGAACTTTTCCCTGAGGAGCAAGGGGTTTGTACTCCATATCAGGCACCTCAACCCTTAGATACTGCACAGGAGAGATGAGACCCCCTAAATGCCTGTCTCTGAAAAACAATGGGGATTATGTTCAGAAAAACCATGAAACTGTAGGGGCCAGAGAACCCACTTTTAAAGGCTCACACACAGACACACTTGCCCTGAGACCCAGGACAAAAACAGCAGTTTGAAAAACACTTAGACCATAGGTGAAGGAGACCAGTTTATTAATCTTAAGGTATCTACCAGTGAGGCAGGAAACTGTTAGGACCCTCTCCACGGATAGAGACACAGGCAGATACCATTTTTGCAGTCTCAGCCTATTCAGCTAAGCTAGTGCTGACAGGAGCCATTTTGGAGCTATCTCTCTAACCTGTTAGAGCCAAGTGGGTGCACCTTGCTAGAAGCCCCACCCGCTCCTATGTTGCAGCTATGTACCATAGCCAGGCCAGACAAGGACCTGGTCACCACTGTGGCCACAGACATGCATGCCCAGCTTGGCTGGACAAAGTCTCTGCCCACTGCTGCACTGGAGCCATGGCTCCACCATAGCAGATGAGCACATGGAGCCCATTCAGGGAATACCATTTGAGTGCCTAGCTCTGGTGGCCAGAGGGGATTGCACTTCTGAATCCCACAGGACATCTACATAAGGCCCCTCCTTTAAGACTGGAAGAGGGAGTTGATTTGCTTAATACAAAGAAACAAACACAGAGTCAGGCAAAATGATCAGGCAGAGGAATATGTTCCAAATGAAAGAACAAGACAAAACCCCAGAAAAAGATCTTAATGAAATGGAGATAAGCAACCTACTTGATAAAGAGTTAAAGTAATGGTCACAAAGATTCTCACCAAACTTGGGAGAAGAATGGATGAGCACAGTAAGAGCCTCAATAAAGAAAGAGAAAATATAAGAAAGTACCAAACAGAAGTTACAGAACAGAAGGATATAATTCCTGAACTAAAAAATACACTATAGGGGTTCAACAACAAAGTAGATGAATCAGAAGAATGGATCCACAAGCTGGAAGACAAAACAATGGAACTCAACCAGATAAAGCAACAAAAAGAAAAAAAAATAAAATAAAAAGGTGAAGATACTTAAGGGACCCTTGGGACAGTATCAAGTAGAATAACATTCACATTATAGGAGTCCCAGAAGGAAAAAAGGGAGAGAAAGGGTCAAAGAACTTATTTCATGAAATAATGGCTGAAAATTTCCCTAATCTGGAGAGGAAAATAGACATCTAGGTTCAGGGAACCCAGAGAGTTTCAAATGAGATGAACCCAAAGAGATCCACACTAAGACACATTATATTCAAACTCATAAAAGTTAAAAATAAAAAGAGAATCTTAAAAGTAACGAGAGAAAAACAACTTGTTACATACAAGGGAAACCCCATAAGGATTTTGGCAGATTTTTCATCAGAAACTTTACAGGCCAGAAGAGAGTGGTATGACATATTCAAAGTGCTGAAAGGAAAAAACTATGAAAATAATTCTCTACACAGCAAAGTTACCATTCAGAATTGAAGGAGAAATTGAGAGTTTTCCAGATAAGCAAACGCTGAAGGAGTTTGTCACCACTAAACAAGCCTTAGAAGAAATGTTAAAAAACATTCTATGGCATAAATCTTTGAAATATTTTTTGGATCTGTTTCCTAAAGCAAAGAAAATAAAAGCAAAAATAAACAAATGGGACCTAATTAAACTTAAAAGCTTTTGCACAGCAAAGGAAACCATTGACAAAATGAAAAGACAACTTACTGAATGGGAGTAAAGATTTTCAAATGAAATGATTGATAAGGGGTTTATCTCTAAAATGTATAAATGGCTCATACAAATCGACATCAAAGAAACAAACAACTCAATTAAAAAATGGGCAGAAGAACTGAACAGACAGTTTTCCGAAGAGGAAGTGCAGATGGCCAACAGACACAGGAAAATATGCTCATCATCACTAATCATCAGGGAAATGCAAATCAAACCCACAATGAGATATCACCCCACACCTGTCAGAATCATCAAAAAAATAAAAAAACACAAATAACAAATGTTGGTGTGGATGTGGAGAAAAGGAAACCCTGGTACACTGTTGGTGGGGATGTAGATTGGTATAGCCACTATGGAAAACAGTATGGAGGTTTCTCAAAAGACTAAAAACAGAAATACCATATGACCCAGCACTTTCACTTTAGGGTGTATATTTGAAAAAAGATGAAAATACTAAGTCAAAAATATACATGCACCCCAATGTTCATAGCAGCATTATTTACAGTTGCCAAGATATGGAAGCAACCTAAATGTCCATCAACAGATGAATGAATAAAGAAGATATGGTATACATACACAATGGAATACTACTCAACCATAAAAAAGAATGAAAATTTGCCATTTGCAGCAACATGGATGTACTTGGAGGGCATTATGCTAAGTGAAATAAATCAGACAGAGAAAGACAAATACTTTATGATATCACTTATGTGTGGAATCTAAAAAATACAACACACTACTGAATATAACAAAAAAGAAACAGACTCACAGATATAGAGAACACACTGGTGGTTACCAGTGAGGAGAAGGAAGAGGGGAGGGGCAATATAGGAGTAGGGGATTACGAGGTACCAACTACTATGTATAAAATAAGCTACTAGGATATATTGTACAACATGGGGAATATAGTCAATATTTTATAAGAACTGTAAATGGAGTATAACATTTAAAAATTGTAAATCATTATATTGTACACATGTAACGTATAATATTGTACATCAACTATACTTCAATTTAAAGAAAAAGAAATGTTAAAGAGAATCTCTCTAAACTGAAAAGAAATTGCACAAATTAACAAGAAAACATACAAAAGCAAAATCTCACTGCAAAATGTAAATACATAGTAAAGGTAGTAGAACTATCACTTATAAAGCAAGTATGAAGGTTAAAAGGTAAAAGTATTAAAATTAACTAAAGTTACAATAATTAGTTAGGGAATACATAAAATAAAAAGATGCAAAATGTGACATCAAAAATATAAAATGTGGGGGTGTGGATTAAAAATGTAGTTTTGGGGCTTCCCTGGTGGCGCAGTTGTTGAGAGTCCGCCTGCTGATGCAGGGGACATGGGTTCGTGCCCCGGTCTGGGAGGATCCCCCATGCCGTGGAGCGGCTGGGCCTACACGTCCGGAACCTGTGCTCCGCAGCAGGAGACGCCGCAGCGGTGAGAGGCCCGCGTACCGCAAAAAAAAAAAAAAAAAAAAAAAAGTAAAGTTTGGAAGTGTTCAAATTTAAGTTGCTATCAACTCAAAACAAATCATTATACATATAGGGTGTTATATGTGAACCTCACAGTAACCACAAAGCAAAAGCTTATAGTAAATACAAAAAAGAAAATGAGAAAGGAATCTAAACATAATGCTAAAGAAAGTCATCAAATCACAAGGAAAGAAAGAGAAGAAGAAGGAAACAGAGAGGAACTATGAAAACAGCCAGAAAATAATTAACAAAATGGTATTAAGTACATACTATCAATAATTACTTTAAATGTAAATGGAGTAAATTGTGCAATCAACAGACATAGAGTGGTTGAATAGATTAAAAAAAAAAGAAACCAGAGCACATTTATATGCTGCCTACAAGAGACTCACTTCAAAATTTAGAACATACACAGCCTGAAAGTGAAGGACTGAAGAAAGATATTTCATGCAAATGAAAACAAAAAGAAACTGGTATAGCTATACTCATAGTTGACAAAATAGACTTTAAAACAAAGAATGTAATAAAAAAAAAAAGAAGGGCATTACATAATGATAAAGGAGTCAATCCAGGAAGAAGATATAATATTTATAAATGTATATGCACCCAACAGAGGAGCACCAAAATATAAAAAGCAAATGTTAACAGACTTAAGGGAGAAATTAAAAGCAATACAATAATAGTAGGGGACTTTAACAACCCATGTGCATCAATGTATAGAAAATTCAGATAGAACATCAATAAGAAAATATCAGCCTTAAATGACATATTAGCTCTAATAGACTTAACAGATATATGTATATATATATATATATATATATATATATATATATATAGAGAGAGAGAGAGAGAGAGAGAGAGAGAGAGAGAGAGAGAGAGAGGATGTTATATCCAAAAACTGCAGAATACACATTTTTTTCAAATGTACATGGAATATTTCCAGTGTAAATCACACGTTACACCACAAAACAAGTCTCAATAAATTCAAAAAGATTGAAATAATATCAAGCATCTTCTCCCACTACAAGGAAGTGCAACTAGAAATTGATTACAAGAAGAAAACTGGAAAAAAACCCACAAAATTAAACAACATGCTACTGAACAACCAATGGGTCATTGATCAAAAAATACCTAGAGACAAGTGAGAACAGAAATAAACATACCAAAATCTAAGGGGTACAGCGATAGCGGTTCTAAGACAGAAGTTCACAGCAATACAGCCTACTTTGAGAAACAAGAAAAACATCAAATAAAATTTAGATTTTCATCTTAAAAAAACTAGAAAAAGAACAAGTGAAGCCCAAACTTAGTAAAAGGGAGGAAATAATAAAGATAAGAGTGGAAATAAATGAAATAGAGACTAAAAATACAATAGAAAAGATCAATGAAGCTAAGAGCAGGTTCTTTGAAAGGATAAACAAAACTGACAAAATTTTAGTTAGACAAGTCAAGGAAAAAGAGTGATGCCTCAAATAAACAGAATTGGTAATGAAAGAGAAGTTACAAATGATACCACAGAAATACAAAAGATCATAAGAGACTATTATCAACAAATATATGACAACAAATTGGGCAACCTAAATGAAATGGATACATTCCTAGAAACTTACAACCTACCAAGGAAATCATGAAGAAATATAAAATCTAAACAGACCAATAACAAATAAGGAGATTGAAGCAGTAATTTAAAAACTCCCAACTAGCTAAAGTCTAGGACCAGACAGTTTCACTGGTGAATTATACCAAACATTCACAAAAGATTTAATAACTGTCCTTCTCAAACTCTTCCAAAAAAATTGAAGAGGCGGGGACACTTCCAAACTCATTTTATGAGGACAATATTATCCTGATACCAAAATCAGAAAAGAATACCACAGAAAAGAAAATTATAGGCCAATATCATTGATGAGTATAGATTCAAAAATCCTCAACAAAATATTAGCAAACCAAATTCAACAATATATTAAAATGATCATACACCATGATTAAGTGGAATTTATTTCAGTGATGCAAGGATGGTTCAACATCCACAAATCAATCAATCAGTGAAATACACCACATTAACTAAATGAAGGATGAAAAGCATATGATCATCTCAATAGATGCAAAAAAAGCATGTGACAAAATTTAACATCCATTTATGATAAAAACTTTCAACAAAGTGGGTACAGAGGAAAAGTACCCCAACATAATAAAGACAATATATGAAAATCTCTCAATTAACATCATACTCAACAGTGAAAACCTGAAAGCTTTTCCTCTAAGATCAAGAAAATGACAAGGATGCCTAATTTTGCCACTTTTATCCAACACAGTATTGGACATAGCCACAGCAATTATGCATCCAAATCAAAAAAAGAAGAAGTAATACTGTCACTATTTGCAGATGACATGATGTTATATAGAGAGAGCCCTAAAGACTGTACCAAAAACAAAACAAAACAAAACAAAACAAAAAAACCCAAAAACTGTTAGAACCAATAAATTACTTTAGTAAAGTTGCAGGACACAAAATCAATATATATAAATCTGTAGTATTTCTATACACTAATGACAAACTTTCAGAAATAAAAATTAAGAAAGCAATCCCATTTATAATTGCATCAAAAATCATAAAATACCTAAGAATAAATTTAACCAAGGAGGTAAAAAACCTATACACAGAAAACTACAAGACATTGATGAAAGAAATTGAAGACAACATAAATAAATGTAAGATAGTCTGTCCTCATGGATCAAAATAAACAATCTTGTTAAAATGTCCGTACGTCCCAAAGCAATATATAGATTCAATACAATTTCTATCAAAATTCCAATGCAATTTTTCACAGAACTAGAACAAATAATTCTAAAATTTATCTGGAATCACAAAACATCCCAAATAGCCAGAGCAATCTTGAGAAAGAACAAAGTTAGAATCACAAAACATCCCAAATAGCCAGAGCAATCTTGAGAAAGAACAAAGCTGGATGTATCAAACTCTCTGATTTCAAACTATACTACAAAGCTATAGTAATTAAACAATATAAAATATAAAAAAATGCACACAGATAAATGGAACAGAATTGAGAGCCCAGAAATAAACCCATGCATATACAATTAACTTATGACAAAGGAGCCAATAATATATAATGGTGAAAGGACAGTCTCTTCAATAAATGGTGTTGGTAAAACTGGACAACCACATGCTAAAGAATGAAACTAAACCACTTTTTTACACCATACACCAATATTAACTCAAAATGGATTAAAGACTAGAATATAAGACCTGAAACCATAAAATTCCAAGAAGAAAATATAGACAGTAAGCTCTCTTAGCGATATTTTTGTAGATCTGACTCCAAAGGCAAGGGAAACTAAAGCAAAAATAAATGAATGAGACTACACAAAACTAAAAATTTTCTTGCACAGCAAAGGAAAAAATCATGAAAGTGAAAAGTCAACCTACTGAGTGGGTGAAGATATTTGTAAATGATTTCTGACAAGGGGTTAATATCCAAAATATATAAAGAACTCATGTACTCAACAACAAAAATACAAACAATAAAATCCAAAACTGGACAGAGGATCTGAACAGATATTTTTCCAAAGAAAACATACAGATGGAAAACAGACACATGAAAAGATGTTCAACATCACTCATTATTATGGAAATGCAAGTCCATAATGAGGCAACCACAATGAGATATCACCTCACAGCTGTTAGAATGGCTATTATCAAAAATACAAGAAATCCCAAGTGTTGGAGAGGATGTGGAGAAAAGGGAAGACCCTACACCGTGGGAATGTAAATTGATGCACCACTATAGAAAGCAATATGAAGATTCTTTAAAAAAAAAAAGAATAGAACTACCACATAATCTAGCTATTCCACTTCTGAATATTTACCTGAAAAATACAAAAGCAAAACCTATTGGAAAAGATACATGCACTCCTATGATTATTGCAGCATTATTTACAAAAGCCAAAGTAAAGAAACAACCTAAGTGTGAATCGATGGATGAGTGTATAAAGAAGATGTTGTAAACAAACAAACAAACAAATAAATAAATAATCCATGGAACGCTACTAAGCCACAAAAGAGAGTGAAATCACACTGCCATCTGGGTGGGCAAAATGTAGGGGGTCAATTTTATGGTGATGAGTGGTTAACTAGACTTCTGGTGGTAGTCACTTTGTAGTGTTTACAGATGTTGACTTATAATGTTGTACATCTGAAACTTATATACCAATTTTACTTCAATAAAATTGTTTTTTTTTTTTGGTGGTATGCGGGCCTCTCACTGTTGTGGCCTCTCCCATTGTGGAGCACAAGCTCCGGACGTGCAGGCTCAGCGGCCATGGCTCATGGGCCCAGCCGCTCCGCGGCATGTGGGATCTTCCCAGACCGGGGCACAAACCCACGTCCCCTGCATCGGCAGGTGGACTCTCAACTACTGCGCCACCAGGGAAGCCCAATAAAATATTTTTAATTAAAAAAGTGAATATGAAACAAAAAGCAAGAATGTGTCCCCTCAAGCAAAAGACAAAGACAATATATCTAAATTGTGTCTGCCACAGCCAAAATACATTACTTCTCCCAAATGTTCTACTTCTCCCAATGCTATCTTCTCCTTCCCCAAAATGAGTTAAACATGACAAAAAAGAAATGTTGTCATGTTACATATATATATAATTGTTTATCTACATGTGCAAAGAGATGGACATTTTGAGTTCCCTAATGTGTGTGCTCCCATCTGAAGCTGAACAAGGTGAAACTCTGCCTTCTTGTTTCAACTCTCATACTGTAAACAAGTGTCCATTTCATGATCTGCTCAGTATCATGTTTTCACATTTGGGGGCTTTTCCTTAATAATTTTGCTATTTAAAATGACCCCCAAGCACAGTGCTCAAGTGCTGTTTACTGTTCCTAAGTGTAAGAAGGCTGTGATGTGCCTTATAGTGTGTTAGATAAGCTCTGTTTTGTCATGAATTATAGTGCAGTTGGCCATGAATTCAATATTAATGAATAAACAATGTATATTAAATGAGGCGTCTTTAACAGAAACACACTTAAAACAAGATTTGTACTCATCAGATGATGAATATATTGTGACTGCAGGCTCACAGGAACCTAACCCTATGTTTCTCCTGGGAGCGATGGCTCAGAATTGACTAATTCAGTGCTCACAGCAACATAATATTATAGGCTATAACTATTGTAAATAATGAGGACATACAAAGGTACTTTTTTAATAATATATTTAATTTGAAAATATTTTCTTCCAGGCTGTGATTATCTTTCCATGTTCTTATCAATGTCTTTCAAAGAACAAAATGTCTTCATTTTTATAAAGTCCAATTTACATTTTTTTCTTTTATGGATTATGTTTTTGGTGTCTTATCTAAGAAATCTTTGCCTAACCTAATTTCACTTTCTCCTCTGTTTAGTTTAGAAGTTTAACAAGTTTTGGTTTTATGCTTAGATCCATGATCAATTTGGAGTAAATTTTTGCATACAGTTCAAGGTATTAATCAAAGTTCACTACATGTGGATATATATTTGCTGAAACAATACTTTTTTGGAAAAGACTATCCTTTCTCCATGGAATTGCCTTTGTAACTTTGTCACACATCATTTGACCATATATATGCAGGTCTATTTTTGGACTCTATTCTATTCCACTAATGTATTTGTCTAACTTAATTCTATCCTGTTTGTTGTAACTTACTAAGTCTTGAAGTCAGGTGATATAAGCACTCCAACTTTTTTTTTTTTTTTACAAAGGTCATTTTGTTATTCTAGATCCTTTGCCTTTCTATAGGCATTTTAGGATCTGCTTGTCAATTTCTAGGGGGAAAATGCCTACTGGAAGTTTGATTGGAATTGAGTTGAATCTGTAGATCAATTTGTATAGAATTGACATATTAATTATACCCATGTTATCCTATCCATTAACATGGTACATCTCTCTATTTATGTCACCTTTCATTTATCCAGCAATATTTTGTAGTTTTCAGGATAAAATTCTTTCATATCTTTTGTCACATGTACCCCTAAGAATTTCCTGGTTATCATGTCATCTCAAATGATGCTGCATTTTTTGAATATTTTGATATCCAGTTACTCATTGTCTATGTATTAATCTTTTATCCTGGAACTGTGCTAAAATCACTTTTCAATTTTCAATATAAATTAGTGTCAAAGGAGGAATTCTAAATGATAATAATATGCAAAAATTCAGAGTGACTACAACGTACACATTGAAGCAGCACAAATGCAGTGTCTTGACAATACACACATTGTCAGAGGATGAGAAAAGACAGTGAGTTTACAAAGAGATTTGTTAACAAAATACAAACAGAAACATACTTTCATATGATGGCTGAATACCTGATGAAGTGAGTCATGTGATGATTGAGTGCAACAATTTTGTTTCCAAATTGTGATAGTTCATTAATAGTTATTAATGAACAAATTAACCCAGATTGTATATTCAAGTCAAAATCAATAATATCCACCCTCAGACACTGATTTATTTACATGATAAGCTTTTGTTGTCAATCAAAATCTAGCTCTTGCAAACTTAGAAAGAGAGGAATGTCAGACAAGAGGTAGTAAAATCTCAGAAGGTGATACCTTAAATAGTGCTACCGAGAGACATAAAATCAGACAGAAAAGGACGAATTGGAGAGGGACAGCAAGACAGAGATACAGAAAGACAGAAAAAGTTCTACTCTGACTAATTGATCTTGGGGGGCAAGGGCAGGATCAAAGCTTCCAATGTATTAAGCCTGAAGTAATAATGGTCCCTGAGTTATATACATATTTTACCAGGTCATCTATTATCACATAGTTTCACAGAATCATCACCTATAAGAAGGGAGGAATGTATTTTCCAATCACCTCTGTGAGAGGAAAATATATAATCCCCTACTTTTCAACCTTTATTTGTAGCTTTACTAGCCAAAATAGCATTTGACATGATTTGAGCTTGAGCACTTTACAAGATAGACAAGAGGTGAATACAGTTCTAGGATTTCCCTAGGCAATCTAGATACAAATCATCTAAGTCATTTTTTTGAAGTTAATTAAAAATAAAGAACACAGAAAATCCACAAGATGAAAGACATCACTTAAAATTGGTTAGGGCTACAGAACAATAAAATAAGATGGACTGAATAATTTTCTGTATTTAGGAACATCATTTTTTCTTTATAGACATATACTTTAGTTCTTCCCACTTTTAAAAAGTTCAAGGTTTTGTTTTTAATGTGAATTTTAAACTTGTTTACATGCTTTCTTATTTATTTAATAGAAATCTGATCAATTCTATACATGTAAATAGTTGTCCACTCCAATTTCTTTCCTTCAAATTTAGAATCAGTCTTTATATATTCAGATATTCTTCTTCAGCATGGTAGGTAGGATACAGTTTTATAAACTAAATTAGAACTTCTTGATCCTTGTTGCATACCAAATCTCTAAGTGACTTTCAAAATATGCTCATGTCCAGGCCTCATTCTTGATCAATTGGTACAAAATATCTGGGGGAAGAGTTTGGACATAAGTATTTTGGAAAAAAATTTTGAGTTGAGTTTTATGTGCAATGATTAATGTAAATCTTCAAGGCCAACACCACCTATATGCATTGTCATCCATGACAAAGTACTTGTTGGCTTATGCATACCCTTATATCTTGGCTTAAATAACAGATATAAGGAAGGTTGCCTCAACAGGTGTCCTATAATGAAATCCGAATACTGCTAGGAAAATAGTAGAACGCAGAGACCTGACATGATAAAAACTGGGAGGATATGTCTGAGAATCTTGAACCCAGGAGTCTCTTTTTTAACCTTGTGGAATACTTTTCCACTTGCTAGAGTAGAACAGCCTCCTTTTTCCTAGAAAATTAGTAAAGACTGCACATGAGTCGAATACCTTACCAAAAGATGCTTGTTATTTTCTTAAACAACCCTAGCTCCCTTCAGAGCTTCCAGGCAATATTTAGCATTACAGCAGAGCAGGAAAATAATTTCCCTGCTAGGGGAAAAAAACAGTTTAGTCAACAAATTATTGCATGTCTTGGTTAATATATATGCAGTCAGAAACTAGGAGGAAATGAGAAGATAATAAGACTGAGTAGTGGAGAGTTTATAGACATGGTAATACTCTTTTATATCTCAGAATTTAACCTGAAGTTGAGCTTAATACAATGTGAGAAAGGCTTCTTCAAGCTTAAAGATGATGGTAATGTGCAGTAAATGACATGAGATGGTAGATCTGCTTTGGCAGAGAATTGAGGAAGGTGTCAGAAGAGTCAAGATGGTGGGTAAATTAAAATAAATGTGTTACACAAGAACAGAAAATCCACCATGGGACTATGATCACCAGAAGGGCCCCAAACGTGTTTCCTTCACTAAGGCAGTAAAGAGTGCACCAGTGGAAGGGGCATAGTCATCGCTGAGAAACCCAGTGCAGCTGTCTTTTCATACTAGGGTTGACAGTTGATGATACTGCCACATTATTGGGTCCTTAATGTGAATAAGGATGATAGATTCTTGGAATAGTTAGAGGCCCAGTGTAAGAGGTATGTAAATATCAGAGACAACATGGCTATAATTACCATAACAGGAAACAAAGCCAGAATAGTTCTTTGGCTGAAGACTTCTTTGGTATTTACTAATAAAACAACATATTCCTAGATGTGAGATAGATGGGAAGCAGAATACAATATTTCATGATTTGTATAACAAAGAAAAGCAAGAGTTGGCAAGCAAAAGTTTGATGTTATCCAAATAAAATATGAAAACCATTCACCTAGCTTCCAGATCTGAGTCATTTCTCATACTCAGTGCTCATCAATTGAAACGAGTCTAGAGTCTCTTGAGAAAGGATTCTGTAAAGCTGTGGCAAATATAAACAATAGCATGTTCAGTCTTTATTTTCAAAGGGACTGGTAGTAATTGCATGCAGGAGAAGAATACCAAGATCTTTTGAGGTCTACTGAATACAATAGACTGACTGATAGTAAGAGAACTGAAACGTCATTATAGTCTTCAGGTTAGAGTGTGGCTTATGGAGACAGATAATAAATGGAATTCTGACCTTACAATATTACTAATTGGTCTGTGAACCTATACTGTGGAAATTTTTCTGGTTCCTGGATTCAAAATTGGGAGAGATATACTTACTGGATGACATATACCCCAGGTTAGTCCTGAGGTATGGTACTAGAAATGGTCAAAGGGAAGTCCATAAAATTTCCCCTCGCTCAGGAAAAATATTGTCACAAACTATATGGTATCCAGATGGAATTGCAGATATATACTGAAATTCTAAAGATTTATAGGTTTCTGGGGTAGTGATCCCCTTCATTTGCTCTTTCAATACAACTGTACCTCTGCTGCAAAATGAGCTGGACTGAGGAGAATGACAATAGCCCACCATAAACTTGATCATGAGGTAGCTCTAATCACAGCTGTTGAGTGGATATGTCATTTTTTTTTTGGAACAAAACAACACAGTCTCTGATACTTGACATGTGACCAATAATCGGGTGAATGTGCTCTGTTTAAGCCCCATGAACAGCAACAACAAAAATAATCAAAGAAGTTTGCATTTACCTTCACGTGGGAAGGAGAGCAGTATACATTCACTGACCACCACAAACCCGTGTGGGCTTATTTGCTCTTGTGCTCAGTATACTCTCAAAGACATTAATTATCTTGGTATGTTATACCTGTTATTAGACTTTAAAGCACTTAGTTCCTTTAATAAGATTAAAAAATATTTTAATGATTTCTTAGCCCAACTGTTGTCCTTTGAGAATTTACAACATAAAGCATATGTATTTCTACAAAGACAAATGAATAAGAGAGCATAACTATCTTCTAAGCATAACCCTACTCAACATTTCCTCATCATCTTACTCATTACCACCCTAGCCCAAACCACTTTCCTCTCTTCCCCAGATGGATAAAATACCTCCAAATAATCTAAACATTTGAAGTCAAACTTTCAGACAGGTGCCAGAGTGATCTTTGCCAAAGGAAAATTAAAATACAGTATTCGGGACTTCCCTGGTGGTGCAGTGGTTAAGAATCTGCCTGCCAATGCAGGGGACACGGGTTCGAGCCCTGGTCCGGGAAGATCCCACATGTCGCGCGGAGCAACTAAGCCCATGCGTCACAACTACTGAGCCTGCGCTCTAGAGCCTGCGAACCACAAGTACTGAACCCGCAAGCCTAAAGCCCATGCTCCGCAACAAGAGAAGCCACTGCAATGAGAAGCCTGCTTATCGCAAGGAAGAGTAGCCCCGCTTGCCTCAACTAGAGAAAGCCTGCGGGCAGCAACGAAGACACAATGCAGCCAAAATAAAAATAAATAAATAAATAAAATAAAATACAGCATTCATCTACACAAAACCTTCAATCATTCTCCATCCTCCTTAGAATAAAATTTAAATAATTCACCATGGTCCTGATATCCACCTTCACTGAACTCTTCTACTATTTCCTACTTTTCTAACTTATCTCTTACTACTCTCTCCTGATTTAGCCTTCTTTAGCAACGTTCTTAATTCTTTCAAAAATAAACCAAACTTGTTCCAATCTCAGGGGTATTGTGCTTACCGTTCTCCTTGCCTGGAAATTTTTGCCCTAGATTTTTCATGACTTATTCAATTATTTTTTTCAGGCCCCTGTTCATATATCATCTCCACAAATAGACCCTTCCTGATCCTATCTATATTATCCACAACCTTTTCTCTTCATATATTCCATCACTTTTTATGCTCTTACCCTGCTGTTGAAGTAATATTATATTATATATTTGTTTATTTAAAATAAATCTAATCCACCTTCTAGAATATGAGTTCCATGAAGGTATGAAGGTATTGTTTTTTTTTTTTTTTTGGTAAAATAGCTTTATCCTCTGTCAAAACACAAACCAACACACTTTGGGGGGAGGGGAGGAGAAGGAGGCAACACAGTCTAGCCCCACGGCTCATTTAGAAGAGGACATGAGATTTAAAAGCCTCACCCCACTGCTTGCCCAGCTGAGAAAAAGTCACGACCCTAACACCCACTTATAAATATCTCTTGTTATATTAAAAAAAAAAAAATTTCCAGGGCCCACCTGGCTCTACTCCTGCACAGAAAGGGTTAACCTTCAAAATTCAATATCAGGGTCCTGGGATGGGGCTGGTAAGGAGAGGCAGATTGGGAAGAAGGGGGGTGCTGAAAAACAGAGAGGGACAAGCCAATGTGTAACTGGGGCCCTCCAAGACCTCCAAAACAGAGAAGGGGGAGGATGCCTGTCAGAGACAGAAACGAGTGCTGTCCCACCGGTTGTCTCACTCCTGTCCCCAGTGTCAAATGCTCTGGAGTGATCTGTCCTTTCAGACACCCCTGTGAGGTCCCAATATCAGGATCCATCCTTCCCCCTCAGTCCCAGCCCATTCAACTCACCACTGAGCTTTTAAGGTCCTAAGAGGGAGCAGCCCACCCACCCCCACCCCCCCGCCAAGTAAGAAACGTGAGGAAAGCTGGAGGTCCTTCCTGGGAGGAGGGTATTCCGGGGGTGAGCCACTTCTGGGGTCCCCCTTCAGTCCCTGACCAGGCGGTAAATGTGGTGCTGGGCCCCCCGCTCACTGGTGGAGACCTCGAAGACATAGGCGGTGCAGAGCAGCAGTTCCTGGGTGTCTCTGTTTGTCACCACCTGGAGGATGGTGAAGTTCTCCAGGACACTGTTCATCATATAGCGCTCAGGCAGCTGCCGCAGCTTGTGCAGAAAATTCACCAGGTACTCACACATGGGTGAGCACAGTAGGCGGTACACGAACCTCCCGTCCTCCAGCTGGGCACGCTCCGTCTCCACCTTCTCCACCACCTGCTTGCCAAAGGAGCAGACCTTGGAGGAACAGGTGAGGGTCATGTGCTCCAGGCTCTCGTACTGGCTGCTCACTCCATAGAAGCCACCACTGCTACCGCCGGCCCCCACCTCCTCGCCACTCGGGCCCCAATTCAGGTTCGCCCAGAACTTGACCAGGAAGAAGGCGTGGGGGGGCCCACGATCATACAGCTCCCGCAGACCACCCTTTTTCTCAGGGAATTTGTCATAGATCTGCCGGACGTCCACACTCTCGAGGGGGGGCGCTCCGGGGCTGGGGCAGTGCTGGCTGATATGTACAAACAGGTGCCTCTGGTAAGAGTCAGCTGCATCCGGAGGTTCCACAAAGGCTGAGAACTCTACCAGCTGCAACCGAGCAGTACCCAGAGCCCGAGCCTGCCAGGCTGGGGGTGATGG
This sequence comes from Delphinus delphis, assembly GCF_949987515.2. Taxonomy (NCBI): domain Eukaryota; kingdom Metazoa; phylum Chordata; class Mammalia; order Artiodactyla; family Delphinidae; genus Delphinus; species Delphinus delphis. The sequence goes on along the minus strand of NC_082699.1, from coordinate 32,408,530 downwards.
GGCAGGTGGGGGCAAAGCAGGAGGTGAGAGGGCTTGGGGGGGCTCGTACCCTGGGAGGTCAGTAGATGGAGGAGTCAGTGACAAGGAGAACGGTGCCTGCGAGAATGGCTTCACATCTGGAACATTCCAGGGGGGCCCAGAACCCCCCGACCAAAACTGGAAAAGCTCTGGGGTCTGAGGACCGGCGGGACCAAGTTTGGCCTGCAGGGAAGGTGCTGAGATGAGCTGGGCTGAGGACATGGTGGCCATTGTCTGGAAAGCCTTGTCCTTGGAAACCTGGTCCACCTTCAGGGCCTTGAGCTTGGACTGGATTTCCCTCGATTTCCTTCGGGCCAAAACCTGGATATGACTAGAGACCTGTTTGCGAGTTCGAGTCTTCCCTGTTCTCAGCTTGATGTAGCGGGCAATCAGTTCATTCTGACCATACATCGTGCCTTCATCGGACAGGATGATTTTCTGCCGGCCACAGGGTGGGTAGATGGCCAGGGCCTCCTGGAAGCTCTGCTCGATGTCTGGACTCCAGACACCCTCTGCGTCTGGGCCCCCATCTCCCCCCGCCCCCTCACTGCCGCCAGTGCCCTCCTCGCTTCCTTCCTCACTTCCTGTCCAGCCGCTGCCATCGTCCAGGGGGGCCCCAGCCCGGGGTTCCCCCATCTGGGCCTCCCGGCCTGGGGCTGGGGAGCCCGTATGAAGGTATTGTTGATTTTGCAGTTCATCACTGTATCTCTAGGGCCCAGGGTAATGCCTAGAGCAAAGTAGGTGCTCAATAAACATTTTTTTGAATAAATAAAATAATTAAGGTTATTCTGTAACAAAGTGAACAAAGTAGACTTAAAAACTTACATAGGCTCATATTCAACATAAACTTAGACAAAAATAAACATGATCCATTTATGTTTCACATGATATTTTGTTCTTGTCTACAAAAAACCCTTTGTCTAGTATGAAGATTAGGATTTCAAGATGGAAGTTACCCCTTTCCCTTCTGAGTTCCTTGTTGAGGAGGAAAAATACAAGAATTATTGATGTAACTTGGACCAAAGCATGAGTCATTAAAGACTTGAATGAGCATTCTAAAATCTCTAACCTAAGACTCTGAGAAAAACTACATTGGAGAATATGGCTTGGTTAAGAGGCTAAGGTGGAGTTCTCATACCTACAGCTCTGACTCTATGTGTTGAGACCCACATTCCTAGGTGTGCTTTTTGTTTTGTTATTTATTTATTTGGCTGTGCCGGGTCTTAGTTGCGGCACCTGGGATCTTCATTGCCGCATGTAGGATCTTTAGTTGCATCGTGTGGGATCTTTAGTTGTAGCATGCAGGCTCTTAGTTGCAGCATGCGGAATCTAGTTCTCTGACCAGGGATCAAACCCAGGCCTCCTGCATTGGGAGCGTGGAGTCTTAACCCCTGGACCACCAGGGAAGTCCCCCTAACTGTTTTTAAATGATGATTGTATTGGTAGAGCAAAGTTGATACACACACCTCACATACCCAATAACCAGCGTATTGAAGGAGACTGTCGGTTTCTGCCAAAGTAAGCCATGTCAATTTCAAACATTTCATTCTCTCTTCAAACATGTAACATACCCCAACTCCAAACTTACTTTCAGAAGATGACTTCACTTCCTAATTTATAAAGAAATAGAATCCATATGACAGAAACTCTCTCAAAATCTTTTACCAGATCTGTAACTTTTCCCATATCTATATACATTTTCTACACCTACTTCCTTCTTAAAGTAGACAAGGTGTTCCTTCTCAAGTAAATGACTCAGGTTGTGATTTGACTCTCTCTTCATTTGGTTTCCCAAAGAGACATACTTCACCATTTAACTGGTCTGTGTTTTATATAATATTTTCAGTCATTTCTGCTAGATCTTTCCCAAATTCAATATGTTCAATTCTATTCAATATTTTAAAAAATAAATAAACTATTTTACTCACATATTCCTTCTTACAAACTCCATTCCATCTTTTTTTTCCCCCTCCTTAACAGTCAAGCTCCTAAACAATTAATTTTATTCACTGTCTCTATTTCCTTCTCCTTATTCCTCCACATACTCTAATCTGGTTTAAACCCCTTTCCCTCCATCAAAGGAGATCTTGTTAAAGGAACTGAACCCTATAGACTTATGTCAGTCCTAAATATCAGAAAACTCACCACTGGTTTTCCTCTCTCTTCTGCTTACAGCAGCCATCTTTTATTTTTCTTCTATAATACAAGTTCTCTTGATTTTTCTCCATTCTGGATCTTTCTTCTTCATTTTCTTTTCAGGCTCATCTTTCTCTACCAAATCAATAAATATTGCAGCTTCTCAGGTCTCAGTCCTAGGCCATCATCTCATGCTCCAGTCTTTCTCCCATATGATTTCAGTCACCCTCATGATTTCAATTGTCCTGTTTAATGATAACTCCAAAATGTATACCTCTAGCACAGATTTGTTCTCTAAGTTCCATATACCTATATCCAGCTGCTTATTCAACACCTCCACTGTGGTAAGATGCTTAACTAAACATGTTCAAAACCAAAGCCATAACATTTTTACCCCCAAAATCAAATCCACTACTACAGTTTTCTTTCAGTAAATCACCATAACTACTATTCAGCAAGCCAAATATCTAGCAGCGCATCTCAGTCTATCTCATTCCCCGTAGAAGTCTGGTCAATTTTACCTCCAAATTACTCTCAAATCTGTACTCATCTATTTCCACTGCTCTTACCCTAATTGAAGTCACCCACACATTTCTCACCCAGAAAACTGCAGAAACCTCTTAACTCATCTCCCCACATCCACTTTTGCCTCCTTTCAATTTGTTTTTCATGTTGCACCCAAGCGATCTTTTCAAAATAAAAACTTAACCATGTTTCTCATTACTAAAACCTGTTTTCAAAGACTTCCTCTTATTCTTAGGGTAAAAATCAAAGTACTTAACATCCCCTCTACCTACTTCTCTAACTTCATCTTGTGCTTATAAGCCCCTTGCCGTTTATGTTTCAAAACCTCGGGCTTTCCACTTTTCAAGTGCACCATTATCCCTGTTGTTTCACAGATATCTCCTCCCACTTCACCTAGTCAGCTTCAACTCATCCTTTCTACCTTATATCACTTGTCCCTTCTCAGGAAAGCCTACTCTGGTACTAGCACCTTATATCAGACATAGTATATGGTAAGCACTCAATAGATATTTGTTGCATAAATATATAAATAATACATAGACATACCAGATAACAGGAAACAAAACTATCTGCCAAACCTGAGGCAGAAATGAAAGAAAAAAAGCAAGGTGACATTTCCTGAAAACGCTTAGGTACAAGGATCCCACCATTAACACAGTAGTCCAATAAAAGTCAATCTCGGACCAATCACATACTGCTCTCTCAGAGAGGATTAAGTATGAGCTTGGAGCTAAATTTTTGCAGTTTCCTTCTTTTTTAGGATGAGATAAATTTTTGAGTGGAATGCACATTCTTCTCTTTAACAATAACCATTATGATGACAATGCTCATCTGTTAGGGTGTTCTTGCCTGAAAGTTACCCCCAAAACCCAACTAAAATAGTCTAAAATGTAGAAATAATTATTTCACAAAGCAAAAATTAGGGAATTTTCACAGTTAATATAGTGGTTTTGAAATATCATCGAGCCCTGGAATTGTTCTGTCTTTCATTTGGTCCTATTCAGGGAGTTAGCTTTTTGCCTCATGAGATGGCACCAGGAAAAACAAGACATATATATTTATACAATAATATTAAAGGTTGAAAAAAGAAAACTCTTGCTTTTTGCTCTTACTTAAGCAGCAAGAAAGAACTTTTCAAGAAATCCCTCCACCACTCAGCAGACAACCCCCTCAGGCTTACTGATCAAAATCATGTCACGAGTCCATTGCTGAACCAATCTCCAGAGAGAGAACAGGATCATTACAATTGGCTAGGACTAATAGAGCTTCACTCCTAGGGCTGGAGAAAGGTCCTGAAGCACATGGCCTGCTGTCAACTGAGCAAAATGAACACTCTCTTATCCAGGAAGGGGGAGATTGACAGCGAACTCTGCCTGCCTCCCCCCCGTCATTTAGTGAGGAACCCCTATGGACCCGTTATTCTATTGCATTTAATGTGCATCTTTTATAAACCTAACAATAACCCAACAAGACTGGTATGATTTTTACAGATGAAGATATTGAGACTTAAATGTTGAGCTCTAGTACACTAGGTTATATAATTAATGATGTGGGCAAGATTTAAATGCAGGCCTGACTGACTTACAAATCTGTTGTAAGGAGCAGCACGATGATGATTACTCACATGTCTGCTGAAAGCATATTATCTACACATCGAGATTCCAATAATAAAATTCTACTTCCTGTTCACTAAAATATTCAATTTCAAATACTCCATGTTTACTATTCAATAATCAATGTCTCCTAAAGTTTCTGACACAAAGATAGGTGCTCATAAATATATGTTAAATTTTTATATTAGACATATAACACTAGGTTGTTTACTTTAAAACTTAGGCAAATTACTTAACCTCTCTGTGTCTTAGTGTCCTTATCTATAAAAAGGTTTAATAATAGTAGCTTCCAGTTCATAGGTTTATTGTGAAAAATAAAGGAGCCTGAGTACAGAGTAAGCACTCAATATGCATTAACTAATATCATTCCCAATTCAAAACTGATGCCTAATCAGCATTAACAATATTAGGCAATAGAAAAAAACAAAACAAAATAAAACCAGGATTACCTCTTTTTTTTTTTACTTTGATGACTTTTCAAATGTGTTCTTTGAGATATGTAACCAATTTTTATTTATAACAACCTTTTATAGGTTTAATATAATAGTGATATTTAAATGGCCCATAGTCTTTTTCCAGGTTTATTGAGATATTATTGACACATAGTGTAAGTAAATTTAAGATGTGAAATGTGATTTGATGCATGTATATATGGCAAAATGATTACCACAATAACGTTAACACCTCTATCTCCTCACATAATTACCATTTTGTGTGTGCGTATGTATGTGTGTAGTGATAACATTTAAGTTCTACTCTCTTAAGTTTCAAGTATATAATACAGTACTGTTAATTATAGTCACCATGTTGTAATTAGATCCCCAGAAATAACTGGAAGTTTGTACCGTTCCACCAACATCTTTCCATTTCCACCCCACACCAAGCCCCTAGCAACCACTATTCTACCCCCTATTTATTTGTGATTTCTGCTTTTTATATTATGCATATAAGTGATATCATACAGTATTTGTCTTTCTCTGTCTTATTTCAGTTCCCATAATACCCTCAAGGTCGATCCGTGATGGCACAAAAGGCAGGACTTCCTTCTTTTTGATGGCTGAATGATATTCACATTTTCTCTATCCTTTTAGATGACATGTAGGTAGTTTCCCTATCTTGGCTATTGTGAATAATGTTGCACTGAACATGGGGTTGAAGACATCTCTTCAAGATAGTGTTTTCATTTCCTTCAGCTATATGCTCAGAAGTGGACTTGGTGGACTATATGGCAGGAGTCAGCCTGGTGCTGGGCAGCCAGCTCTGGGGCTCAGGGTAATGTCTGGCACTCACTTCACTCTTCTTCTCTGGATGGTATCTCTCTCCTTGCTGGCTGCTGGGGCTTGGGAGAAAGGTAACGTGAGTCGTGTGAATCTGTCTTTCCTACCATCTTCATTGTATCCTTTCATATTTCTGTGCTTCACCCAGGTGCTGTAATCCCTTGCCTGGAATTCTTGGCTCTTGTGAAGGTATTTTCTTGAGCAGATAGTTACTCAAACTGATGTTTCTGGCAGGGGAGAGGGGAACTTTGGAGGGATGGGGACAGGTAAATGAGTGGTAGAAATTCCTACCCCACCAGTTTTTAGCACACACTTTTAAATAGTCCTCGTTTTGAAAGCTGAGAACTAAGGTAGCAGCTAGAACACAAGCAACACAAGTCCTCTCCCTGGGATCTGACCTCCGAAGCCCAAGACTCAGCTCCCCGCCCCTCCCGCCCTGGCAGGTGAGCAGACAAGCCTCAGGCTGGTGAGTGCTGGTCAGCACCGATTCTCTGTGTGGGAATCTCTCTGCTTCGCCCTCCGCACCCCTGTTGCTGTGTTGTCCTCTGTGGCTCCATGGCTTACCCCCCGCCACCCTTGTCTCCACCAGTGAAGGGGCTTCCTAGTGTGTGGAAACTTTTCCTCCTTAAAAGCTCCCTTCCAGAGGTGCAGGTCCTGTTGCTGTTCTTTTGTCTCTGTTTATTCTTTTTTCTTATGCCCTACCCATGTACATGGGGAGTTTCTTGCCTTTTGGGAAGTCTGAGGTCTTCTGCCAGTGTTCAGTAGGTGTTGTGTAGGAGTTGTTCCACATATAGATGTATTTCTGATGTATTTGTGGGAAGGTGATCTCCACATCTTACTTATCTGCCATCTTGAAAGTCTCTCTCATATATACAGTTTTATTTATTTTCAATTACCTTTGAACTCAATAGGGGAATATGTTCATCTTCTCACTGAGCACTGCTCACATAGTTGCTTGATACAATAATGCTCAACAGTATTTAGTTGATTAAAAAAAATTACAAATACTGTGACCAGCTGCCCTTTTGATGTAGAGGACTGCACACTGTGCTGATCCTTTCGCTAGTTCCATGACTAGCTCTTTTCAAGTCATGTACAGGTAGTCATTTTCTCTTTCAGAGCGAGGATAACTGTTTAAGCATTGCTTTTATCTTGAGAAAGAAGAGTTCACATTTCAAGAGGATGTCTTTACCTAACTTTGATTATTTATTTGGGTAAATTAATTCAAGATACACTACATTAGGTAAAGTTTCTGACATTTCAAAATATGTCATTGGTCCAGTGAATCAAGTCAGGGTCTCTGTGACAGGATGAGTACATATGATTGTAATATTATCTCAACTGTCCCTTACTCATCTGTATATGTATTTTTTGTCTCTATTATTTCAAAGCTCATTTCTCTATAATTTCTTATCAACTCCTGTCCCTAATTTGCTGACCTTTGCTGACGTTTTTGTTTTTCCCTCCCATCCATATTTGTCTATGATCTATCTTCTCTCTTCCATTGTTTTAGATTTCATGCATCATTAGATCCAGGGATTCAAACCTTGTCATCAGAAATTTGTCTTTTTTTTTTTCACATCTGTTAGATTTCCCTCCATGTCAGATTGCTAAATTTAGCTCACATCAGCCCTCTCTTTTACGGACAGATCTGACATTAAAATGTTTTTCTATCACTTATTTTGAACACGAGCAATTATGTCCCACAAACTATTAACTCTGCTGCTGCTGCTCTTGCTAGTATATCTTTTATAAACAATTCATGAGCCACTTTTACCATTTATTATCTACTATGTGTTCGGTATTTTGTTATTATTTTATTTTTTTAAATTTAAACTATTATTGATTTTTCTTTACAACCTACAGGTGTTATTATCACTGCTTTACAAATAACTGAATTGAGACTCTCCCAAATTCTCACAATTTTCACTTCAGGACTCTTTCTATTGCCAGTGAGAGAAATCCAACTCAAATTAGCTTAAACAATGTTTTTCTTTGTTTGTTTGTTTTTGCGGTACGTGGGCCTCTCACTGTTGTGGCCTCTCCCGTTGCGGAGCACAGGCTCCGGACGCGCAGGCTCAGCGGCCCATGGCTCACGGGCCCAGCTGCTCCGCAGCATGTGGTATCTTCCCGGACCGGGGCACGAACCCGTGTCCCCTGCATCGGCAGGCGGACTCTCAACCACTGTGCCACCAGGGAAGCCCTAAACAATGGTTTCGATTGTCGCACATTCTTGGAAAGTTGTGAGCATCATTAGATCCAGGTATTCAAACCTTGTCATCAGAAATTTGTCCTTTTTTTCACATCTTTTATATTTCTCTCCATGTCGGATTTATTTTCCAGCATCTACTTCCATGCAATAACAAAAGGGGCTGCTGGTGGCTCCAAGCTTAGATTTTACTTGTAAGAGATCCCAGAGAGTACATGTACTGGATAGCTCCAGAAAAAGCCCTGGGAATTAGTCTGAATTGACTTAATTTGGACTCCATGCCAATCCATGAACAAACCATTGTGGCCAGGGTGATTGGGTTCTCTGAGTGACCCATCCTGTGTTTGTTGCTACCCTTGGAGCTGGAAGGTGAAGCAATTCTCCTGAGCCACTTAGACTATGATTAAGGATGGGAGCTTCTCCAGAATATGCAGGGAAGAAAGAAAGCACATGTCTACTGCAAAACTATAGACAGATGAGTCAGAATTTCAACCTAGGTTTGTGTGAATTAGAACATCAATGCGAAAATGTTGTTATCCATTCAGTCAACAAACATTTAGGCACTTTTCAAAGCTGTATAATGCAGTGATGAGCAAGAAAGATGATGTGCTTGCCCTAGACCAAGGCAGAAAATAAAATACTCAAAAGTAAAGGCATAATATAATTTCAGATAGCGGTAAGTTCTATAAAGAAAACAAAAACATATTAGGGAGTTAAAGAGTGACTGAGCTGACTGAGTGAGTGGTTCACTTAGCTAGTGAGGTTGGGGAGATGACATTTGTGCAGGGACTGAATGAAGGGAAGTTGGGTGCTATACGAAGATCCCAAGGAAGAACATTCCTATAAGATAGCAGGGGCCTAGGGAGATGATTTATATGGTTTGAATTCTCTTTTCACTTAATTTCTCTCCTTCCTTCCTTCTTAGGTGTCATATATCTAGCATTCTATCCATTGCCTTTATAAGTAAATCTGGACTGGTTACTACATGGATTCTTAATTTTTGTTCCTGGAAATAGTCACTGTAATGGTGATTAAATGAACAACATTGAATTTTGTAGTCATACTAGACTGCAGAGCTGTACTACCACCTCTATATCCATTGTTAACTCAATTCTTTTTTGTCAACCTGACAGCTGTTTTTTACTTCCAGTGCTTCTATTTTCCCCTGACACTTGTTTTGCTTGTCTCCTTGGCTGCTTGCCATTTGCTTAATTTTCTTATTTCTTCTCTCTCCTAAATCTTTTTCTGTTGCTTGGTCCAGACAGCTTAGATTTTGCACAAATTGGCTTGGTTGGTGTAGTCATTACTAACTATTTAGATAATATCCTTTCATTCTATGTAACACATCTACCAATCATTGCACATTCTGTGTACTTTTCAGGTCTTCTGTTCCTAACAATTTTGTTGTTACTCTTTTTTCTTCTCCTAGAAGTACTTACCCCCTACCTGATGGGCTGCCATTCTGAAAGCTTGAGGCTGCACGATAGCTGATCTATCAGAGTCATTATTCTATTTTGTTTTCTTCTTGCTGTTTGTAGCCTGCATCCACACTCAAGCATAATAACCAGGATCCTTGCTATTTGCCAAATCCTTTAAATTTAATCTTGGCATCATCCATGTTTTCTTCTTACTACTTTCAGCCTGATAGACCTAATTCAGACTCTCACAATCTCATACCTGAACTAATGTAGCAACTTTCACCTGGTCACCTCTAACTTTATCCTCCCTTGTCTATCATTTACATTTCTACCAATATTATTCCTAAAATACTACTTTTGTACTATCATCCTTGTGATCAAAATCTTTCAAAATTGAATTGCCGAATAGATGAACTACCAACTCTTTAACCTCACATTCAGCATAGTTCATAGTAGGCTATGAATCTACCTTTTCTGACACTAATCCTGCATCCTCTCTAGGATATCTGCTCTCTAGGCAAACTAATCCAGCACTGTCTCTGAATGTATATTGAACAGTCTTGACCTCACACTTCTGTTTGTAAACTTGACTCCTCCCCCTTACTTCCAAAAGTTTCCCTGTTTTTCTTTGCATCTGTAAGACAATCAATTTTTTTAAAAATCCACTTTATAATCCCTATCTATTTTGGAGTCCTCTGTAACAATCCAAGTTGGAAGTTATCATTTCTTCCCAACTTCCATTCATTAATATATGAAACTCTTCTATCTGATATTAGTTTTTCATATCTGAAGAATATCTCTGCCAATTTGCTTCATTTTTCACCATTCTTGCATTTCTTTCTGTCCTTCTTAGTGCCTGCCTAGTGCTCTCCTCAAAATATGAATACTGACATTTTTTCTTTTTATTATATCATTGTGATAATGTGGAAGACCAGGCAGGAGGGCTAAGCTTAGCTATAGATATCCATATCTATGTAGATGTCATCATATACATTCATCCATATCTCTATAAATATCTATGTAAAAAAGAAATTACTTCAAATGAATAAGAATGCCGATAGCTATGAAATCTGTCTTTTCAGGAACTTTCCTTGACTCTTTACTGATAACACTACATTTTGAGATGATAGAAAAGATCTCCAGCCCTGAGATTCTTTTCCATTTTAGTTCTAATAATGCTTGGATTTGTTGATCTTTACAGCCTACTTTTAACTATATTAAGATATTTACAGCTGGTGGTATGCTCTGATGATTAATTGTTGTTTTGCTTCATGATTTCTATATAATATTATATTTCTGTACTATTTGATTATTGTACCATGTATGTTTTCTAAAAAGCGTGTTATTGTTCAAATAAAAATTGTACTGTGGAGTTAGGTATATCATGTTAATTCATTTTATGCTCAGTTTTTCCCACTTGGTTATATCCTGCTGGGAGTGTTGGGGCAAGGGTTGCAGAGGGAGAGCTTAGGTGTGCAGAGATCTTTTCCCTTACACATGACCTTCCCTTTTCTCAAATTTCACCTTTTCCCTTTTAAAATTGCATGTTATTTTTCATGTGTCAAAATATACGTACGTGATCCTAGGTTGAGCTCTGGCCTTTGGAGTCTGAATGTCATGGGATTAATATTTCCAACTGCCAGTTACTAGCTGTTCCATCTTGGGAAAGTAGTTTGATATCTCTGTGCCTATGTTTCCTTGTTTGCAATATGGAGGTTTAGGACTTCAGGATTTTAATTGTGAGCATTAAGCAAGATAATTTTTGTAAAGCAATTAGCATGGCCTGGTCACAGAAAAAATTCAATAAACTTTAGCCAATAATGTTAACTTACTCCTAACCTAGACAACTTTAGGTAAATTATTGTATTTGTTTCACCAAAATGAAAACCAAAGAAGAAGTCTTAAAATTACTGATATTTACAATATGAGGAAGATGTCAAATTTCCATTCCAGAGCACTACGGAAATAGAGGAGTTGCTTACATTCCTGAAGCTAATTTAAGTACAAGTTTCTTAGACTCTGTGAAACGGGCCTAGCGTTCTCTTAGGGTTCTTTCTAGTCCTTAAAAAAGAGAAAAAAAATTAGAATTAAAAAATTATTAAAGTGAGCATAAATGAGTACATAAGCTATCTTTAATACTATTCAAAATATACATTTTAATATAATTTTTTTAACACCTTAGAGTAAACATTCTACTACTTTAATACTACATTTCAAATGTACAAGGCTTACCAAGCTTGAGGCAGGAGATAGATGGATTCCAGGTTAGACATTTACAACGGGCCTTCTTTTTATATTTCATGGGGCAGGAAAAAGTGGGCTTCAGGCTGGACACTTACAACTAGCCCCCTGTTCGCATTTCCTGAGACAGGAGAGAGGCGGGCTTCAGGTTAGGCATTTAAATCAGCCTCCTGTTTACTCTCTGAAATGGAAGCAATGACAGAGATGGGGTAAATAGCCAAGCTTTGTCTCTTGTGGATGTTTTAAGATAACAGTCATGGCAAGAACAAAGAGGGGCAAAACTTTGTTTGAATAAAGGATCAAGGCATCTCCGCCCACCCCCTGCCCCCTTCTGGGGGCACCGGAGACACTATGCATGTGCAAAACGGCTCCTTGAGGGTCAAAAGTCAGGGGACAACGCCAGACCATAATGAGTCTTGCTTCTCCCAGATGCCTTCATAGTGGGATCCATCTTTTTTTTTTTAACATCTTTTTTGGAATATAATTGCTTTACAATGGTGTGTTAGTTTCTGCTTTATAACAAAGTGAATCAGTTATACATATACATATGTTCCCATATCTCTTCCCTCTTCTGTCTCCCTCCCTCCCACCCTCCCTATCCATATTGACTGAGAGGTGTGTGCGCACCTATAAGGAGGGTCCTGAGACTAGTTAGCCAGGAGGGTCAAAGCAAGATGATTGGCGATAAGGGAAACAAAGACCCGGAAAACTGCCCCCCTTATAAAGGATTTAAACTTCCCAACGGCGCGACTCTCTGAGTTCTCCCATGCGTCTTTCTGCATGTACTTTGCTTTTCCAATAAACTTTACTTTTCTCTTTATCCTCTGCCTCCTCGCCTGAATTCATTCCTGACAAGGCAAGAACTAGGGACCCAGGCGCTAACAGCTGGTATCTGTGGTCTAGCAGTTAGGACTCCCGGCCTGGGAACTAAGATCTTGCTTCCAGCTATTGCTTGCTGCTGCTTGCTGCAGGCTGCCGCTTACTGCTGTGTGCGTCCGAAATCAAGCTGACAAAATGTCTAAAGTTTTCTAAGCTTAGTATTAAAAGTACTGGAATTATTCTTTAAAATGCCTTATATGTGCATATGTAATATGAATATATATATATGTGTGTGTGTATGTAGAGAGATCTGGTAATGATAATTTTATTGCTAATTACTTAATAGTATTTGATAATATTTCATTCATACATATTTCAAAGGTGTATAAATTGTATACATTTTCTTTTAACCTTCCTAAATACTATAACTCATAAGCCATTAAAATAAAAATCATAGTAAGAGACTTTTTAATTATAACTTAAACATATTGTTATTTTCCCAATATTTCTTTCTGAAAACAAAATATTGGCAATAACAGTAGGTGTCGCTATAGCAAAAGAAACCAGCCATTTAGAATGACAAAATTTTTTTGTTTTCCTCTAGGAAACATTACAACATTCTTAGAGAAATTGTATAAGTTCCATCTTCTTAATATTCAATGTCTAAAAAAAATGAATCATCTGATTACATATTTTCTCACAAAAAGTTTATCAATTACTTAAATAATATATCTATTTATAAAATGAAAATAAAAATACCCACCTTGTAAAATTGATGGTGAACATGAAATAAGGTAATATATGCATTCATTCATTTGTTTATTAAACACGTTTAGTTGAGCACCTACTGTGCACTAAGCATGATAGTTACAAGACAATGTCTTTGCCCTGTTGGTGCTTGCAATCTAGCAGATTTATACAGATTTCTACACATTGTGAAATTTAAATTATTATTCATGAGTAAGAAGTGTAAATATTATTGAGTCCTTATGCTTAACAGATTGTGATGAAGCTATTTTAATCTTCTCTTTAGGAGAAATAATAGTACGTATTATCAGCTATTTCCTACCTTGCATCTATTTACTTTTCTGGTAATAGCTCCCTGATAATTCTCCAGGATATCATTCCCTTTCGCTTTCAGCTCATGTAGTTTGAATGACATTGATTCCTCTCCAGCCTCCAAAGGCAAGCCTGAGACTCAGATCTGGTCAATGAAGGTTTTATATCCTTGTGTCTACAGTGTCATCTCATACTAGACCCTCCATGATCCATCTCCTGCTTTTCACTTGGATCTAATCTCGTCACCACCTGCTTCACACTCCACCTGTACACACCTTGGTGTTTTTTGTCTCTGAATTTTTGCATATATTGATCTCTTTTCTTAGATGTCTCTTCTGCCTCTTCCTTTGTCAATTCTATCCATCCTTGAACACCTAGCTAGGCAGCTCTCCTCTAAAAGTCTTTCCTTGACCCCAGTTGGGTAAAGTGCCCCGTCTGAAAGCTTTCTCAATCTCTAGGCAGTTCTCTATATGAAATTAATTATGCATTGTTTTCATAGCATTCTATTTGTCTCTATTCTTCACTTAGATAGTATACTTTTGGATGTCTAATTTGACTCCTCTATGAGTTTCTAGCACCTCAACTGATGGCTGGGATCCCCTGCTTGATATAGGCTTTGTTGACTGAAAGCAGTTAAGACGACCGTGGCATAAGCCTGTCTTTCTGTAACAGGCCTCTGTTGAATCGCATAGTCCTGAAGAAGAGTAGTTCGAATGGCTCTGTGCTGAGTCATTCCAATGCCCCACACTTTGTGTCTCTGAGAGGAGAATTGTATTCATTGGTTTCCTCAAGTTCACCTTAGAAAATGATACTCAGACTTCATTCAATGGGTATTTATTGAGCTATGAAGCGCCCTCAGATCATGCAAGCTCGCTGTGTTCTTTTTTCTCCTCTAAACTCCTACAGCATTTATAGCCTAAGCTATTAGTTTGGCAATTAATTATATACTATCTTGTGGCATTCCATTTTTATGATGTATTTTTATGTCGTGTTTAGTCTATTACTTAATATTTTACATGCTTACATATAAGTAGGGACATTTATTCATTAACATATTTATTATTTATTCATTATGTTTTTTGAGAATTTATTATAATTCATACCATTTTGTTTTGCATAGCATATCTGTTGGAGTTCTGTTTATGCTAATAGAAACTGGTGAATTTAAAGACAAAAACAACTTACTGGAAGGCTATCAGGGAATGCATTGTATAGAAGGGTAGAATGGTGAACCAGGCTTGGAACAGAAGAGGAGCAACCCCAGAAGTTGTCAGTGGCAAGAGATTACAGAAGAGTGCTGCACAGGAATCTTTGCTGATAAGAATGAACTCCCATCCACTCTCACCTTGATCAAGACTCAGTGCTTTGGGATAAATGGCCAAATTCAGGCCATGGGATCACACCCTAGCTGTCCTAGAATCATGAGCAGGAGGAACTGAAGAAAAGAGCTTCCAGGGATTCCTTGGGCTTCTAGCAGCTATCAGGATTTATCAAGGCAGTTGGGGAACTCTCAGGAAAAGAATGCATCTTGGGTAGTTAAAAAAATGATAAGTACTAGCACTGATAATTAGTTGTTCACACAAACTTGCTATCAAATCTCAGCATTGACAGTGACTAACTCTGTGGTCTTACACAAGTTTCTTCATCTCTATAGGTGCCCATTTTTCTCCTCTATAAAATGAGGATACTAATATTTATTTTTACGTGGTGGTTTTAAGGATTAAATTAATGTGTCATATGAAAGATATCTATTATAGTGTCTGTGACATAGTAGGTGCTCAATAAATGATAGCTATTATCGACTTATATATGTGCTTATATTATGAGGTTACTCTATAAAGATGAGGCAAAGAAGTAGCAATTATCTCTGCCCTTGAACAGTTTGTAGTTTAATCTGAGAGGAAAACACACAGGCAATTTAACCCTCACAACTACCTTTTGCATTAGGCAGAGGCATTTATCATTCCTATTTTTCATATGAACAATCAGTGACTCAGAGAAGTTTAGCAACTTGACAATGGTCACATAGTTCTTAAGTAGCAGAGCTGAGGCTGTGGCCAAGTTTTCCTGAATCCAATGCCTTTTACATTTGGAAAAATAAGTATAGCTTAGTGAAGGATAGAGTTACTCAATTCAATTCCTATAAGAAAATTTTAGTGAATACCTACTATGACAGTCGGATACACTAGATACTGTGGGGGGATATATAGTTAATACATAGTGCCTGGTCTCAAGAAGCTTACAATCTAAGGAGAAAAATAGATAGGTATACAACTTAGAGAAGTTCAACATAATATATAATACAACTTGCGTTTTTCATTTACTTACTTTAATAAACATTTATTGAATGTGTCATGCTCTGTATTAAGTATGGAGTTTTCAGTGGTAAACAAAAAAATAAGCAACCTGTCTTCAAAGGCCTTACATTTTGTTGGAAGGAAACCAGAAACACAAAGTATATATACATACATATATATAGCTAAAACAGATAATTTTAGCTATAGATAGCAATGCATGTTAGAAAGAAAATGTAGAGTTTTGTGATACCTAGTTGGTGTTGGTTACTTTCCTGAAGGCTTTCTGAAGGCCTGAAGAAGTCAGTCATGTTAAGATATTTGGAAAAAGTATTCCAGGCGGAGGGAATGGCAAGTGCAAAGGCAACGAGGTGGGGATGAACTTGGAGTTTTAAAGAATAAAAATGAGACTGTGTGGCAGGGACATAGAGAGATGGGGAAACAAAGCAGGGTAACATGAAATCTGGACACACAGGTAGGAGCCAAAAATGCAAAGCCTTATACATTGTGGTTAGAAGTGTCTAATTAATTACTTTGAGTTTAGTGGAAGCCCGTAAAAATTTAAGTGGGGAAGTGATACTCTTTGACTTAAAAAAATATTACACTGGCTGCTGTGATGAACTATAGTGTTTGTTCACCTGGGCACTAAGGAGAGAAAGAGGGATATTACTTTGAAAAAGTCAGGGAAAGCATTGAGAAGGAGGGGGTGTGCTGAATATTGAGATAGGCTGGTTAGGTATTCCAAGAAAAGAGATTACCTTCATCAAAGGAAGAAAGTTTAGGAAGTGTGAAGCATGTTTGGGCCAAAGTGAGTTTTCCAGTGTGGCTGACATGTGGGGAGGATGGAATGAGATGGGACCAGAGAGGAGGGTGGGTGCTAGGCTATGTCTTGACTACATTCTGTAGGCAGCTGGAAACTATTCTGTATTTTAGAAAGATAATGCTGGAGACTGTGTGAAGTTTATTAGAGGAGTCAAGAAGACCACTGATGAGGTTTCTACAATAGGTCATCTGAGAGATAGCAAGGGCCAAGCATGAAAATGGAAAGGAGGAGACAAGTAAGAACTATTGACTCAAAGACACAGCACTTGATGATAAACTGAGTTAAAGTAATAAAGAGGAGGGGGAATCTGAAGACATCAGCAAAGCAAGTTGAGGATGCCCTTTTCTGTGAGAGGAAGGTTGGAGGATAGGGTAGAGATTTCAGTTGTGAACAAGTTGAGTGTAAGGTTTTGGCAGGACTTCCACATGACTGCTTGAGAGACAGCTGGAAAAGCAGGGCTGGAACTCAGGAAACTTGGCCTTTGAGAGCACACCTATTCCAACTAATTTCTTATAATCTGTGAAAAATTTTGTGAATTTTTAGATATTTGCTATTTTCAAGATGACAGAAGTTTCACAAGTTTTTGTCAGAACCAACTGGAAGTTTTTACCAAAGGAAAAGGTTTGTTTCTTCAAAAAAAACCCAGAACATTCAGTAAAGAGAAAGCTGGTTGATGATTTCTACTTTCTTTTCTTATTTTGAAGCCTGAGTTATCAGACTTGTGTAGACCTGAGGATTAACATTACAGAATATTATAACAGGCTCAGTGTTAAAAGGAAAAAGATCTTGTTAAAATACCTACAATTGATATGAAGAGATGGACTACCTCTTGTGTTCCTAAAGAAAGTAATAGGAGAGAGTAAGAGAAACCAAGTTTTTTCTTAGAATTTATGTTTGGTTATTTTGATAGTTGTAGCAAAGAGTTAGACACAAAAGACTAGGTCTGGGGACGATATAAATGGTTAAATGAGAAAAAAAAGATGTTAATTAGAGAGAAAGGGACTCTTTATGAGCACTTAAAAGTCGAGTTTTAAATAAACAGCTCTCTGTAGTGCTAAGTTGAACAAACCAGAAAGAAAAATGGAAAGTTTATGTCTAGTACTAATTATAGCTCGAGTGAGAAACTTTTTCTCTCTGTTTTTTCTTTTCACTTGTATAATCATATCTTTCTCAATAATTACATTTTCTTCTCACGTACCAGGCAGTACCTTCTTTGCTGATACCAATTTGAAGGTAGGGAGACAAGGGCATGGAGATACCAAATTCACCAACAAAAGTCATTTTTAATTGCTATCTCCAGAGTTTCAGGACTGCATCATCGCTTAATGACTCAGCCTTGTCATTGGTACTGATTCACAGAGATCCTAACACATGAGAGTTAGTGTCACAGACTGATGGGCAGACCAATCCATATGAAGCCAGGGAAGAGAAATGAGGCTGCCATCATTGAATTCACAGCTGATCTTAACAATCCAGGATAGGAAAGGGCAAACTATTCTGAGGGAAAGCAGTTAATTTTGCAGTGTGTTTGTTGCTGCTGTTATTGTAATGACTATTGCCTTCCTGTTTTATATTTATTTACCCAAATTTATTTAGATGAAGGACTCAGAGATATAGAGACATACATACTTTTTGCAAAAACCACCATAATGTAGTAGAGGTACTCCAGGATATGGGGATCTTGTTAGCTGGTTACTTGTGCAGCTTGCCTGACCTCTGATAATTATGTCCTTATCTACCCTTATACAGCCTCTGAATTTTAGACTCTGTGTCAGGCATATTTACTGTTTATAGCAAGCTCAGGAGAAAAGTACCCTTGCCATTGTTTTTATAGGTGAAAAAACTGTAAATTTTCCAAGGACACATTTCTAGTAAGTAATGAATTTGAAATTTTTATCATGTATATCTCTCCTCAAAGCCAGTGCTCCTAAAATGCGTCTCATCTGTAAAATATGGCTGATAATAACACCTGTCTTACAGGGTTGTTTTACAGATTAAATAATAGAACTGTGAAATGTCTAATACCTTAGTTTGCATTAGGCAATCAATAAACAGTTGATATATTACTAAAAATTATGAAGAAAAATCTTCACTAAAGTATCCATAGCAATGAAGTCCTTGTTGGAACATAACCCTTTGATTCTTCAGTGTGAATTAGCCTGATGTTACCAGCACTGAAAGCAGATGGTAAGGAACACAATCCAAAGGAATGAATCTTTAGTAGTAAAATGTCAGATACTGTAACATCTGGATGGAAAACATAATTTTGTGCACTTCGAAATCATCCTGGTAACTCCCAGATCATTCCATGTTGATCTCAGCATACTTTTCCTTTAAGCATCATTTGCCCCAGTAAAAATGAAACTATCAGTTTCAAAAGTAAATAGAGTCTGTACTGATCTGTTAGAGGCTGAAGTTCCAGAATAAGTTTGGGAAGCCATAATTTAGGGTAACAAAATATAGTAACTGATAGATCTGGCAAATGTTGTGTAAATAAATGCAAGAAATCTGAGTAAAAATAGGAAAAATGGAGGTTTTAGTTTTAGAAGCCATAGTTTTACTTGGAATAACAGCTATTGGGCAAGTATTGTTCTAGAAAAGTTCTGGTCAAAATAAAGCAGAGTTGAAAAGAATGTGGTCTGTACATATGTATCATTTGTGTTTAGACACTTATGAGGTCAACAAAGCAGAAGTGAAGAGTATATTGCTTCTAACGAGGAGAGACATCCAGAGTGAGCTTTGTTTAATGAAGACTGACCATAATGGATTATGACCTCCATGAGACTAGGGAGAATATCTTGTTCATTCTCTTATAACCAGAACCTAGCTCAGTCCTTTTGCAGCGAGAGTACCTGTAAACTTTTGTTGAAAGTATGAGTGAAAAATAATGAACTTGCCTATCAGGAGGAGAGAATGAACAAGGTCAGTTTATCAAGACAAAAGCTCAGCTGAATCAATCTTGTCTTGATGGGTTGTACCCTTAGAATTGCTAATGAGGAACCTGACCCAGCTCAGCTGTCTGATAAAAGACAACATATCAGTTTACAGATTGTCAAGCAGGCTGTATCCCCTGCAGACATTCCTTAGTATATCCACACCCTCCCCAGTACCCTAGGGACATCCCCTAATGCAGAAGCAAGTGAAAACAACCAGGACAGATGCCCTTTTTGTTTGTTTGTGTGTCTGGTGAACAGTGGGGGATCTTAAGGCAGATGGGTATCTTGGAGAGACAGAAGCAATCACTGCCATCATTCAATTCAAAATCCTAAGGGAAGGTGGATAGACAAGAGAAAGTTAAGAAAAGCAGCCATATTTTTCCAGGTTCACAGAACAACTACGAAGAAATTGACTGTGTTGAAGTTCGAGAGACAAGAGTTTAGGAAAGCTGATTGTTGTATGAAAATATCATCTCTTAGGACTAGAAACCAGAGATTCCAGAGTACAGAATGTCAAAAAGAATAACAAGGCCAAGTGGCTTATTTCATTCTCATAACAGCTCTACTATATAGGAAATTTTATTATCCTCATGTATAGGTGTTGTGATTGAGGTTCAGAGAGGCTTAAAATGTGTCCACAGGGTCAAGTAATTAGAAGTGTCTGGACCCCACTGGTACTCTTCATTATTTAATAGTACCAACCTCAAAGGTTGTTGCAAGGTTTAAAATATTAAAAAATGTTAGAGAAAAGGGCAACAATCACTAGTTTTTAGTCCTTCACAGTAAACAGTAGCCCAATGGTTACTCAGGTTAACTTTGTGTGCTTGTTGGATAAATTTTTCTGAGTATCTAACACTCATTGAATGAGACATATATGATATAATGTGTGTGTAAGAGTAGGGAACTGACTTTTTAAGCACCAACTCTATGCCTGATGCTGGGAAAGGTACTTTATTTATGGGATCTAATTTAATATATTTAACCTTGTGAGGTATTATTATCCTTACTTTAGAAATAATAAAACTGAGGATGGGAAAAGTTAAATGGTCTCACAGCTAGTACATGGTGAGATGAGGATCAGAACCCAGCTGTAAAGCCAGTCTTTGTCTATATCATATAGCCTATTTTATAAATCATATGCAGCTATAAAAATGTAAGGTGTCAGTCAGGGTTCAGGGTATAGAACAGAAACCACTCTAGGTATTTTTAGCAGGTAGGGATTTTGGAACTTACAGATCCATTGGAAAGTCCTAAGGAGCAGTTCTAGAATGAGCCTCTTAGATGAGATCCAGAACTACACAGAAATGACCTACTAGGAAAGCTAGTGCTTTGGGGCCACTATTAGAGATATGTCAGAGGAAGAACTGCTATCTCTGCTTCCTTAACAGTCTGAGGTATCTGGTAAGTGGATAACCAAAATTGTTATGCAGGGAAGTTAAATTGGGTATCCATTGCTTCGGGATAATTAGGAAGCTGAAGAATGAATAATGCAAAGTTTCTGTAGGGAAGCGTCATGTTCCATGACCATAAGAGCCAGCAGCAACAGCCAATAGCCCCAGGAAGATAGTCTCTGCCTCAGTTCTATTTTCCATATATTAATTGAGCATATTTACATGGTGAAACTTGACTTGCGTATAGAAGCCATAGTTGCAAGGGAGTCTGGGAAATGTACATTTTAGTTTTCCAGCTTCTCAATTAGAAAGTGGAGAGAATGGAGGATGAGTAAGCCATTCCAGAAAAGGTAATATTATTATTAGTTAAAAATGTAATAATTATTACAATCTGGATTTTCTAACTTGGTTGATCACAAAATGGAAAGCTAACTTACTTTGCAATGGTTATCTGACTTTTTAGTCTCTTGGCCACTCTTGATGTCAGTAGAACGCTGCTGACTGAGTAGGACATTTGCTTTAGACACAGCTCTTGCTTTTTATCAATGTGCAAAGCAATTTGTGTGTAACAGCAGTTTTATGGTCCACTGACTGTAATGTGGCGCTTTACCAACCATGAACTTTAACATGTTTATAACGGGGACTTAATCTGAAAATATGCAAGAGGGAGTCTTACGAATATAATTTATAATCAGATAAAGTCTCACGTAGCTGTTGAATAGCATATGAAATTAATATTTGTGCCATAAATTTTGAGGTTAATTTTGTCCTTCTTCAAGAGATATAGTGACATCAATAGGTAAACTGAAGGTTGAAATTCCAATTGCTTTGAAAGGACATCAAGCCTTATGAATTTACATTTGTATCAAAAATAGCAGGGGAATGGTATAATTAACATACGTGAAATTCCATTTCTTAATACAAGGCAAAACCTAGAATGAACCCTATAAAGGACCTTTGTATAAACACTCTGTTATGTCAGAGCTAACAATGTCAATATTCTTAGTTATTATACCTGCAGATCTTTATTTCTGCAAGTTAGTGGACTTTTCCTAAATTTCCAAAGCATATTTTATTATGTATTGACCTTTTCTCCTTAACTCTTTCAATAATATGCTATTTAATGCCACAAGTGTTTAGTTCTTCTCCAAGGTACTCTGTTCCTAAAATCAAATAACAATTTCACATGCTTACACTTAGCCTGAAGTGTTTATATACTTTAATTAGTGTAGAAATATTTTCTAGCTTTCAAAGCACTTTTAAGAGATCATAATCCAATGAAAAGGGGAAATACTACTATTCAAATGACTACTCTGTTCTAAAAGTATTCCAGAATATTCAACTTTCAGAAGAGTATTAGAAGAGGACTAAACAGTAACTTGGAAATTCTTGGTACATCTTTTACTAAGATGATTCAATACTTTGCACTCAGCAATTTGAAGTGTGCTTCAGTTTTTATTTTAATTTTTCTTGTTAATCTTTCGTCAGTAAGATTGTCAGAATAACAGTCTATGGGAACTTAACTGTTTATCAGTGAAAAGAGACAAAATACTTAAGGAAAAAACTGATCACATTATGCAATTAGATTGCAGATAGGTGCATATGACATAGAATGGACTTTGCACATGCCTGAGAGATTCTGAATACTAGCAGTGGCACAGTTGTAGTATGTTTGTGTGAATGTATGCTGGGGTAGTATGGGCCTAAATACACATATGTGTTTGTACTCTACCCAGGGGATTTGTAAACCTCAGTTAATGCAGTTGTGGGTAATTGCATTTCTGAATCTATCTTGGTCTAGCATGTGTCACATGTGAATGAACATGAGTAAAAGGATGTATATCAGTGAATATGACTTTATGTTTACATATCTATATCAAAGAACATACAAGTGAGTATTTTGTATTTGGATGAAGCTATATTTTTACTTATTTGTTTTATGTTATTTTTTCTAAAACATTTGATTGCCAATATTGATTACCAGTGTCCCACTTATCCTTCTGCCTTCTTGGTTACTCACCTTTACCAAGATGAAACAAATGATATCACTTATATCTTTGCTAGTTCAGAAATCCCAGACTGAGGGCCATAGTGCTCAATCAGGAATCAGGATGAAATACTGATAGCAACCTCATCCTCGAGAACAAAGGATGAAGCTAGAGGTGTACCTAATGCCTCAGCAGGAAATTTACAGTTAAGAGGTAATTGCTGAGTATTTTATATTTTCCTTACAAGTTGATTTTAGCCTGCAGCAAGCAAAATATTCCCCTTCTATACAATTTTCCCATAACTGTTCTTTCAGTACATTTGAAATTTATAAAAATACCTTGCGGGGCTTCCCTGGTGGCGCACTGGTTGGGAGTCCGCCTGCAAATGCAGGGGACATGGGTTCGTGCCCCGGTCTGGGAAGATCCCACGTGCCGCGGAGCGGCTGGGCCCGTGAGCCATGGCCGCTGAGCCTGCGCGTCTGGAGCCTGTGCTCCGCAGCGGGAGAGGCCACAACAGTGAGAGGCCCGCGTACCGCAAAAAAAAAAAAAAAAAAAAAAAAAAAATACCTTGCAATTTCTAGTGTTTCTCTTTATCTTGGAGGTGAATGAGAAGAAAACCAGAGTGAGTAGAACATAGTCTTAACTCAGAGAAAATGAGCCACTAATCTTTGATTGGAAGATGGAGCAGATGTACTTAAGGGTCAGAAGAGGGATCAGGAAAAGATAATGAGACAAATTCTGGTGACATTTACATGAGGATATGAAATGAAAATTTGAGCCACTTGTTAGTGATACTGGTATATTTAGCAGGACGACTGTTCACAGCAACAGCAAATGGTTTAACGGATACCATAATAGGGGAGTTGCTGATTTCTGCCGTCCTCTTAGCCACAATGGCATAAAACTTAAAAAACAATGTCAAGAGTTATTTAGCAGCTTTAAAGAGTCTTAGAAACAGCCTCCCCCTGTGAAGCTCATGGATAGTAAAGCCAATTTAGGCAGCAACCCAGTTCCAAAAGAATTTATACGAGCAAGAACAAGGGAATTGCATGCCAGAAATATACAGAGTTTTTGGTTCTCATTTTGGTTTTACTTTCTGACTATCAGTTCTAGAGACTCTTCAGTGAAAACATATTTCACCTTTAGGCTTTGGAGCCCCTGTTGCTTGCTTCATTGGGCAACCATAGCTCGCTTTTCTCCTAGATATGTCCATTCCTGCCAGCTGTTATCATGCAGGGCATGACAGTTATGGCAAATTGAGAGCCATATGATTCCTTGAAGATACATGGGAGAGACCTGCAAAATTTGAGTGTAGGCCAACAAAAGTTGCTAACCAGCAGAAAATTATTCAACCAATTTGTGAAAGATGCACTGTATTTGGAAAAAAATGCATCCTCTCCTCACTCAATTCCATGTGATAGCTCATTCCCTTTCTGCTTCATCTCTGGCTCTTGGTTTGATCTCACCTGTGGAATACTGCCTGCTCTCCTCACTCAGATTCCTGTTCAAAACTACTCCCTGGAAATACTGTGACAAACTTCCTGCTAAAATTCCCTCACATTATGTCATTTTGCTGACTAATACTTTAATGAATAAAGGAGCAGTCTGCCACCATGTGATGAATATTTATTGAGTGCCAATCTGTGGACTAAATCTGAGACTCTATCGTTCCTGTTATTAACTGAGTATATCAGTCAGGGTTCAGTCCAGAAAACAGAAATCCCCCTCGTATTCCAAGAATGGAGGAGTTTACAGCAAATTTGAGGTTTACACAATCATTGGAAGAGCTAGGAAAAAATGGCAGGGAAGTCATCACTAGAGTGGATGTTTCTTTGGGTTCACCTGGAATCAACTGCAAATCTCAAGATTCTCTGGAGAGCTTCCGTCAACAGTCCCCATCTGCAGCATTAAAGTGAGTGGTTTGCAAAGTGTTGCTCAGAAGCTGCTATGGATCCCATGTTTGCTCAAACATATGGCCACATCTTTCTCTGGGGAATTATGGCCTTTCTCTGGCAAAATTGTTGTGTTTACCTTGTAAAAATGAGATATATCCTCCACTCAAAATTGGTTTAGATTTCAAGACTGATGATATCCATGCATGTATTAAGAAAGTAAGAAAAAATTATTACAAAATGAGGCTTTCTGGGAAGGTCCAAAAATGGCTTGAAAGAGCAGAGAAAAGAGACTGTTTGGATTTTATTGTAGTTAGGATGTAGGGTTGGCATGATTCCTGCACATACACAGGCTGGAGATTGTGTGGTTTGCACTTCCCACTGGTGCCAAAGGAAGGTGTGCCTGTGCTTTCTTATCAACTTGCCCAGTTATGGGAAAGAAGGGGAAAGGAGAGTGGTGTGACTTGAAAACTGTCAGAAGTCAAACATCAAAACTGAAATTAGATTTGTTATTACAACACCATCTTGGAACCATTGAGGGGGAGGGGATTTGGGGGATACTTAGTGTGGTGGTGATGCTGAGTTAATAGCAGAAAATCTCATACACTGGGCATGGTCTCAGACTCCCTTTATTCCATGTTACCCAGACCAACAGTAGGCCACTTTCCACTTCTGCATTATTTTCTACTAATGAAACAGTCACTTTTGAAATTAAAGTATTATCCATTTTAAAAATCAAGGGGCCATAAAATCCTTATAAGTACGTAAAGAAAAGAAAAGAAAAAACAAAACAAAACAATAACTGACATAAATAATAAATCATCAAATAAACATGTATAGAAGTTTTCCCTCCCCCTCAGAAAAGAGGATTTGTACTTGAGAACTATATAGACATCTTTTCTCAGGAAATTCACATTTATTAAAGATAGGGTCACATTTCTCAAAGACAAATGGTATAGTACAGTGAATTTATATGTTCACCTCTAGCATACACATTAACTGGAAATTTTAGCCACATTCAGACAAACTTTTTAAAATAAATTGGAATTATGTACATGGTAACTGTTTACTATTAGCAAGAGTTGATTGAAAGTGGGGAATCCAGTTCTCGAAACACGTTAGTTGAAATCAGAGAAGGTAGAACATTCCAGAAGTTTTGACTGTTTAAAAGTAGGTCACCTCAGTAATTAATATCTAGGGTTTCATAAAATCTCTGATTATGGGGTGCCTGCTGACGTGACAAACATTGGGTTAAGTGTTGGGGATACAAAGTTGAATAAAACTTTTTTGCATTTAAGGACTTCATAGTCTACTCAAGTGATACTTAGGATTATAAGATGCTAAGGATTTAAGGAGTAAAAGTCTTCTCCAATTAAAACTATGACAGTCTACTAAGCAGCCACTTCTGCAAAACGTAGCCCACCCAATGAAACCCAGTGTTTCAAAATAAAAAAATTCTGTGAAAAACAAATCACAAACTTCAGCATTATATTCTTAAACAAATTTCTAAAATAAAAGGAAGACTAGCCAGGCAAGGACAAATTCTAATTTGGTTTTGAATGTTGTCCATGAAAGACTGATGGAAACTGACAGTATTGTAGTATTGTCCAGCCTTCTAAATATAACACTGATTTCCATATGAAACAGAGAAAACAGTGACTTGCTGCTTGTTGAAGTCAGGCACCTCTGAGAGATGCTTTATTGTATATTCTGAGGTGCTTCTTTCCAGGTAATGAGGCATGAGAGCGACTGATAAGCACATAGAATTTGGAGGAGAACAAAATAATAAAACAAGCAGGTTCACTCTTAATCATGATTGCATATAGTAAATAAGCAAAATTCTTTTTCTAAATATGTTGAGTACAGAAAGTTGAAAATCTTTTGAAGATTTTAAAAAACCAACAGTTTAGAATGCAAATGAATTTAATTCTCTAATCATTCTGCTTAGTGAAGAACTTTAAACATGCATCACAAAATATAAACACATAAACTTTATAATTTAGTGTGCAACTCATGATTTTTAAAGGTGAACTTGAAAAAAATATGTCAGTATATTTTTCTCTCAAGTGGTGATGGGTCAAGCACTAAAGTCCAGGTTTCAGATAAAGTTTTTAGGAGAAGGATGTATGTGTGTGTGGGAGAAAGTTATCATTTTTTTCTTTATTTAAATTGGGTAATACTATATTTTGAAAATCCTTTGATTTACATTATTTCACTTGGTTCACAAGACAACCATCCAATTAGGTAGACAGAATAAATATCCTTAGATCCATCTTACAGGTGAGGAAACTGAGATTTAAAGAGGTTAATTAATTTTCCAAGGTCTCATGTCTGGCTACTCACAAAGTCAAAAGAGAAGCCAAATCTCCTTACTCCCAGTCTAGACCTCTGTCTGTTGTTATACAGTGCTGTCTTCTAATAAGTGATATCCTGCTAGATTTTGGTATTCTTAATATGTGTTTTTGACAGTTTTGATTTTGTATATAATCATGTGTTGAATTTTCTATTCTCTTTGAGGACAAGTTCTGATCTGACCTGAACCCAAAGAATTCACACTGGAGAATGAGGTACCAGATTATTTTTACTTAAATTATATACTCTTCTTTAGTTTAAATGTTTGTGAAATTATAGAAAAGTAATGAAAATAATGTTTATTTTTGGGATTTCTTCTCTATGTGTTTGTCAGACCATTTAATTTTAGTAGTTGAGTTAAGCTTTTAGACTATAGAATCCTAGACTCTCTTGAATCTCATATTAAGAGTTTTTTGAGGAATTAAATATATATTTTTTATTGGTAATGCTGTATGTGTTACTTAATGTTTAAAATAATTTTTATTTTTAGAGCAGTTTTAGGTTCACAGCAAAGAAACTATCTTTTTACCTGAGGTCTGTATATTCATTCTTGGGTTACTGAACTACAAATAAAAATAAACTGATAAAAATGCTTTGAGTGACAAAAAATTACATTTAAATATCAAATATGAACCTTACTGAAGACAATGATGTTGTTCTCTATTATAATGATTTTATGTTGATTAAAATTAAAGATATTTACATTTGTCTGGAACACATAAACAATTTCAATGGTGATTTTAAAAAAAATTTTGCACATAAGTATTTTATTTCGATAGTCTAAATGTGACCTTAAGTGCTTTATTACTCACGGTCCCAGTTCATCATCTACCAAGTAAAAAGCGAGAGTATGATGTCATGGAAAAAGTAGAAGACTGAGTTTAATTTTCTACTCTATTATTTAATAATTATGTGAATTTGTTATTCCTTCTTCCTGGAATCTTCTTCCCAAGATCTTCACACCTATAGCTCCTTTTCATCACTCAGGTCTCAGCTCAACTTCTCCCTCTTCAGTGAGACCTTCTATGCTTGTCCTCTGTGAAGTTACACTGTGCTTCAGTTGCTTTCTCACATCACCCTGTTTTATTGTTTTGCACTTATTTTGTGTGAAATGATCTAGAAGGTAAGCCCCCTCAAAGCAAGGACCTAGCCTGTTTATCACCTGTGCCAACCAGCACTTGGAACATAGCAGGTGCTTTGTTAATATTTGCTGAATAAAAGAATAAATGAACAGTTTTAAGTAAGTCACTTTCTCAACTGTAATACAATATTTTTACACCTCTCTTATAGGCTAGTGAGGATAAGAGATATTTGAAGACTATAAAGCATTGCAAATTATTATTATCATATTTACAACGGTATATGGGTTGATGTCTACTTGAAAAACAATGGTCTTGAACTCTTCAGGTTTTTACTAGGTGAATATTAGTGAAATATTTGCATTTTTTCCCTCATTAGGATAATTAGCATACTAAAAAGTCATTTGTGAACTCAGCAGTTTGACAATTTGTTCTTGGTTTACTCTTTTATCTCTAGGTTTCTATACCATATATAATATACAACTGGCCCTTTGGATCAGTGGGTTCTACATCCATGATTTCAACCAACTATGGATCGCAGATATTCTTTAAAAAATTCCAGAAAGTTCCAAAAGTAAAATTTGAATTTTCCACATGCAACTACTTACATAGCATTACATTGTATTAAGTATTATAAGTAATCTAGAGATGATCTGTGTGTGTGTTTTATTTACTATTTCTGCAGGTATAAGTAATCTAGAGATGATCTGTGTGTGTGTTTTATTTACTATTTCTGCAGGGCATAAATGTATGATCTTACTCTAAGAGAATATAGACTGATGTTGCATAGTACAATGTGGGATTAAAATGTCTGTTTTAGCGCGTCAAACTGAAATGTAGTAGCTTTGTTTCTTGGAGATTTGGTTTGAAGTTTCTTTGTCAGAAATATTCAACACAGTGATCTCTGGAGTGGAAAGGAACTAGCTTTTCAGAGATACGAAGTTGGGTATATTATTTCCTCCTCACACAAGTCAGAAACTGGGTACAATCACATGAAATTTATTTCCAATTAGTCCTGACTTTGATACATTTAGAGTTAACTTACCTCAAGGTTGTTTTTTGAATGAAATGTTTGCAGATGTTTATCACATTTGTTTCTTGGTCCCTTTGCAAGCTCAGCAGCTGTGCACTTGCAAGCTAAGCCTTGTTTGCCTGAATATGCTGAGGGGTGTAGGGGCAGAACCAGCTCTAGCAAGTCTAATCTCCAGTAGGAATGTTTTGGGGAACTTGATACCCGGTGTTGCCATGGTGGCATTAGCTCATCTCCATATCATCCCTATGACTCCCATTTTTCTATCACACTCTCTGGACACATTAGGCCGCATTTCTACCACCCCTTTCCTATTATCCCCTTCTTATGACTCCTCTGAGGTCTGGGCATGGTCTCAAATGGAAGTTTGGTAAAACCAGATGTGAACTTTGTAAGGTGGATTGGTGGTCCTGGAGTGATCGGTTTACAGTGTCAAGCTCTTCTGAATTGAAAGCCAAAGCAGATCTTATGAAATAGAGAAGAAAAATTACTTCATATTTTCCAGCTCAGGTCTAGTTCATTGCATGAGCATCAGCAAAGACAATCTACCTTACAAAGATAAAAGCCTGCATTTCCCAAAAGATTGTCTTTATCAAAGAAAATAGAAAAAAATGTGAGATATGCTTCATAGTAGATATGACCAAGGAATTAAAAAATAATGAGTGAAGTTAGTATTGCTGATAAATAAAAACACTATTAAAAGTTTAGATTGCAAAATAGATAATAATGTTGTTTGTAATAAATGATATGCCAGGTAACACTAAATACTTTTATTTACTGCCTGTTGAACTTCACTCTTCAATGACGAACTCAAATGTTACTTATAATATGAAGACTTCCACTAACCCCAGGTCAAATTAATTACTACCTCATCTGTGTTCATAGCACTACTACGGTTTGTTTTTTATCAGTGAATATATCATTGTGGTATCTTTATTTTATTTACTTGTTTATTTATGCATTTATTTAATAGAGTGAAGTGGTTACGGACGTGGACTCTGGAGTTAGACTGCCTGGATTGTAGTTCTGGTCCTGCCACCCTCCAGCTGTGTGACTTCATGCAGTTACTTAATGTGTTCTGTACCTGAGTTTCCTCACTTGTGAAATGGACAGGATAAGAGTACCTACCTCCTAGAGTACAATGAGAAATGTAGGAGTGAATATCCATAAGGACTAAGTGCCTGATGCTAAATATGTATTATTTAACATCCATATGAAAAATTTGTATATGCCAGAATCTATACCAGGGCCTGAGTCTGCACATATGGAAGAATCTCTATTCTCAAAGAATGTTTATGTTGGTGATCTAGACACTGAACAATTCAAAATCAGTGAATTCATTTATTCTATGAATATTCACTGATCAACTTTTATATGCCTGGCACTGTTCTAGATGGTAGGAACACAATAGTGAACTAGACAAAATTCCCTCACTGAGTTTCCATTCTGGTACATGTTAGGGCTATGATGCAGGTATGCAAAATATGTGGGAAGATAGAGATGGGACCTCTAACTCAGCCTGGGGTGGGGCTAAGAATGAGGGAAAGCTTCCAGGGTGAAACAGTTTAGCCAGGCAGAGAAGAGATTGAGGGGCTTGAGTTAGGCAAAGAAGCAGTAATGAGGTCACTGATATTTACCTCCTTAAAGCAAAAACTGTCTCATGAAGTTGCGAATTTCCTCTGTACAGATGGAATGACACTTTCCTTCAATTTAGGAAATACACCAGTGATTATTTCAACAATTTTTTGAAGTGGGGCTTTTC
The DNA here is from genome assembly GCF_949987515.2 of Delphinus delphis. Lineage (NCBI taxonomy): Eukaryota > Metazoa > Chordata > Mammalia > Artiodactyla > Delphinidae > Delphinus > Delphinus delphis. Next base: position 32,377,668 of record NC_082699.1, on the reverse strand, counting down.
TGTTGATCTGAATATCTTGGGTGTAAATTCCCATGCTGTAGATTATCTTCTTTTCAAGGAACTTGTGCTCTGTCTTTTCTACATTTTGCATGATGTAGCCTTATTGTAACGATGGAGATATAGCTGAAATAGCATAGAAATTAGGTCCAGATGATTGGGATTCAAGCTTCAACTCTATCACTTGCTGGCTGGCTGGCTTTGTACTTCTTTGAGGCTCAGTTTATCTGTCTGTTGGGGCATTAATACTGAGGTATACCTAACAGAGCTGTGGTAAGGATTATATTTAAACATTTGTAAAAAGTGCTTTATAAGTTGCAAATCCCATATGGTGTATTATTAATTATATTCCTGAAGAACACACTGTTTTCAGTAACTGACAAAAGGTTCAGTGAGAAAATAGCATAAGGGTATTTTTATGGACAATTTATACCTCACAATTAGAATGAACATGCATTTACAACAACTATGTGATTACTTACCAGGTGCTGAGCTCTTTCTATACAATCCCACCTTGTCAGTATTATTACCAGAGGAGAGTAACATGCTCAAAGTTACATAGTGAGTAAGTGGGAGAAACAGGTGTCCAACTTGTTTATTTGACCTCATATCATGAATTTCTTTTCATAATGTAACCATGCCTCTTCAGGAGTCTTGGCAGGATCTGCTATATCCTGGTGAACCTTGCTGAATCCTGAGTATGTAAACTCTCTGAGCTTTATTGTTGTGCCATGTAATCCTTAAAAAGTGAGCTTCACAGTTCTTCAACCTCAGAGTTCTTTACTGGATTTTCAAAACAGCAAAGGGTCCAGGGTGGGGAAGATTAAAAATATGCTAGTAACACTTAAAAAAATTCTTTCTTCTGTATTTCCCTTATGTTACAAACTCCCTTTCCTCTTCTCTTCCCACATTCTCTGAGAAATTTCCCCCACCTTTAACTCTATAAATCCAGTTTCCTTCTGTCCCTCCTTGTTTCTATCCAGTTTTACATGCAAAGCCAGAAAGAGTTGATCTTGGGAGAAAACAGGTGGGGAGCAAAAGAGATAGAATGGACCATTCCAGAAATCTTTCTAGCTAGCTGAAAAAGGAGAAAATCTAAACACTCATACATTAATTTTTTTCTTGTCAAAAATTAATATTAGGTAACATGAACTGTTATGACATTGCATAGACCTCATTTTAATGGAATGAGTTGAATAACATAATAACTGGTAAAATTTCAGCCACATCCTGAATTTGTCAGCAGAGCACTTGTATCCCTTTTTGCAGTCTGAGAAGGACAGGTAAGTCTGAGTTCACCTAAAACCTATATTTTCTAAATTCTGCTGACCCTCTGGTAAGATCCCATTGACTTTATGTCATGGCCAGCATTTATATTTGAAGTTAACCTTTCAAAGTGCAGTGTGCAGTGACATAATCTCCCTGTAGGCCTTTACTGTAACACTTGCAGAGGTCTAATTTATCTTACTAAAAAAACAGAATTTTTAAGCTGATTAGCTCCATGTGTATGTTATTTCCACATCAAGTTGACCCACAATTATGTCTTTTAAAAAAATCCCAGAAAAGCAGTGTGGAAGCAAGTTGTGCTACTCTGGAAAGTAATAAACATTGTCATTGTCCTTTTCATATTGCTGATCATATTTGTAAAATTTAATGTCTAAACAATAAAAATGTTGCTAGAAATAATTGTGTTTTCAATTATCCCTCAATTTACCAAATTTTGTAATTTTTGGTGAAGGTGAATTATTAAGAAACCCATCATAACATGTATTTTGGGGACACCAATGGTCATGACAATATTTCCATACAGACTATTTTATTACACCTCTCAGTGTAGTAATTTTTTTCTAATTCACACCATTCCATTCTGTTTCCACATATTAGCACTATCTCTATTTTAGACATCTGTTAGTCGATATGAGTACAGGAATAAAAAAGAAATGTTCCCACCCTTGAAAACTTTAAATCTTACTGCAACAAACAGACAGTATATACAGTGGACTGGAATTCAATGTGCTGAGTTTTACAGTATATAGGAACAGGTCACAAAAATAAAAATGTGGGGTCCTGGTCAGTGGGAGTGGGTGGATTAAGGGCTTAAGGACAATATCTGAAAAAGTTTATAAATCCAGGCATCAGTAATAGTAGCCACTATTTAAATTTCTTATTACACATGGAATTGTTAGTGTTTGGTTTTTGATTGGATTTTTTGGCAGAATCTGGAAATTCTCTAATTATATCTGGAAGTCAGGGTATTTGTTATAAGAGAATGTCATTGTGTTGTTTTATGCACTGTCTCAATTAAAGTAGCTCACCTTTTCTTATAAAGCACTGGAAGACCCTCAACAGAAACATAATAAACACGTTTCCATTACACAGCACTCAGATCTCAAGAGTACCAACTACCATAACCGTTATAACAAAACTGTTAGAAAATTGAATAATCGTCCAAATGTTTGTCCACTCCCTAATTACTTAGCATTTTGCTTTCTGAAAATATCAACTCATGAAATATAACAATATACTTTGTTATGTTTTCTAAATTCAAGTGTCATGCCAACAGATGAACTTAATGGGAAGCCAACAATAACATTACAAAGAACAAGACATTTGATATTTTGGAAATCAATTTAGATACAAACCATGGGAAAAGAGAGAGAGTTAATTCCATATAAGTTATGTTTGTGAAAAATTAGTTACTTTGAAGAAATATTTTAAAAGTTCTTCCTGATGAGAAGGCAAACTCTTTTAAAGATATTGAAAAGATTCAAAGTATGTAAGAAAAACAAAACATGTAGTGATTAACCAATTATTAAAATATATTAAGAAATAAACATATATGATTAAAATTATACCATTGATATGAAATCTGAAACCTCAGTGATCTAACACACTGAGTTTGGCAATATTCATGTGCCTTCACAAACCTATAAAATGCTCTGGTGGAAACTGAAGAAAAAGAAACAGCTCTGTAATACTTGTAGCTAACATAAATAAATTTGCCAGATATTCTTATAATTTTTTTTATTGCTATCTAGTCACTTTAAATCTATACTCAGATTGTAGAAATAGGTACCTTTTTATTCTTATCACAAAGCAGAGAACCCCATTTCAATTTTTCAGTACAGTTTTTGGAGGTTAGCTTCATAATTTTAGCAATGGACTTAGTGAATTTTGACAGTAATCTGAGCGATTCAGGCCTCTGAGAGAATACAGGCTCTCTGTATATGACAGTAAACAAAAACTTTGGAAGGATGTAGTGGATTCTTTTGAGAAAGACAATGTCAGGACTTGAGAAAAAGTTCATAATTTTCAACTTTGTTTCAAAGGAGGGACTTAAAAGGAAACTGTTGGATTATTGTAAGTGGGTCTAGTTTTCATGACACTTTGTTTCAACATCCCATCTATGTCTACAGGACAAACCATGCAGAAAAAGAAGAATTATAGACCAAAATACATAAAGTCATTTTTTGAAAGCATCTTTTAGAAATGCTGCTGCTGCTAGTATAATAACAAAAAGCATAGGGAGTTTTCAAAGAAAAAGATATTTAGACAGTATGCCTTAACCTTTTAATAAGAAGAATGAAAATGGTTCAAACAATGAAATTATGTTTTCAATATGGGACATTATAGTCTAGCTAAGGGTAATAATCTTACTGATAGATTAAGTTTTATGACATTGACTCTGCTTTTGTTAAGTTTACAATCTCAAAGGGAAAATATGAAATCAAGCATCATCATATATGGAAAATAAATGTATACCATTGTGGGACTCGAGGGACATTGTTCCAGCTAATGATTAAGAACTCTCCAGACAATAGGGGCTGCTTAGACAATGGGTGAATTTCCAGGATGTCCGGCCCCCTTCCGAGAAGGAGGGAGATAACAAAATGTAAAAAAGGTGTCTGTCAAAGATCAATCAGGCAGCTGGGGAGAAGGAGGGAGATAACAAAATGTAAAAAAGCTGTCTGTCAAAGACCAATCAGGCAGCTGGGGACAAGTTCCCTCTCTGGTCCGAGCCTAAGCCGGGACCAATCAGCAGGAGAACACAACCAAATCTATAATTTACATACGGGGAAGTGGGAACCTATAAAACTGACATATTCGCGCCCAAAAGGGTTCCTTCTTCGACCTCCTGCGTGAGGACCAAGGAACCCCGGTGCACCGGCCTTCAATAAACCTCTTGCGTTTTGCATCGACTTCCGACTCTTGTTGTTTCCTGGGCGAGTCGAAACTCCTAGGAGACCGCGCAGGTCTAACATTTGGGGGCTCGTCCGGGATTCCACTCGCTCCGGACCACAAGAACATCGGGAGTTGGAGGTACCAGGTAAGCTCGAGCTTGATTGTCTGTTTGTCCCTTGTTCTTTGTGGGCCATTATCGGAGGAAAGCCGTAAGAATCGGCTTATTATGGAATCTGTATCGGACCTCTGGCTAGGCAGACGTGCTAATAGCCGGCGTCCATGAGCCCTAGGGGACGCCCTGGTGGCTCATCTGGAAGGAGAGGCAAACTCTGTCTCCCCTTCACTCGGTTTCGGCAGTTCCCTTGGTGGTAACTGCCATCTGAAGAAGTTTCGGTTTTGAAGCGAGCTCGCGGTGGCCCATACGTATATGTGTTTCGTGGAGTTTTAACTGTTTCTGTATTGTGGTCTATTCTTCTTCTCTGACGGACGACAATGGGACAAACTATGACGACTCCTCTTTCCCTTACCCTAAGCTATTGGACCGAAGTTTGGGCCAGAGCCCATAATTTTTCGGTAGAGGTAAAGAAAGGAAAGTGGCAGACTTTGTGTGCCTCTGAATGGCCAACATTTCAGATAGGATGGCCCCCCGAAGGATCCTTTTTATTAGACAAGATTAAGCTGCTGAAGTCTAAGATATTTAATATAGATCCCCACGGACATCCAGACCAAGTACCATATGTCTTGGTCTGGGAAGATTTAATTCTCTCCCCACCTCCGTGGGTCCGGCCCTTTGTTTCCTCAACAGGTACGTCCGCGCATACATCAGCAGCGTCGGAGATATTAGCCTTAAAGAAAAACCCCAACACGGAGAAGCTACCCGACGCCCCGGATCTACCGAAGGCGATTTATCCTGACCCGCAGTCCGATTTGCTTCTTTTGGATTCCCCACCCCCTTATCCTCCGGCCCCGAATCCCCTACCACCTAGAGGACCCCCAGCTCCACTGCCCTCGGCACCAAGGGAACCATCCATGATGGAAGAAGAAAGGGGTCCCTCAGTGGGCACTAGGAGCCGGAGGGCTATCTCCCCGGACTCCCCTGCCCTACCTCTTAGAGAATATGGCCCCCCCGATGGCCAAGGGAATAGACCTCTCCAATATTGGCCCTTTTCCTCTGCAGATCTTTATAATTGGAAAATGCATAACCCAACTTTTTCCGAAAATCCACAGGCCCTTACCGCTTTAATAGAATCTCTTGTTTTCTCCCACCAGCCCACATGGGATGATTGTCAGCAGCTGCTCCAGACTCTCCTAACGACTGAGGAGAGGCAACGGGTTCTTTTGGAAGCCAGAAAAAATGTATTAGGCGCCAATGGGCAACCTACCCAGCTGCCTAACGAGATTGATGCTGGTTTCCCACTCGTCAGGCCAAACTGGGATTTCAATGCCCCGGAAGGTAGGGAGCGCCTGAAAATGTATCGCCAGGCTCTGGTGGCGGGTCTCCATGGAGCGGCCAGACAGCCCACTAATTTGGCTAAGGTAAGGGAAGTAACTCAGGGGCCCCAGGAATCGCTAACTGTGTTCCTGGAACATTTAATGGAAGCCTTTAGACGCTTTACCCCTTATGATCCAACTTCGGAGGGACATAGGGCTACTATAGCAATGGCTTTCATAGATCAAGCGGCCCCTGATATTAAGAAGAAATTACAAAGGCTAGATGGCTTGCAGGGATTTTCGCTTCAGGAGTTAGTAAAAGAGGCAGATAAAGTATATAACAAAAGAGAAACAGAGGAAGAGAAGGAAGAAAGAAAGCAGAAAGAGCAGGAAGCCCGTGAAATAAGACGGGATAAGAGACAGGAGAGAAATTTAAGTAAGATACTGGCCACTGTGGTTGGAGGAAAAAATATAGGGGATAGAAATAGGCAGGAAGGGCGAACGGCAGACAGAAGGAGGCCATTAGACAAGGACCAATGTGCCTACTGTAAAGAAAAAGGACATTGGGCGAGAGAATGCCCTAAAAAAAAGAATGGAGGAAGGCCAACCAAAAACAAAATCTTAACATTGGAAGAAGAAGACTAGGAAAGTCAGGGCTCGAACCCTCTCCCCGAGCCCCGGGTAACTCTTAAAGTGGAGGGGGAACCTGTTCAATTTTTGGTAGATACCGGAGCCCAGCACTCCGTCCTTCTCCACTCAAAAGGTCCTATCTCAGCTAAAAGGTCATGGGTACAAGGAGCCACTGGGAATAAACAATATTCATGGACCACACGAAGGACAGTAGATCTTGGGATTGGACGAGTAACCCATTCATTTTTGATTATTCCGGAATGCCCCTATCCTTTGCTGGGAAGAGATTTACTCTCCAAAGTAGGGGCTCAAATCCACTTTCAGCCAGAAGGTCCCACCATAACTGATAATAAGGGAAGGTTACTTCAAATATTGACTATGAAATTAGAAGATGAATATAAATTATACGAGCAGCCTTCATCCTCACAAGTTAATGTTACTGATTGGGTAACTCGGTTCCCTCAAGCCTGGGCAGAAACTGCCGGAATGGGGATGGCCAAAAATCGGCCCCCGGTGCTAGTGGAACTCAAGGCAACTGCCACCCCAATAACGGTCCGTCAATACCCCATGAGTAGAGAAGCCAAAGACGGTATCTGTCCCCATATACAGAGGCTACTAGACTTGGGCATCTTAATAAGATGTCAATCAGCATGGAACACCCCTCTCCTGCCGGTAAAGAAACCAGGAACAAATGATTATCGGCCGGTGCAGGATCTACGAGAGGTAAACAAACGGGTGGCAGACCTCCACCCCACAGTTCCAAACCCTTACAACCTCCTGAGCACTCTTCCACCTCAACATACGTGGTATACTGTTTTGGACCTTAAAGATGCTTTTTTCTGTTTAAGACTCTCTCCCCTGAGCCAACCCTACTTTGCCTTCGAATGGAAAGATCCAACATCGGGAATGTCTGGTCAGCTGACATGGACACGGCTACCTCAGGGATTTAAGAACTCCCCGACCATCTTTGATGAAGCCCTCCATCAGGATTTGGCATTATATAGAGAATCAAATCCCCAGGTAACATTACTCCAATACGTTGATGATATTTTATTAGCTGCTGAGACCCAAGAAGATTGTATCAAGGGTACTGAAAAACTGTTAACGGAACTTGGAACCCTGGGATATAGAGCCTCAGCCAAGAAAGCACAAATATGCCAACAACAGGTCAGTTACCTGGGGTATCTATTAAAAGGGGGGCAAAGATGGCTCACGGAGAGCAGAAAGGATACGGTGGCCCAAATTCCGGCTCCCAAAAACGCCAGGCAGGTTAGAGAATTTTTGGGGACGGCCGGATTCTGTAGACTATGGATTCCAGGGTTTGCTGAGCTGGCAGCCCCATTGTACCCCCTAACCAAAAACAGCACTCCTTTCATTTGGGGCGATAAGGAACAACGGGCTTTTGACCAAATCAAACGAGCTTTACTTTCAGCTCCAGCCCTAGGACTGCCAGATGTAACCAAACCTTTTCATTTATATGTGGCCGAAAATAAGGGCATTGCAAAGGGAGTATTGACTCAGAAATTGGGTCCCTGGAATCGCCCAGTTGCTTATTTGTCAAAAAAATTGGACCCTGTGGCATCAGGATGGCCCACCTGTTTAAAGATAATCGCTGCAGTGGCCGTTCTAGTCAAAGATGCTGACAAACTAACTTTAGGACAAAATCTAACGATAACAGCTCCTCATGCCCTGGAAAATGTAGTCTGTCAACCACCGGATAGGTGGCTAACTAATGCCAGGATGACCCATTACCAAACCCTGTTGCTAAACTCAGATCGCATCAAGTTTGCTCCAGCCACAGGACTCAATCCAGCCACCTTGCTACCTGATCCTGACTTGGAAGGCTCCACCATCATACATGATTGTCAGGAAGTACTAGCCGCAGCACACGGCAGTAGGCCAGATCTGATGGACCTGCCCCTCCCTGATGCTGATTTCACCTGGTTCACGGATGGGAGCAGTTTCCTGGAGGAAGGTAAGCGTCGAACTGGGGCAGCCGTGGTAGACGGAAATCAAGTCATATGGGCAGCGGCGCTACCACAAGGGACCTCAGCCCAACGAGCTGAATTAATTGCCCTGACGAGGGCATTAGAGATGGCAGAGAATAAAAAAGTAAACATCTACACAGACAGTAGATATGCGTTTGCTACCGCTCATATCCACGGTGCCATTTACCAACAGAGAGGGCTACTAACTTCAGGTGGCAAAGAAATTAAAAACAAAGACGAAATCGTGGCTTTGTTGACTGCACTCATGCTTCCTACTAAAGTCAGTATCATCCACTGCCCTGGACATCAAAAAGGAAATACCCCAATAATTAGGGGAAATAATATGGCTGACCAAGTGGCCCGAGAAATAACATCGGGAGAAGTCATTTTAGGACTGTCAGATAAAGTTCCTGAAAAACCAGGCCGCGATGAAGAAATCACCCCGGCCACAACAAAAGGAACTTTGTCCCCTCAGCAAGCAGAATCCATGTTACAACAGATGCACAGATGGACACATTTGGGGACTAAAAAGATGGTAGCCTTGTTACAAAAAGCCGGGTACGAAACCCCTGGAATGACAAAATAGCTGAACAAATTGTGCAGGAATGCGTCCCATGTCAACAGGTAAATGCTCACAAAGGGAAACTTGAAACTGGAAAGAGACTCAGGGGGGACCGCCCAGGAACTTACTGGGAAGTGGACTTTACCGAAGTGCGTCCTGGAAGGTATGGTAATAAATACCTTTTAGTTTTTGTAGACACTTTTTCAGGATGGATAGAGGCTTTCCCAACAAAGAAAGAAACAGCTGCTGTAGTAGCCAAGATTTTAGAAGAAATTTTTCCTCGATTTGGAGCATCAAAGGTAATAGGGTCTGATAATGGTCCAGCCTTCATCGCCCAGGTAAGTCAGGATGTGGCCAGATATTTGGGGACTGATTGGAAATTACATTGTGCCTATAGACCCCAAAGTTTAGGTCAGGTAGAAAGAATGAATAGGACTCTAAAAGAGACCCTAACTAAATTGTCCTTGGAGACTGGCGGTACCGATTGGACGGTGCTCCTTCCTTTGGCCCTATTCCGGGTTAGAAATACACCTTCCCGATACCATCTTACTCCTTTTGAAATATTATATGGTGCCCCGCCTCCCCTCCTCACTTTAGGAAAAGAAATAAAACCTGATTGTCAAAATAACACTGACTTATATGCTAGGCTACTGGGACTCCAATTGGTCCAGAAAGAAATATGGTCCCAATTCGCCAAGGCCTACCAACCGGGAACACCGGGAGAAACTCATCCTTTCCAAGTCGGAGACTCCGTATACGTCCGTCGGCATCGAACCCAGATGTTGGAACCTTGATGGAAAGGACCATACACCGTCCTCCTCACCACCCCAACGGCCATAAAAGTGGACGGCATCGCTGCCTGGATCCATGCTTCACATGTGAAGGCTGCACCAGCGACGGCATCATCAGGATGGCGGGCCCAAAGAACCGACAACCCGCTCAAACTCAAGCTTCTACGAACCTAAGACTTATAATTTTGGTTTTACTGCCTTTACTGACTGACTAGGAATATCTGCCGGGATAGGAACAGGAACCACAGCCCTCATACAACAACCCCAGTATTATGCAAGTTTAAGACAGGCTGTAGACATCGACCTTCGAGCATTAGAAAGTTCCATAACTCAACTAAAGGAATCACTCACCTCACTTTCAGAAATGGTGTTGCAGCCTAGATTTGCTGTTTCTTAAGGAAGGGGGATTATGCGCCGCTGTAAAAGAAGAATGTTGCTTTTATATTGATCATTCAGGAACCATTACCAAAACCATGGATAAACTAAGGGAACGCTTAGATAAAAGGCAAAGGGAGAGAGAGAACGAAAAAGGATGGTTTCAATCATGGTTTGATAAGTCCCCCTGGTTTACCACCTTAATCTCTACTCTGTTGGGACCTCTTATTGTTTTATTGTTGATTTTAACTTTTGGACCATGTGTTCTAAATCGCTTGATAGCATTTATTAGAGAACGTATCAGTACTGTACAAGTTCTAATGTTAAGACAACAGTACCAAAGTTTACGAACAGAAGGTTGAGATTCCATGATTGGAATCAATAGTCACAAGAAAAAGGGGGGAATGTGGGACTCGAGGGACATTGTTCCAGCTAATGATTAAGAACTCTCCAGACAATAGGGGCTGCTTAGACAATGGGTGAATTTCCAGGATGTCCGGCCCCCTTCCGAGAAGGAGGGAGATAACAAAATGTAAAAAAGGTGTCTGTCAAAGACCAATCAGGCAGCTGGGGAGAGGGAGGGAGATAACAAAATGTAAAAAAGCTGTCTGTCAAAGACCAATCAGGCAGCTGGGGACAAGTTCCCTCTCTGGTCCGAGCCTAAGCCGGGACCAATCAGCAGGAGAACACAACCAAATCTATAATTTACATACGGGGAAGTGGGAACCTATAAAACTGACATATTCGCGCCCAAAAGGGTTCCTTCTTCGACCTCCTGCGTGAGGACCAAGGAACCCCGGTGCACCGGCCTTCAATAAACCTCTTGCGTTTTGCATCGACTTCCGACTCTTGTTGTTTCCTGGGCGAGTCGAAACTCCTAGGAGACCGCGCAGGTCTAACATTATGATACAGAAATCTATGACCTTTCATTGTCTGTGCCTTCAGTATTTATGTTGAAGAGTTGAGATAAATATGATCATGATGAGAATGATGCTGCTGTTTTTATAATGAGAGGAAGGAAGAGGGCTATAAGTATCAGATACCCTGGAAAGTAATAGTTTGCCAAACTAAAAGTTTGTGTGTGTTTTGAAAGCTCAACATTATCTGATGATTTTAGATTCTTATTTCTGATTATTGAACTCACTATCTTTCTTGTGAATTTCAGTACACCTAGACACCCAACAGGGTTCTTATGTATTTTGTTGTTAGGGAGTCAAGTTTGTAATGGGTCCTGAATACCATGGACTCAAAGATACAATATAAATGTAAAATATTTTTAAAATTATTGCTGCAATCCTCTTGGATACTTATTTCTGTCATTACCACGTGCCATTGTGTTCATTTTGGAAAACTTTTCACATATTCCTAAATGTGTGAGGAATGGCTTTCTCCAGTGTTGTGGCTACTAATTCTGAAACACAAATTCCCCCAAGATTTAACAGCGTAAAGCAACTGTTTTACTTTGCTAACAAATTCTGTAGGTCAGGAATTTGGACAGGTCTATATGAGGACAGCTGGCCTCTGCTGAAAAGACTCAAATGCCAGGAGAGACTCAATTGCTGGGGGCTGAAGTCTTGCTTACTCCTGTGTTTGGCTCAGGGACTGGAAGAATTTGAAGACTAGGGCTTTCTACAGGAACACTTCTCCATGGGGCAGCCTTGCAGAATGGTATCCTTAGATCAGCTGGATTTCTTACAGCTTAGCTCGGGGCTCCAAATGCAAATGTCCAGGAAAATGAGGTTGAGGCTGCATTGCCCTTGCTGACCTAGTTTTGGAAATCACAGAGTCTTTTTTGCTGAATTCTTTTGGTCAAAAGGCTACTCAGATTCAAAGTGAAAGGGGCATAGACCCTTTGTCAAAGGGAAAATTGTCAAAGAATTAACAACCATTAGCAACCATTAAAACACAAAAACATATGGAATTCCCTGGGGGTCCAGTGATTAGGGTTCCATGCTTCCACAGCAGGGGGCCTGAATTTTATCCTTGATCTGGGAACTAAGATCCCATAAGCTGCGTGGTGCAGCCCAAAAAACCACACCACGACCAGGATATTGCATGTAATATTAAAAAGCTCTTTCACCAAGGACAAAAAAACCCTAACAATCAAAAAATCAACAAAACAAAACAGAATCCCTGAACAATTTGTGTATACTTAAAATCTTTTCCTGAATATTTATTTCCTCTTTAGTTTTAAAATTTATTTATCAATGTATGATAAAAACAAATAATTTTAGTATAAGTATTTATACACAGGTTAATGTAAGGAGAGAGGTCACTTATTTTCTGTCTGTATTGATTAGTATTACATTTAATTCCACATAAAAGAAACCTGTTTACAGTGATTTAAGCAATTAGAAGTTTTATCTTTCTGATGAAGCAAAAATTCCAGAGGTAGTCAGTCCAGAACCATTGTAACTATTTAAGGAAGTCATTAGCTTTCCAGGCTCCATTTGCTCTTTGCTCTGCTATTCTTGGCATATCACTTTGGTCTTTATGTTCAAAAGATGGTCATTCTACCTCTAGGCACTGCATCCAAGTTCCAGGTAAGAAGATAAGGGGGAGAATGAAAGGCAAAAATGTGCTTCCAGAACTTTGATTCAGACAACAGGCTTTGTAAGACCCAATCAGTTGACTTCAGTATATACTTCATTGGTCAGAACTGAGTCATACATTCACCTCTAGTCACATAGGCGACTGGGAGGTGGGCATTTTAAACCTAGCACATGTGCATCCCACATAAAATCAAACTTAGAGAAGAAAGGGGGAATAGGTGGTGAGTACACCCTCGTAATGTCTGCCTCTAGGTGAAGGCAGTGATATACAGAGTTAGGACATGAGTAGAATAAATGGGGAGAAAATGTTATGGAAGGTTTAAAAAAGAGATAAGTTAAAAGAATGGAGAAGTATTGGCTGATACTGCCATTGTTCAGATAGAAGCAAAGATGGGACCTGTATGACTAATCTACAGCCTAAAGAAATATTAACCATACAATAATTTGTGCTTTAATTATTTATTCTGTAATTTATCCTTTGAGAATGAGTGTACAGTGTTTTTAATAAAATAGTATGGAAATACAAAGATTCTTGTCATACTGGCTTAAATCATAATTGACCTTGAATACTCTGGAAAAAAGTTCTAAATTTTTTGAACATAAAGTTTTCCCCACTAAGGCAGTCTATATTTTCATGTATAATGTGGGTTTTATATACCCACACCTTGTGGGTATATATACCATGGGATTTTATTTTTATATTTTGACTCATCATAGCAGTTTTTACTGCCTGAGTACAACCAAAATCCAGCAACAACATTCAGGAGAAAAGCCATGAAACATAGAACACAACATTCTTACACAATTAATCTCTGACTCATAATTAGAATTTTGTAAAACTGTTGGGTTTTGTTTAAACTTTTAGAAACCACGGTCCCTCAGGCATTAAATATAGCGTACTTCTGTTGGCCTTTTAATACAATAAGACAGATAAAATAACAAAATTGTTGTTTATAAATACTAACATGTACACAATTTGCTTATATTCCATTGAGTCTGTTGAACCCAAACCAAGCACAAAATTCAGAGAACTCCAAAAGGAAAGACTAAGAATTTCTGATAACACTTTTAATAATATAACAGTTTGAAGGTGAAGGTATTTGGAAAGATTAATGGTTCTTAGGAAAGCACCCTGGAGGTTGGTATCAACACAACTTATTTGCAAACAGGTTATTTCATGTCTTAAACTCTGGTTTTCACTAGCTATGCTCTTTCATTAGAATCTGAACATACCTTTTCTCTCAACAACCATTTGGCTGAATGACTTATCCTTTGTTTTCATTTAGCTCCACCATGACTGGTCAAGGTACAAAATTGCAGCTTTAATCTGTCCCCTTTGCCCTCATAGGTCAGCAAGACTCTCATGATCTATCTGATCAGCAGTTACTATCAAGCTAGTGGCAGAATTTTGCAACTTATAATGAAATTAATTAAAGTGAAAAGAAATAAACTATTAGAGGATATATTAATCAATTTTGTGAACCACTTATTTACAAAGTTTAATTAAATGTTTTGTTTAAATGTTGCTCTATATTTCACATCTGAGAACTAACCAAATCCTATAAAATCTCATGAATATCTTAGTTGCAGTCAAGACAGAGAAGCATATTTCAGAAACGTTTTTGTAACATTGATTGCATTTGTGAACTCTAAGATGAAAAGCTAATTCTTCCTTGAAATAATTGTACTGCTGTAATAAGAAATGGACTCAAATCTATCCAAAATACTCCTATTTTATTTACAATTTAAAAGTGAAGTTTTAAAAGAGGCTAATAAAATAACACATAGGAAATATTTACAGAAATGAATAAATGAAGGACTTAAAATCCAATTGCAGCAGATAAGAGAAGGAATTTTGTGCATAATCATTACTTTTAAAAATATTTATTTCTAAATCCCATGCAACCGGACAGTTTTCATGCATAAGAATAACCATTAGATATGTTTAGTTCACTCATTCTAAAAACCCGTTGATTTTCAAGTACCTGAAATAAATTTGTTCATGTAATTTAACTTTGTGTTCCGTAAAATACTTTATTTCTTACACACAGTAGACATTCAACACAAGTTTTTTGATGAAAAAAATAAAATTGTTGATTTAAAAAATACAAAACAACAACATATTTTATTGATATTAAAGGAGAATTTATAAGGTAATTGCTTCTTGTGCTCACATTGAACATAATTATTCCAAAATGAGGTTCTGGGTCCTCACTGCTCTAATAGTGCTTAGCCATATATGTAAATTAAAGAGTTAAAATGCATCGTCATATTTTATGTAAGAAATGACTTGATTTTTTTAAAGGTCTCACACTAATACGTCATAAAAGTGCTTTAACTTTTTAGGCAATGTTTCTTGAAGTGTTGTCTTGAACCACCTGCATCGGCATTATCTAAGAGCTTATTAAAATGGGAGACATAAATCAGGCTCTCTGGACTGGAACCGTGGGACTTGTTTTTTAGCAAGCACTCAGAAAATTCTTAAGCACCCTGGAGCATGATAACAACTGCTTTTTCACCTTCAGTAAAATTGGGACCTGATACTGACTGCACTGGAATCATCCAGGAGCTTACAGATAAACTGGTTCTACTTCAGGGTGGACCCCCAGGAGTCCTGGACCCCCAGGAGTCCTGGACCCCAGGAAGTTGGCCCTCCTCATTGTGTCCCTTAGTTATTTCTGAGAGATTCCTCATACTCTACATTCTACATGCAGAAAAGCAGAGTCCCTCATGATCTGTTTGGATTTTTCATCAGGCTGTTCTGCCCCATCACATAAGTGATGCCTCCTGGCTTACGACTGCTATCAAGCAGGAATAAGTGACTTCCCCTCCTCTTTACCACGTTCACAGTCTTGAAAGAGAACCTTTCCTTAGTTCTGCTATAAGAAGCTAACTTTTGAAACTTTATTAATAGGCTTAGGTTCACTTACATGGTAAGACATTTCATAAACAAATTCCCAGTCTGTCACTATCCTCAGAGCTCATTCACCAGTTCAGAAATCCCCCACACTCCGTATCCCCCACACTAACTCTCATCCTAGGAATACTCACTGGTCCAAGGTCCAGAGAGAAAGGAATTTCTTTTCTTCACCCAAATCCCTGCAGAAACATTCTCACTCTCTCCACTAAAATCAATAAAAGCTGCAGGTTCAGGGTTTAGAACTTCCACTCAATACAATTTATTTTACCAAACAGAACACTTAGGTCCCTGTGTGAAACATCTGCTTTCAGATCATTGTTTGTTTTCATTTCTCCCCAGGAAAAATGGGCAGATACTTGCTTTTTACTTTGAATAATTTAGGAGCCTATTAGGTGGTTTTCTCAGGATGAAGAAAGTGTTTCTCAAAGAAAAAATAAAAATATTTTACCTTATAGATAGAAATTTTGCAGCTTTTAAATCACAATCTTTTTTTTCTAGTCTCTACTTTTCATGACCTCAACATTTTTGTGCCAAATTTCAGACATGACACTCTGATATATATCATATGCTTAAGAGATTTTTCTGTTGCTTTAGTCCCCATAAGAATTCTGAAGGTGGAATAAATTATAGGTTTAACATTTCTTCTAACTATTCATATCTACAAAATGGCAGGATAATTAAAGAAAGATTGATGATAGTAAATTAAAAACCACATTTGGCTTATTTATTATTCTGGTGTTATTAGATTATTCGAAAACAGTATAATTTACATGACTGCACCTACAGATTTCAGTGATAATAAATAAAATAGATTTATTATTGTTAATGAACCTTCATCTGAAATGTACCTGTGGCATACCAGTAAGTGTTAGTGGGTATTGGCTCTCTACTCCCCAAATGCTAGAGAGTGAGGAGATACTGATCACTCATACACTGCTAGTGGAAATGTAAAATGGTATAGTCACTGTGGAAAATAGTGTGGCAGTTTCTTGAAAAATGAAACATCTATCTACCATATGATCCAGCAATTGATTCCTATGCATATATCCTAAGTTCATGCAGAAACATATACATAAATGTTTATAGCCTCTATTCATAATATCTCAAATCAGGAAACAACCCAGATGTCCTTAAATGAATGAATGATTAAATAAACTGTGGTACGTCTATACCATTAGAATACTACTTGGCAATAAAAAGGAAAAAATTACTGATACATTCAACAATTCAGAAGAATAATTGAAGAACTATGCGAGTGAACAAAGCCAAACCCCAAACAGTGACATATTTATGATTCTTTTTATATAACATTTTGAAATGAAAAAAATATCAAAATTGTGATTAGTTGTTGCCTGGGATCAATTACGGGTTGGGGGTGAAACAGAAGTAGGTGTGGCTATAAAAGTGTGACATGGTAGAAAAGTTGTGTGTCCTGAGGTTATGGAAATGTACTGTATCACTGCCAACATCCTGGTTGTGATATTGTGTTTTAGTTTTGAAAGGTATTATCATTGAGGGAAACTGGGTAAAATGTACACAGGACCCTATTTCTTACAATTGTATGTAAACCTTCTGTTATCTCAAATTTAAAGGCTTAATTAAAAATACCACTGCTGGGGCCCCACTCGAGACTAATCAAAGCAAACTCTGAGGGTGAAGCCTGGTCACATCAATGGCCTCAGCTCCATCCTAAAAACATTTTTATTCTCAATCAGAGACACAACAACTTGGCCTTAATTATAGAGTTCTGACAGGCCCTCCCTCTTTCAAGGTTATTTCATTGACAACCAGTCTTAGAATCTTATGCCTATTGCACAATACATCCCATCCTACCCCACCTTTGATCACCTTCTGTAGGTTTTGCATGATTGCCACACTTGAACATGTTTCTCTTTAAGACTAAAGTTATTCTTTGACAACAGCTCATGTCAATGACCCTGCTTTGTCTCTGTCATGGCTCTTCTTGGGGTTTTAGATGTCAATCCCTTTTATTTTCCCTTAAGACAGATTTTTCTGGATTTTTCTGATTTCAAGTGTAAAGGCCCCATCTAGATTTCCCTTCTCACTGATTTGGCTTTCAAGTTGGTTGCTCATCTGCTTTTTTGCCCTATTGAGTCTCAACTCTGTCCCTCACTTTTCCCATCATCCTGTGTTGCTCATGTCTCAGCATTGTTTGGACCCTGACCTCATACACAATTCCTGACCACCCTATAAAATGTAGGTCTCCCATTGTTATTCTGTATTTTACCTTTTTGTTTGTTTACTTCCCAGCAGTTATTATAGTTTGTGGTTGTCTTTCTACTTTTCTTTTTCTGTCAGTCTAAATTATGAGTTTCATTTGAGTAGAGATTATATCTTTCCCACTGTTGTATTTATTGTACCTAGCACAATACCTGATACAAAGTTAGGGGCCACTTAATAAATAATGTTAAAAATGAATGAAATTATTGAAATAACATGTAAATAATTCAGTTCAGTTGCAAATAATATCTTCATAATGCTGAAAACCTTCCAATAATTAGGATCTACCTCTCTAGATTATGAATTAACATGATGTTTAGATAAAACTGCTTCTTTCATTTATTGGCTGTGGACCTAGGCAAGTTAACTAAACTTTCCAAACCTCTCTTTCCATTTTTTGTAAAGCTGGAGTGATGATTCCTATCACCAAGTGTTCTTGTGAAGGTTAAGTGAAATAATGTAATAATATAGGTATTGTGGTTATAATAGAGTAATTGTTCAATCAGGATTAGGACCCCTTCACCAACTCCTCGGTCTAACGCATTTGTTTGGACAGAAATATTGTATTTTTGGAAGTAGGCAAGTAGAAGAAAAAAATAAGTTCAGATCAGTGAAATTATTTTCAAAAGACATCCAGAATTTGTCTTGAAGTGTACAGTTGATTCACTCTTTAACTCTGTCTACATCTACAACTACAATTATTTTCAGCAAGAACTGATATATGTAATCATGTTCTTTAGAGGTTTCAGGGACCTTAATTATCTATTATGTTATGAAAATAAACTTACTGAGGTGAGAAAATTAAGTTTAGCAATACATTTTAAAAAGATTTAAAAAACATTTAAGAATTAAAATTGGGACAATTTAATCCAGGAATCTTACTATTCAACAAAGTTTGACTATTTCTTGTGTTTAAGAGGAGCATATCTCACTTGCTGTTACCTTTAGGTAATGCTTAAATTGGCTTTCTACCATAACATGATTTCTGCTAAACATAAATTTGAAGACATATTTTGGTTTTTGCCACATTTAGAACCTTGCTAGAATGTTATATTTGGTGGCATAGAGGATGTGTTTAAATATTACGGGGCTCTTTTTAGGTACTCTCCAAGAGAATTGAGTGACTAAAAACTCTTAGTCTTAAGGATTTTTGATGAGATTTTCTTAAGCTATGGTGGTCTTTGGTCATAATAATTAAATACAGTCACAGGATGTTGTTCCAAGATATATGGTTTCATATTTAAAAACTTAGACATTAATGATGAAATGGGGAAGTCTTTTTCTTCTAGACATTGGATTCACACACCAAAAGTGGATAATGATGAATATAAGACCCTTATTGAAATCTGAACTCAGTGCACTGTTTGGGAAATTCCTTCTTTTGAGTTCAGGTTTATTTAGTAGTAACTACTTTAAAATACATTACAAATCATTCTAATTTCAAAATCCTTATGTTACACAGTGTTGTTTGAGGAATCTATTCAGGAATTTCTTCCTCCTTACGTTTGTATCAATGCAATTGCAGAAAAAGAAACTTTATATTTTAGAACATTCAATCTATTTGAAGTAAACCTATGGAAATTCACAAGCAAAACAGGTTTTTAAAACATAATTTCATTATTTTCCATTTTGCAGGAGCAGGGACATCAGCTCTAAGTGACTGACCTCTTTGATTATTAAGTCATGACAGTTTCATTCATAGGAAAGCAAAGCATTAGGAGTGGCTTCAGAGAATTTTCTTCCCATCTTAGATTTGCATAATTAGCATGTTTTACTCTTATGTATAATGATCATTGTTTGTCTTAATGTCTTGTTGGATAAATGGAAACATTTTCAATGGAAATGAATCTTAAAGAATGAAGAATACAATAAATATTAGGTTTAATAGTCTATATGAAATGCGCTATTATAGCATTTATCTTCATGGGCAAGCCATTTGTGAGTTATCTTTCTCATTTGTAAAGATAGATACTATAACCCAATAATCCATCATGAATTCTTTAAAAATTTACCCTCTCGGCAGAAACACGTTGCTCATACTTCATTGATATGAGACAATTTAAGAATGAGTTATTTTATATGCATATTTGAAAGGTGGCTATAGTCTATAAACAGCACAGTTGGAGAAGGTCAAATTGTGATTGATGTTCCACCCAAAATATAATTCAGCTAGTCAGAGTGATTTAATTTAAGGAATTCTTTCTCTGCTTACTAAGCTGATCAGTATTCATTAACTACGTAATCAGTAGGTAATAGTTTGGGATGAAAATAACCATTGCCTGCAGATATCCTAAAAAAAAGACCTTAATTCTCTGATGTACAAAGGAGGATGCCATATTTCAGTGTCACTTCTCAGAAATCTTTTAAATGTTGACATTTTCCTGCAAACTACTCAGACATCATCAATGTCTCATTCCATATCACTGGTGGAATTATAGGATGATTTGTCTTTTGAGATTTTAGATAGTGATAAATAGAGATGAACTATTCTCTTATTTGGGTCAAAAGCAAGTGCTAAGGGATAAATTCAATGACTTATTTAACAACCTAACACCATGGAGTATTGACAGTCTTCATCTTTCTTGAGGAAAGACATTAACTTTGGATTTCCAAGCTAAGACATTATATAGGAGAATTCCAATGAATTTGCACAATGGAGGAAGTTATAGAGCCATGATGTTATTTAATTGGGTCATTAATGTTGCAGTCTTGAAACTAGTTATGCCAGAATCATATCAGATCCAGAACAATAGATTTCAAGCATTGAAGTTTTCACTGGAATCTCCAATGAAACTTGCATGCATATGAAAACTTAAGTGCTTATAATCAAGGTATGATTATCTCAAAATGTTTTCGCATCAAGGCTTCTATTCTTGTCATTTCTAATATAAGGGCAGAAAACAAATGTTTCAGTTGTAGGGTGCTTCAGTACAACTCAACCTAACATTAGGGTACCTCAAGTAAGTAAACTATACCATTTTATTCTATGTGTATTCTACTTGAAATTTTAGCAGAATTTCTTACAAGACTGAAAAAGTGGGATTTCAGGCTTTTTTGTACTCTCAAAGAGGTGGAGCAGTACTGCTTCCTGCAGCCAAAGATTTATTGGGATTGCTCTGATGAAAGTATACACTATTGCTGTCATATCAAAAGTAAACAAAAAATTCTTAGAATTAAGTGCTCACATATCTGTTTTGATTATGATATAACCGACAGGATCTTTGGATACCAGGTCAACATATACTACATTGGAGTACATTGGAACGTGCTGCTCCAATCCAGTATGGCTTCCAGCTTTTATTTGTACCCAAAGTTAAAGAAGGCTCTGCAGCAAGTGCAGGCCATACAAGCATCTGCCACTTGGACCTTATGATCTAAAAGATCTGATGGTACTTGAAATAACTATGATAGATAGGTTCGCAGATAGGGATATCTGGAAAACTCAGGAGAATTGTAGTGAAGAGCACCAGGGTTTTGGAGCAACTGAATACTAGCCAATTATGAAATGAGTATTATCTAATCTATCAAGCTATTAAACAGGCCTATACAGCTCCATTGTATCATAAATGACATTGAATTTTAGCAGAAGCTAAGATATAAGTTAAGTTGCTTGAGCAGGTGTCTCAGACCCAAGTGATTCTTTCATGGCATTGCCACTTTTCCTTTAAATCTATGCCACTCAGAGATGGCCCTGAAAGATGGTGGGTAAAAAAAATCCTTCTAAGAGGTAGAAATTCAAACATGCATCTGGGTTTTCTCTTTGCCTGGAAGACATGGACTGGGGTGTAGATCTATATTATGTCATTCTTAGTAGCTGAAATTTTAGCCAAATGATCAGGGACTTGAAGGAATAAAATTGAAAAACTGCTGACTAAAATGTCTGAGGAAGAGGTATGTGAGGATGGACCATTCAGAATGGCCACAGAATGTGGATTTCAGTATCTCATGATCACAGGGACCTACTGCATAGATGACTGTCTATAATCAGATGTACAAGAAGAGCCAGTTTATAGACATGCTTTAGCTTCTCTTTAGCTTCTCTCTTTGCTTGCAAGATGTGCAGCCACTCGAGTGCTTAATCAATAGTTGTGTGTAAAAGATGGACATGTCAGTGACGTAAGCTATGCAAGGGCTCAATAGTGTAGACTTTCCTTTACCAAGACTGATATTACTGCCACCATTGTTGATTGATTGTCCTGCCAACAGCAAGAGCAGAAATGAGCCTCCAGTATGATACTGTTCCCCAGTGGCCCCAGACATTACCTAGCTTTCCCCGAAGTAGACATTTACTTTGGATATGGATTTTTCTTTCCTATGTGCAACACTTTTGCCATCACCATCTTCTAACATTTTATTCACTACCTTGTTTTTCCACACAATATTGCTACTGACTAGAGAGAAGCAAAAGAAATAATGACTTAAGCTTATGCCTATGGAATTCATTATTGTTTTCATATGCTTCATTATCCAGAAATAGCTGGACTAATAGAATGGTGAAATGATCTATTAAAAGTTCAGTTACAGTGTTGGCTAGGTCAAAACACCTTATGGAGCTGGGGCAATGTCTTACATGTTGTTATATATGCTCTGAGGAGCAACCAATGTATGGTGATTTTTTTCAGGTTCTGGAACAGAGAGGTAGAAGTAGGAGTGACTCCTCTGATTATTACCTTTAGTGACCACTTGTGAAACTTTGTTTCCCATTACAGAATAGTTTAGGGGTCTTAATTACCAAGGGAACAATGATACTTCAGGGGACTCAATAGACTCCATTAAATTTGAAGTTGATAATATCACTTGACCACTTTGGGCTCCTTATGTCGTTGAACCAAGAAACAAATAAAGGTGTTAATAAAAAGGTTAGTGTAATTGATCTTGTTTACTAAGGAGAAATAAGGTGTTACTTCTTTGAATTTTTTTATTGAAGTATAGTTGATTTACAACGTTGTGTTATTTTCTGGTGTACATCAAATTGATTCAGTTATACATAAGAATACTTATATATATTTTCAGGGTGTTACTTCTTAGTGAAGACAGGGAGGAATATGTTGGGAACCTGATTTTTCTGGGTGCCTTTTAATACTTCCACATCCAGTGATAAAAGTTAATGGAAGATTAACTGCTGCAACCCTCAAAAAAGTAGGACCACAGATGGCTCAGGTCCTTAGAGAATGAAAGTTTGGATTATCAGGTATAGAATCATGAATGTTAAGAATTATGCAGAAGCTGAGACTTTACTGCAAGATAACAAGTTATCTTGTCACAGTTTCATGAATGCTGGCAAGAGATGTGAGACTTGGGTCAGGCAAATAGGACATTTACTCACCACAATAATAATAGAGTGTCAGCCTTTATGTTGCTCCCCAAGCACCTGTTCCCACATGGTAATGTAAAATGGCCAGGTGAAGGGTATACATATGGTGAGTGGCATCACAGGAGGAGAATTCTGAGCTTAGGAAACCCCTATCCTTTATAATGGGCAGTAAACCAGTCTTTTCCCCAGTGGGAGACATTGCCTTTATTATACTGGACAATAAATAAAGTTTACTTTGGAGAGAGACATTATCTATTCCCTCAAAGACTAACTGCTATGTAATTATCCTTGAAATGACAGTTCTGGAACAAATGCTCTCAGTGCCTTTGTTTGCAAGATGTGCAGAAACTTAACTTGAGAGGTCAATGGAGAACTGTATTCCAACAACCGGTTTAAGTGCTGCATAAGGGCAAAGGCAAAATGGAATGTAGTAGAAGGAAGTTTACCAAGTCTATGATGATACATGTATTTTTTATCCTTGTTTTATTATGTATATATTGGCTCGGCCAAAAGGTTTGTTCAGTTTTTTGTTTTGTTTTTTTTTCCGTAAGATGGCTCTAGTAGCACTTATTTGTTTTTAACTTCATTCAAAACAATTTTGTTAGATTGTATGTGACAATTGTTATATCAGCGTGCATTTTAAAGAAGACTTACCAAAATTGGTGAAATTTTGTGTAGCCATTTTAATATTGAAGATGGAAGAAAAAAAGCAACATTTTTGGCACATTATGCTTTATTATTTCAAGAAAGGTAAACACGCAACTGAAATGCAAAAAAAAATTTTGCAGTGTATGGAGAAGGTGCTGTGACTGATCGAACATGTCAAAAGTGGTTTGTGAAGTTTTGTGCTAGAGATTTCTCGCTGGACGATGCTCCACAGTCGGGTAGACCAGTTGAAGTTGACAGCGATCAAATCGAGGACAATCAAAGTGGGAGATAGACAACATACTCAAAATATCCAAATCAAGTGTTGCAAATCATTTGCACCAGCTTGGTTATGTTAATCGTTTTGATGTTTCGGTTCCACATAAATTAAGTGAAAAAAACTTTCTTGATCGTATTTCTGCATGCAATTCTTTACTTAAACATAATGAAAACTTTCCATTTTTAAAACAAATTGTGACAGGAGATGAAAAGTGTATACTGTACAATAATGTGGGATGGACAAGACCATGGGGCAAGCGAAATGAACCACCACCAACCACACCAAAGGCTGGTCTTCATCCAGAGAAGGTGATGTTGTGTATATGGAGGAACAGGAAGGGAGTCCTCTATTATGAGCTCCTTCTGGAAAAGCAAACAATTAATTCCAACAAGTACTGCTCCCAATTAGACCGGATGAAAACAGCACTTGATGAAAAGTGTCCTGAATTAGTCAACAGAAAACGCATAATCTTCCATCAGGATAACACAGGAATGCATGTTTCTTTGATGACGAGGCAAAAACTGTTACAGTTTGGCTGGGAAGTTCTGATTCATGTGCCATATCCAGCAGACATTGCACCTTCATATTTCCATTTACTTAGGTCTTTACAATATTCTCTTAATGAAAAAGATTTCAATTCCCTGGAAAACTGTAAAAGGCACCTGGAACTGTTCTTTGCTCAAAACGATAAAAAGTTTTGGGAAGATGGAATTATGAAGTTGCCTGAAAAATGGCAGAAGGTAGTGAAACAAAAGGGTGAATATGTTGTTCAATAAAGTTCGTGGTCCTCTTTTTCTTTCGCTCTCCAAGAACAGAGGAAAGGCCATGTGAGGACACAGAAAGAAGGTGGTCATCTGCAAGCCAGGAAGAGAGACCTCACTGGTTAAGTCATAAGTAATCAAGTCCAAAACCTTAGGATCTGTCATTCCTGGAGAAAGGACCATGGAGAGGTTCATTTGCTGTTGCCCCAGAGTGAAAGGAAGAGAAATTAACTTTCATACTGTGAGCTGAGATAGGCTCTGCCAGAGATTGTAGGAAACATTCATCTCTTCTTTCAAGTTACCATAAAGGAGAACATCTAGATTTCCTGCAGCCAATTTGGTTGTTAGAGAGAACTGACAATAGGTAAGATATTGACAGAAGACAAAAAGCAGAGGATGGGTAGTTTTCCTTTCTTGTGGAAGCATCTGGACTCTAGCTGGAGCCAACTGTTTATCACCTGGCATGGATGCAGTAGCTGAACAGCAGCAAGGCCTCAAATGATAAAGGTGCCTTCAGAAATCTGAGACACACTGAGATTTAACTGAAAGCAAGAAGAGGCATAAATCATCCCCAAAAGAGAAAAGCCGGCAGGACAATGGGAGAGTGGGGGAAGATGGCGGAAGAGTAAGAGGCGGAGATCACCCTCCTCCCCACAGATACACCAGAAATACATCTAAGCATGGAACAACTCCTATAGAACACTTACTGAACGCTGGTAGAAGACCTAAGACCTCCCAAAAGGTGCGCGAGGAGAGAGGATTAAGAACGCTACTTAAAGGTGCTCCAGAGACGGGCACAAGCCGCGGCTAACAGCGCGGACCCCAGAGATGGGCATGAGACGCTAAGGCTGCTGCTGCCGCCACCAAGAGGCCTGTGTGCGAGCACAGGTCACTATCCATACCTCCCTTCCAGGGAGCCTGTGCAGCCCGCAACAGCCATGTTCCCAGGATCCAGGGACAACTTCCCCGGGAGAACGCATGGCGCGCCTCAGGCTGGTGCAATGTCCCACTGGCCTCTGCCGCCACAGGCTCGCCACACATCCGCACCCCTCCCTCC
This sequence comes from Delphinus delphis, assembly GCF_949987515.2. Taxonomy (NCBI): domain Eukaryota; kingdom Metazoa; phylum Chordata; class Mammalia; order Artiodactyla; family Delphinidae; genus Delphinus; species Delphinus delphis. Next base: position 32,351,942 of record NC_082699.1, on the reverse strand, counting down.
TCCCGGCCTGAGTGAGCCAGAGCCCCAGAGTCAGCTGCTCCTTTAACCCCTTCCTGTCTGAGCAAAGAAAAGATGCTCTCTGGCGACCTGCACGCAGAGGTGGGGCCAAATCCAAAGCTGAGCCCCGGGAGCTGTGAGAACAAACAAGAGAAAGGGAAATGTCTCCCAGTAGACACAGGAACAGCGGATTAAATCTCCACAATCAACTTGATGTACCCTGCATCTGTGGAATACATGAACAGACAAAGAATCATCCCAAATTGAGGAGGTGGACTTTGAGAGCAAGATTAATTATTTTTTTCCCCTTTCCTCTTTTTGTGAGTGTGTATGTGTATGCTTCTGTGTGAGATTTTGTCTGTATAGCTGTGCTTTCACCATTTGTCCTAGGGTTCTATCCGTCTGTTTTTTTTTTTTTTACTTTAAAAAAACTTTTTTTCTTAATAATTATTTTAACAACTTTATTTTATCTTACTTTATTTTATTTTATCCTCTTTCTTTCTTTCTTTCTTCCTTCCTTTCTACTTTTTCTCCCTTTATTCTGAGCCGTGTGGATGAAAGGCTCTTGGTGCTGCAGCCAGGAGTCAGTGCTGTGCCCCTGAGGTGGGAGAGTCAACTTCAGAACACTGGTCCACAAGAGACCTCCCAGCTCCACATAATATAAAATGGCGAAAATCTCCCAGAGATCTCCATCTCAACAACAGCACGCAGAAGCACTCAACGACCAGCAAGCTACAGTGCTGGACACCCTATGGCAAACAACTAGCAAGACAGGAACACAACCCCACCCATTAGCAGAGAGGCTGCCGAAAATCATGATAAGTCCACAGACACCCCAAAACACACCACCAGACGTGGACCTGCCCACCAGAAAGACAAGATCCAGCCTCACCCACTAGAATGCAGGCACTAGTTCCCTCCACCAGGAAGCCTACACAACCCACTGAGCCAACCTTAGCCACTGGGGACAGACACCAAAAACAATGGGAAGTGTGAAACTGAAGCCTGCAAAAAGGAGACCCCAAACACAGTAAGATAAGCAAAATGAGAAGACAGAAAAACACACAGCAGACGAAGGAGCAAGATAAAAACCCACCAGACCTAACAAATGAAGAGGAAATAGGCAGTTTACCTGAAAAAGAATTCAGAATAATCATAGTAAAGACAATCCAAAATCTTGGAAATAGAATAGAGAAAATGCAAGAAACATTTAACAAGGACCTAGAAGAACTAAAGATGAAACAAGCAATGATGAACAACACAATAAATGAAATTAAAAATACTCTAGAAGGGATCAATAGCAGAATAACTGAGGCAGAAAAACAGATAAGTGACCTGGAAGATAAAATAGTGGAAATAACTACTGCAGAGCAGAATAAAGAGAAAAGAATGATAAAACTGAGGATAGTCACAGACACCTCTGGGACAACATTAAACGCACCAACAGTCGAATTATAGGCGTCCCAGAAGAAGAAGAGAAAAAGAAAGGGACTGAGAAAATATTTGAAGAGATTATAGTTGAAAACTTCCCTAATATGGGAAAGGAAATAGTTAATCAAGTCTAGGAAGCACAGAGAGTCCCCTACAGGATAACTCCAAGGAGAAACATGCCAGGACACATATTAATCATACTGTCAAAAATTAAATACAAAGAAAACATATTAAAAGCAGCAAGGGAAAAACAACAAATAACACACAAGGGAATCCCCATAAGGTTAACAGCTGATCTCTCAGCAGAAACTCTGCAAACCAGAAGGGACTGGCAGGACATATTTAAAGTTATGAAGGAGAGAAACCTACAAATAAGATTACTCTACCCAGCAAGGATCTCATTCAGATTTGATGGAGAAATTAAAACCTTTACAGACAAGCAAAAGCTGACAGAGTTCAGCACCACCAAACCAGCTCTACAACAAATGCTAAAGGAACTTCTCTAGGCAAGAAATACAAGAGAAGGAAAAGAACAACAATAACAAACTAAAAACAATTAAGAAAATAGGAATAGGAACATACATATCAATAATTATCTTAAATGTAAATGGATTAAAAGCTCCCACCAAAAGACAGAGACTGGCTGAATGTATACAAAAACAAGACCCATATATATGCTGTCTACAAGAGACCCACTTCAGACCTAGAGACACGTATAGACTGAAAGTAAGGGGATGGAAAAAGATATTCCATGCAAATGGAAACCAAAAGAAAGCTGGAGTAGCAATTCTCATATCAGACAAAATAGACTTTAAAATAAAAACTATTAGAAGAGACAAAGAAGGACACTACATAATGATCAAGGGATCAATCCAAGAAGAAGATATAACAATTGTAAATATTTATGCACCCAACATAGGAGCACCTCAATACATAAGGCAAGTACTAACAGCCATAAAGGGGAAATCGACAGTAACACACTCATAGTAGGGGACGTTAACACCCCACTTTCACCAATGGACAGATCATCCAAAATGAACATAAATAAGGAAACACAAGCTTTAAATGATACATTAAACAAGATAGACTTAATTGATATTTATAGGACATTCCATCCAAAAACAACAGAATACACATTTTTCTCAAGTGCTCATGGAGCATTCTCCAGGATAGATCATACCTTGGGTCACAAATCAAGCCTTGGTAAATTTAAGAATTTTGAAATTGTATCAGTTGTCTTTTCTGACCACAATGCTATAAGACTAGATATCAATTACAGGAAAAGATCTGTAAAAAATACAAAAACATGGAGGCTAAATTATACACTACTTAATAACGAAGTGATCACTGAAGAAATCAAAGAGGAAATCAAAAAATACCTAGAAACAAATGACAATGAAGACACAACAACCCAAAACCTATGGGATGCAGCAAAAGCAGTTCTAAGAGGGAAGTTTATAGCAATACAATCCTACCTTAAGAAACAGGAAACATCACGAATAAACAATCTCTCCTTGCACCTAAAGCAATTAGAGAAAGAAGAACAAAAAAAACCCCAAAGTTAGCAGAAGGAAAGAAATCATAAAGATCAGATCAGAAATAAATGAAAAAGAAATGAAGGAAATGATAGCAAAGATCAATAAAACTAAAAGCTGGTTCTTTGAGAACATAAACAAAATTGATAAACCATTATCTAGACTCATCAAGACAAAAAGGGAGAAGACTCAAATCAATAGAATTAGAAATGAAAAAGGAGAAGTAACAACTGACACTGCAGAAATACAAAAGATCATAAGAGATTACTACAAGGAACTCTATGCCAATAAAATGGACAACCTGGAAGAAATGGATAAATTCTTAGAAATGCACATCCTGCCAAGACTGAATCAGGAAGAAATAGAACATATGAAAGGATCAATCACAAGCACTGAAATTGAATCTGCAATTAAATATCTTCCAACAAACAAAAGCCCAGGACCAGATGGCTTCACAGGTGAATTCTATCAAACATTTAGAGGAGAGCTAACACCTATCCTTTTCAAACCCTTCCAAAATATAGCAGAGGGAGGAACACTCCCAAATTCATTCTACGAGGCCACCATCACCCTGATACCAAAACCAAACAAGGATGTCACAAAGAAAGAAAACTACAGGCCAATATCACTGATGAACATAGATGCAAAAATCCTCAACAAAATACTAGCAAACAGAATCCAACAGCACAATAAAAGGATCATACACCATGATCAAGTGGGGTTATTCCAGGAATGCAAGGATTCTTCAATATATGCAAATCAATCAACGTGATCCACAATATTAAAAATTGAAGGAGAAAAACCATATGATCATCTCAACAGATGCAGAGAATGCTTTTAACAAAATTCAACACCCATTTATGATAGAAACCCTGCAGAAAGTAGGCATAGAGGAACTTTCCTCAACATAATAAAGGCCATATATGACAAACACACAGGAAACATTATCCTCAATGGTGAAAAACTGAAAGCATTTCCACTAAGATCAGGAAGAAGATAAAGTTGCCCACTCTCACCACTCTTATTCAACATAGTTTTGGAAGTTATAGCCACAGCAATCAGAGAAGAAAAGGAAATAAAAGGAATCCAAATCGGAAAAGAAGAAGTAAAGCTCGCACTGTTTGCAGATGACATGATACTATACATAGAGAATCCTAAAGATGCTACCAGAAAACTACTAGTGCTAATCAATGAAGTTGGTAAAGTAGCAAGATACAAAATTAATGCACAGAAATCTCTGGCATTCCTATACACTAATGATGAAAAATCTGAAAGTGAAATCAAGAAAACACTCCCATTTACCACTGCAACATAAAGAATAAAATATCTAGGAATAAACCTACTTAAGGAGTCAAAAGACCTGTATGCAGAAAATTATGACACTGATGAAAGAAATTAAAGATGATACAAGTAGATGGAGAGTTATACCATTTTCTTGGATTGGAAGAATCAACATTGTGAAAATGACTCTACTAACCAAAGCAAACTACAGAATCAATGCAATCTCTATCAAAGTACCACTGGCATTTTTCACAGAACTAGAAGAAAACATTCACAATTTGTATGGAAACAGAAAAGACCCCGAATAGCCAAAGCAATCTTGAGAATGAAAAACGGAGCTGGAGGAATCAGGCTCCCTGACTTCAGACTATACTACAAAGCTAGAGTAATCAAGACAGTATGGCACTGGCACAAAAACAGAAATGTAGATCAGTGTAACATGATAGAAAGCCCAGAGATAAACCCACGCACATATGGTCACCTTATCCTTGATAAAGGAGGCAGGAATATACAATGGAGAAAGGACAGCCACTTCAATAAGTGGTGTTGTGAAAACTGGACAGGTACATGTAAAAGTATGAGATTAGAACACTCCCTAACACCATACACAAAAATAAGCTCAAAATGGATTAGGGACCAAAATGTAAGGCCAGAAACTATCAAACTCTTAGAGGAAAACATAGAACACTCTATGACATAAATCACAGCAAGATCCTTTTTAACCCACCTCCTACAGAAATGGAAATAAAAACAAAAATAAACAAATGGGATCTAATGAAACTTCAAAGCTTTTGCACAGCAAAGGAAACCATAAAGAAGACCACAAGACAACTCTCAGAATGGGAGAAAATATTTTCAAATGAAGCAACTCTCAGAGGATTAATCTCCAAAATTTACAAGCAGCTCTTGCAGCTCAATAACAGTAAAACAAACAACCCAATCCAAAAATGGGCAGAAGACCTAAATAGACATTTCTCCAAAGAAGATATACAGATTGCCAACAAACATTTGAATGAATGCTCAACATCATTTTAATCATTAGAGAAATGCAAATGAAAACTACAATGAGATATCATTTCACACCGGTCAGAATGGCCATCATCAAAAAATCTAGAAACAGTAAATGCTGGAGAAGGTGTGGAGAAATGGGAACGTGCTTGTACTGCTGGTGGGAATGTGAATTGGTACAGCCACTATGGAGAACAGTATGGAGGTTCCTTAAAAAACTACAAATAGAACTACCATATGACCCAGCAATCCCACTACTGGGCATATACCCTGAGAAAACCATAATTCAGAAAGAGTCATGTACCAAAATTTTCATTGCAGCTCTATTTACAATAGCCAGGAGATGGAAACACCCTAAGTGTCCATCATCGGATGAGTGGATAAAGAAGATGTGGCACATATATACAATGGAATATTACTCAGCCATAAAAAGAAATGAAATTGAGTTATTTGTAGTGAGGTGGATGGACCTAGAGTCTGTCATACAGAGTGAAGTAAGTCAGAAAGAGAAAGACAAATACCGTATGCTAACACATATATATATGGAATTTAAGGGAAAAAAAATGTCATGAAGAACCTAGGGGTAAGACGGGAATAAAGACACAGACCTACTAGAGAATGGACTTGAGGATATGGGGAGGGGGAAGGGTAAGCTGTGATTAAGCAAGAGAGAGGCGTGGACATATATATACACTACCAAACGTAAAATAGATAGCTAGTGGGAAGCAACTGCATAGCACAGGGAGATCAGCTTGGTGCTTTGTGACCACCTGGATGGGTGGGATAGGAAGGGTGGGAGGGAGGGAGGTGCAAGAGGGAGGAGATATGGGAACATATGTATATGTATAACTGATTCACTTTGTTATAAAGCAGAAACTAACACACCATTGTAAAGCAACTATACTCCAATAAAGATGTAAAAAAAAAAAAAACAGGAACAAAGTTCGTGGTGAAAATGAAAAATGTGTCTTTTATTTTTACTTAAAAACCAAAGGCAATTTTTGGCCATCCCAATAATTGAATATACTGTTTTTTTTGCTCCCTTTTGTCTACTGTTTCACAGAGTATGTATTGGTTGTGATTAACATTATTCTTCATTGTTTACCTTACAAGCCGTCTATCAAAGAAAGATTATTCATGAGCTAGAAAATAAATGAACATTATTCAGACCTTGATACAATAATTTATGTGATTTTTTTGTCTTTTTTGGGGGGAGAAAGGTTCAGTGTGGCTTTGTTAGTGTAAGAAATAGTTGTAAAAAAAGAGAAATAGTTGTGTTTATGTTATTTGGTAATGCATCTTTGATATTATTATTTTTTGGAAGGTTAACAATGGGCCAAAGATTGTGAATAGACATGGAATATCCAAAGAGCAGAATTTACCTGATATTGTTACTGATTCTCAGTTCCATCCTTGACATTCTAAATTCTGCTCGCACTGTAGCAGGACAAAGCCTAAAAACTACGTTTTTCCTTGCCAGTAGAGTTCCAGCTAGAGTCTGCCAATTAGAGGCTCAAGGAACAGGTTTGGAAGACAGAGGAAGAGCAGCCATTTTTCTTCATTGTAGCTCTGGGAAGGCCTGTCAGCAGCATCAAATTTCAGGCAACTGAGTTTTGGACATCCTCCTGAGTATCTCTCACTTTGGTATTGCTGGCAGCTGAGATCATTGGTAGACTCTTGACCTCTGCTATTTTGAATTTCCTGAAAGTATTTTTCCTGACATTTACTCCTGTAACTTTCCAATAGTTCTGCATTAATTCCTTGTATTAAACCTCTTCCTACACCAAATACCTGGAATGGCTTTTATTTTCCTGATAAAACTCTGACTAATATGGGGAATTATTCTCTAGAAATAGACACTGACTGTCTTTGCAGAATAATGTTAGAAGGACTGAAATAAATAATCAATCGGTCCAATATTCTTAAAGGTAAACAAATGTTTAAAAATTTGCCTTTTTTCTGTATTGGTGAGCTATATATACATGGAAGCCATATACATGGAAGATGATGTAATCTTAAGTAATATATAATACTGATTTTAGAATTAACCTCAAATCTGCTTTTGTGTGATTGTCTGTGTTTTACAACCTGTGTATCAGTTTCCTCATAAGAGAGTTATGAAGAATAAGTATAGTAATTCATGTCAAGTGGTTAACACATAGTTAAGTGCTCAATAAATAGTAGATATTCTTACTAATAGGAATATTAGAATTATAAAAATGTAAGGTGTAGTGTATTATATCCTGAGAAATGTGGTAAAAAATATTGATCTCAAATCTCATCTTATTTTTTTTTCCCCTGAGATCTATACTCAGAATTTTAGTGGTCAGTGGGGGAGGGGAAGCAGTTCTTCAGTTGTAGCCTCTAATCAGTTAAACTTTATTGAGGTCTCACTATGGCCAAGGCACTTATTTAACAAAGTGGTGGCAGGGACTGCACCTGCCTTGTTTGGGCCCGTGTCCCAGCACCTCACAAGCAGCCTGACACATAGCCAGTTGTCAGTAAAAATTTGATGAAAGGATGAAAAAAGATATTGTATTGAATACTGTGGTTGGAAGGAAGCATGGAGTTCAGTACACAGAAAGATGAGTAAAAAAAAGTCTTTTACACGCAGTTTATAATCTCATAAGGAAAACTGTTCAAGTCACAATTAACCAACATTCAAGGCAAACTATACACAGAGGAGAGTGATTCATTCTGTTTGGGAGTGATCAGAGAAGGTTTCAACTGAAATGAAATAAAGGTGAGCTGTGACAGATGAGTTGGATTGTGTCAAGCTGACAATGGCAAAGGGATGGAAAATTGAGAGGAGTGATTGTATGCAACAGGAGTTTTGTTGGGACAATAAATAATGCCCCTTTATCCCTCATCTCCTGAATTTCAGAGCCAGTTGAGAAGTAGAGCAAGGATCACTTAGAGATCAAAATAACAGCTTTACTATTGATTCCTCTAAATTGACCTTACTTCCCCCCTTCCAAACTGTAGGTCTTCTACTTGCAGGTTCTGAATGTGTTCTGGGAAACATACTGTATGGATAAACAGAGTGAGGACAGGCCACTTTGAAAGGAAGGCACAAAAGAGTCACATATACTCACATCTTTCTCCCAAACTCATCAATCTCTGGAGAGAAGTAAGTTAGGAGCCAGAGAAAAAGAGGCTAAAAATAATCATCCACAATTCACCCTCCAGATGGTGAAAAATCCTATGCTTTATAGATATTTGAGAGGTGAGGTTTGAGCATTTCCTTAGCATAGACACACAGTATAGATATACATAGCTTAAATTTGAATATTTTTTTTATCTCTTCCTCTATTTACAAAAATCTGTTGTGTGACTTCATTCATTGAAATGCAAAGAACAGTAGTATGAACTTGGTGTGGAGAATGCGACTGATAAACCTTTGTACCAATCTTCAAATTAGAACTTCTGGAAAATGGAAATAGGGATCCATTAGTTTATTAAGCGATTTCCTTGATTTAATTTTTTTCCCTGGGGAATCTGACAAAATTATGTATCAAGGGTCCTCACAAGCTTCTTCTCTGGAAGGAGGTTCATAGTGGCTTGCAGGATGTTTCAAATATCCTGGCTGCCCTTAAGCTATTCTTTAGTCAGCCATTCCAGCTTGAGTGTATTGAAGACATCAGTAAGTATTGACATAGAAGCAGGTGCATGTGTGTGATGGGGATAAATGGTCTGAGAAGGAAGTGAAGATAGGAGGAGGAGATGATAGAATTCAACCTCTTTGTCACATGTAGTTCTAATCCACTAGTTTGTAGATTTCTCAACTACAGGTTAAAGCCAGGGCCCACAAATGACAATATATTTTGTCCTAGAATGGCTGCATGTTCACTGTCTTTCAGGGTTTTAGAATTAGAGTAGTTTCTTTCATTCTCACATCTCTTTCCCTTCAATCCTGCCCCCTACCCTTAGGGTTTTGTAAACTTGTGAAAATTACTTAATTTTTTAATTACTTAAAAATTAATTATTTAATTACTGAACCTCATACTCCTCAACTCTAAAGTGGGTATTTATTTATTTTTTTAATGTATTTGTTGTTGAATATGGGTACTTAACAGAATTTACTCTCTTGCTGGAAAAAGCATGTGTTTTAAGTATTTAATTACAATAAAATTCAGTGAATACTATGATAGGGTATATAATCTAGCGCAGTGATTTTCAAGGTGTGGTCCTTGGACAAGCATTATTGAACTCATCTGTGACCTTGTTTGGAATTCACCAACTCTACCATATCTGTTGAATCAATCTTTGGAGATGGGGCTCAGGAAACTCTTTTAACAAACACTCCAGGTGACTCATTTACATTAAAATTTGAGAAATACTGCACTGGGGGACCCTAACCTGGGCTAATGAGTTAGGGAAAGTCCACTGAGAGAGGTAATATTTAAAATGAGATGTGAGAGATGAGCTGGGGTACTGGGTAAGGCTGGGAGATTTTCAGGCAAAGTAAACAGCTAATTTGGAGGCTTAGAAAGAGTTTGTCTTATTTAAATCTCTCTAATGGCATGATTAAGGTGTGTGTTTTCTGGGGGCCACATGTGAACCCCATTTGTAAGAGAGCCAGTCTTAGTCTCCATCTAAAAGGACTACACTGAGGGATGAAGGGGTGCCCAACAGAGAAATAGACTTCCTAAAGTTCAGCGTCTAGGGGTAGAGAATTAACAGCATAATAGAACTCCAGTCGCAGGCCAGCAGACAGATCACCATGGAACTCATAAAGATACTCCACATGAGAAAGTCAGCAAGTCTTCAATCCTTTGATAAATATTTTCTGTGCACTTATATTGTACTAAATTTTCTTGACGTTGGGAATACAGCATTGAAAAGAAAAAGGAGAGCAAGAATAAAAAACATGTAATATGTCAGGTATGAGTAAGTGTTCTTAATAAAAATGTAGCAGGTAAAAAGGCTAGAGAACAATAGGAGTGCTATTATGTATAGGAGCTATGGAAGGCCATACAAGCCCTTTTTCTGAAAAGGAGATACTTGAACAGATATCTGAAGGAAGTGAGAGGGTCAGTCATACAGAGAGATTTATAAGCAGAAAAAATCAAGTGAAAAGGCCCTGAGGTAGAAGCATCCTTGCCCAGAATAGAGTAGGGAAAGGGAGAGAGTGATAGGTGATGAGACATCTATGATTGAAGGAGGCCAGGTCATTCAGCACCTTGGGTAACAATGGCCAGGACATTGAAATTTCATTTCGAAAGAGATTGAAAGGCACTGGAATTTGGGCAGAGGGGTGCTATGATCTTGACTTGAGTTTCAAAAAGCTTATGGGTGTTAGATAGTTGGGGGAAAGGATAGATGCCGCGAGGAAGGTTAGGAGTTTAGTGCAGATGAAGAGATGATGATGGTTTGGACAGGGGTGGTAGTGATGATGGTGGTAAGAACTGGTCAGATTCTGGGTATACAATGAATCCTAATTATTCACAGATTCTGTTTGTAATCTTGCCTTCTCACTAAAATTTATTTGTAACCTAAAAATCACTACCCAGTGCTTTCTTTTATGGTCATTCACATACATACTTTTTTACAGAGTGGCCAACAATTTGAGTTGCCCCATGTGTATGTTACCTGCTGAGCTCCAATAAGATGGAAAGATCGCCTTTTTTTCAGTTCTTATATTATGAACAAGTGTCCTCCTCATGTATATCTAGTGCCACATCTTTTGTATTTATTTGCTTTTTGCTGGTGATTTTACTGTTTAAAATGATCTCAGGGCTTCCCTGGTGGCGCAGTGGTTGAAAGTCTGCCTGCCGATGCAGTGGACACAGGTTCGTGCCCCAGTCCGGGAAGATCCCACATGCCGCAGAGCGGCTGGGCCTGTGAGCCATGGCCGCTGAGCCTGCATGTCCGGAGCCTGTGCTCCGCAACGGGAGAGGCCACAACAGTGAGAGGCCCGCGTACCGCAAAAAAAAAAAAAAAAAAAAAAAGATCTCAAATGTAGTGCTGAAATAGTGTCTAGTGTTCCTGAGCACAGGAAGGCTGCCATGTTCCCTATGGAGAAAAAACACGTGTTAGATAAGATTTGTTCAGGCATGAGTTATAGTGCTGCTGGCCATCAGTCCAGTGGTAATGAATCAACAATATATATTAAAAAGTGTGTTTAAACCAAAACACACATAAAACAAACACACATTCCAACTGTGTCAACTACTCATTCCAGTGTTAATGAATCAACAATATATGTTAAAAAGTGTGTTTAAACCAAAAGACACATAAAACAAAGTTATGTATTGATGGGTTGATGAAAATGTAACCAAGTGCACACAGAAACATAACCCTGTATTTCCCCCAGGAGCAATGATCTAGTATTCACTAATTTGATGTTTTCAGTGACTTTATAGAACATAACTACTGGGAATAATGTGAATTGATTATATTTTGAAGATAGTGACAGAATATGCTAATGGTTCAAAATGGGTTATGAGAGAATAGGAGGGCTCTGAGATATTTGGCCCAAACAGAATAGAGTTGCCATTTGCTTATGTGGCGAAGGCCGTAGGATGAGCAAATTTTGTGAGTGAGGGGAAATCAAATTTGGTCTTAAACATATTAAGTTTGAAATGTCTATTAGACAGTTAAGTAGAGATGTTGACAAATCAGTAAGACATATGGGTCTCCATAGTGGGTACTGATGCTACATTCCAACTGTGTCAACTACTTCAGCTGTATGCTCTTCCCTCACTATCCCCTGGATTCTTGCCAGGAGGAATCAAAAACAACAGACAGTGGGTAGAGAAGGAGGTGGATCAAGGAACAGAAATTAAATCAACCATATCCTTCTCTGCCCTGGCAGGTCTGAGTTGGACAGTTTGGAGTTTTGATCCTTATACTGCATTTGGTTATTAAAGCTTATGACTTTTTATTATTTATAATTGACAGAAGAACTATGGGATATGTCTGAGTCTTCATCACAGGAGTGGGAAAGAATGAGCCCACAGAGTGAGTTTCATAGTCCATGAGAAAAATAACACATCCTAGTAAGTACATCTATGCCTGTGACTTTCATTATCTTTCATATGCTGATGGATTACAGATTTATGTCTCCAAACAAGATCTTTCTTCTGGTCTTCAGACCCATATATTGAGCTGTGTACTTGACATTTCTATTTGAATGTCTCAAAAATTCCTCAAATTCAACATGTTCAATATTGAACTCATAGTCCTCCTAACACCTCGGATAAAGATGGTCTCCTTAACCAGTCTTTAGCCAGGCTTCTCTTGAGCCCTCTTCTTGACCTGGTTTTAGCCTTGGTCTATAAAGACTCGAACAAAACACTAAGATGGTTTCTAACAGCTCAAGGCCTTATCCCTAGGATGACCCCATCCCCCATTAAAGTGCCTTTGTAAGAAAACTCAAGGCTGCCAAAAGAATTTACTGTTTGTGCTAGTCCACACCTGAAGACAGGACTCCTTTTCCCAGACTCTGTGGGAGGGTAGGGGCCTAACTTTGATAAGTGTCAGCTAACAAACCCAGATGACTTTTCAATGCACCAAGTCCCTGTTTTGTGAAAAAAATTTCAGTCTTCCTCCTGTGTTTCTCCTTTGCTCTCACACTACTACCACACTCAAAACACTTCTTACACTTCAGGTGACCAAATGTGTGTGAGTTCTTCCCGCACCAAGAAATTCTCTGTGACACCAGCTGTGTGTCCTATAACTTAACTTAATTCTGACACTATCTACCTGAAGATAGTGTCATATCCCACAGGTTAAGGGCTCAGTCCCACGAGACTGCCCCCTACTTCAGATGCCAATTGCAAGTAGTAGGTCCCCAGGTTACCTAGAACTTCTGTCTGACTTGGCTACAAATCCGAGGTTCCCGTGATCTCCTCTGCATCAGATTTTATTATTTGCTAGAGCTGTTCACAGAACTCAGGAAAACACTTACTTACACTTCCCAGTTTATTAAAGATTATAATAAAGGATACAGATGAACAGCCGGATGAAGAGGTACATAGACTGAGGTCTGTGAGGGTCCAAATCACAGGAGCTTCTGTCCCACAGATTTGGGGGTGTCACCCTCTTGGTACATGGATGTGTTCAGAAACCTGGAAGCTCTCCATGCTGATGTTATTGGGGTTTTATGGAGACTTCCTCATTTAAACATAATTAGTTATTAACCCTATTTTCAGCCTCTCTCCCCTTTCTAGGCAGTGGAGGGGAGGTCTGATAATTCCAAGCTTATGGCTTGGTCTTTCTGGTGACCAGCCCCCATTCAGGAGCCAACCTGGAGTCACCTCATTACAACAAAAGATGCTTCTAATGCGCTTATCACTTAGGAATTACAAAGGTTATAGGAGCCTTGTGTCAGAAACTGGTGGCAGAGATCTATCTATCTATCTATATATATATACACATATATATATATATATATAAAAATATAATTTCACACACTCCCTTCCCACTTTTGCACTTTTTCACTTCCTTAACTCTATTGTGCCCTCACTCGTCCCCTCCTTCTTCCCTCATTCTCCTTTTAAATCTCCCAGTTACCTCTTTACAAATCAAAGTTGAGTTCAGTTCATGCTAGACTCTTTCCCCTATTGCAATAGTTATTACTGATTCAAATATGTCAGTATCACTTTTATGTCCAGCTTTATTTAGCTTTGACATCCCCATTCCACCCACAGATCTTGTCCACTTTCAGTTCTCCTTATTTCAGTGAATGGCACTATCATCCATCCACTTGCGTAAGTAAGACCCTTAGCTCTTGATATCTCCTTTTCACTTTAACCAATATCACTTCTCTACTCTCCATAACTAATCCATCATTGTGTCCTGTGGTTTCAACTTCCAGACATCTCTTGAATCTATGCACTTCTTTTCAATTCTACTGCTACCATTTTTCCAGGTAGTCATACAGAACATCAGATATGAGCATGAGTTTATTGCCGGATTGCTCACTGACTGGGCTTGAATACCACTCCTATTGCATATTATCTTTTTGACCTTGTCAAATCACTCGACAACTTTAAATCTCACTTTACATATCTGCAAAGATCATTACGGTCTCTAATACATAAAATTGTTGTAAGGATTAAATGAGATTCAATATGTCTGGCACATGAGTTTTGTTAAGTGAGCTATTATTAGGTTAAGATACCATCATTGCCTGCCTGGACCATTGCAATATCCTTCTAACTGGTCTCGCTGCACCCATTCTGTCTACTGCCAATATAGCTCTCACATGCAGCCATAAGCCTGGGAGGCTTATCATTTCAAAGTCCAAGTATAATTGTGTAACCTTCACTTAAAAATTTTCTATAGCTTTAACTGGTCTAATAATAAACACCTAAATTCAAAACATAACCTACAAGATTTTGCCTTATTTGGCACTTACCTCCCTTTAGAGTTTTGGTTTTTTTTCACTCCTGCCTTGTCCACCTTCTTTAATTTTTCAAATGGTCCATGCCATTTTGCCACTACCACTTCCCTTATAACAACACTATGTTGTTATAAACTCCCTGCATGTGCCGTTTGCTCTGTCTGGAATGTTTTCTGCCCTCTGTGCCTAATTAATTCTCTTAATCTTGCATATCTTAGTTTGGGCATCACTTTCTCAGGTAAGCCTTTTTTACTTCTCTAATTAGGTAAGAGCCTTTGATAGAGAATTTCAGAGCATCTCTACCTGTTTGTATTCATATATTCCTTACTCTTTTTATGTGATTCATGTCTGACTCTTGGTAGGCTCATTGAAACAGTGATGGTTGTCTGGATTGAATCAGCATTGGTTTTTCAGTGATTACCAGATAGTACAGCTTAGCACATAGTAAACAATAAATTTTGTTGAATGAATGTCCACATAAACCACTTATGCTCCACAGATAGTAGCTATTATTGCTATTGATACTTATTGAGAAGTATGGTGTGAGCAGCTGCTCTCATTTTCTAGGAGGCAAACTAGAACTAGGAAGCAGAAACCCAGGCAAGAAAATGGTAGGCTCATTATGACTCAGAAGGTCAGAGTTCAGTGGCCAGAGTAAGTTGGCAAGAAAGCCCAAAATACAGATGAAGCTAGACAGAATGCCTGGTCAGGGTCCTCTTGATCTCTTAGAGGGCTTGTCTTCAGCATTCTGAAAGGAATGGTGTGTAAATGAAGGAGCTTATGGGTTGGCTTTGACAAACAATAAAGGAGAAGACTGCATTCCTAAATATGTACCCCAAGGAAAAAGCCAAGTCTTTAAATGTTTGTTACAGCAGAGTGGAATTGACAGGAAAGAAAAGGAGTCTGTATTTCCTCAGATTACTTCCTCCACTCCTTCTCTCATCTCCTTTCCAGAAACCATAGTTTGAAGGGGAGAAAAAACTAAACTAAACTAAACATGTAAGTTACTTATTTAATTTCTGCCAATCTATTTTCTTTTCACTATTTTACTAGCAAAAATTACAAACCTACTTAATATTTTTTCCTAAAAAGCAGGTGTAATATTATTAGAATAGCTGACTCAGTCTATTTGAATTTATTAGTACTTGCATTATTATTATATTGTTGTAATTCAGAAGAATGAGGGAAAGGCACAACAAAAATAAAAATTTCTTATAGTGATACAGACACTATTCAGTTCACTTCCACATTTATTATTTATTCCTTAAAAAAATCCCTTATTAAACCTAATCAATGGACCTTTTAATTTAAGAAATATGAGTTGTGTCTAATTATTCCAATTATTTCAGAAAGGTACATTGGTGAGCTCATTCACTTTGGTGTAAAACATTCAGTTTTTTTGTTAATGGGATTATTCTTTTTCCTAGTTAAGCTATTTTTCTATATATAATCAGCTGGTCTAGTGATTTATAATGATAATGCTGTCTTTCTACACTGCTAGTATAAAGATTGGATATTTTCTTAAGTCTAAGATAATGACAAAACATTAACAGTGAAATTAAGACTAAATGTGGCTCACTTAAAAATCCTCAGACTTGGGCTTCCCTGGTGGTGCAGTGGTTGAGAGTCCGCCTGCTGATGCAGGGGACACGGATTCGTGCCCCAGTCCGGGAGGATCCCACATGCCGCGGAGCGGCTGGGCCCGTGAGCCATGGCCGCTGAGCCTGCGCGTCCGGAGCCTGTGCTCCGCAACAGGAGAGGCCACAACACCGAGAGGCCCGGGTACTGCAAAAAAAAAAAAAAAAAAAAAAAAAAATCTTCAGACTTTTGCTAAAATAACCTGACATATAAATAAAATGAGGTGTTTATTATTTATTATTATTATTATTTATTTCAAAAGTGGTGGACAATTTTCATATACATTTTGAAACTGCATGACTTTAGTGGTATGTATACCATTATTTGTATTTTAATTTGTTAAATATATTTATGTTTCCTTCTCCCCTTACAAACAAAAAAAGAGGTAGATATAGAAAGCTAATAGAAAAATGGAAGCTGCCAATACTGTAACCATTAGGTTAGCATATATTTTTGTGATTGTACTTCGGATTTGACTCGAGGTTTCTGGCCTTCAGAGCAAGAGAGAAATGACCCATATTACTGAAAAGAGGAAACATTTCAGTTCTTCTGGGGAGATTCCCCCACTCCACATGTTAAAATTCTAAAATACCATTTCTCATGTGGGGCTTTATGTTCAGAACATTGTAACAGATATCTTCTAAATTCTGAATTAAATTATATAAAATGTAGAATAAAATTTCATACCTGGATTGCTCTAAACATAACCCTTACCCTATTCCTTAGGATTTTGAGTCAGAGGTCTTATACTTTTGACAGGATGAAAGTTCATCTGAGCATTTTTACAAAAGCATGGCCAAGCAAATTAACAATGTGAATAGGCTTTAGAAGAATCTGCTTAATGGAAGAGCAGCTACAGTTTTAAGAATTTCAGAAACACCTTATTCATGTACAAGTGGAATAATTGCCATGTGATCTGAGGAGGTGATGCTTTACTATGTTGATAAACATTAATTTCTAAGGCTTATTAAGGTAGAACACTTACTAGGAAGCATTTAGGCTGATTAAAAATACCATATATTTGAAAGCTTTTAGAAATACATTTTTATTATTTATTAATTTGCTTATTTAAAAATAATATTTGTGTACTGTTCTTTTCCCCCAAGTAATCCTGCCAAGTAGCAGTTTACTGCTTATGGAAAGGTATTATCAAATTTTGTACCTTTCAAATATGTTTGTTCTTTATGCTCTGTATTACTGTAACTGTTTCTTTGATATACTTGAGTATCCTTCACATCACATAGCAGATTATTTTGTCATAAAATAAAGGAATAAACTGCTAAATGAATAAGTTGTACATTTACAATAAAGACACCATAATTCTCCTCTGTGTATGGTAAGACTTACAGGCATAATGTTAGTCTAAGGGCTGGATTTCAGCCCTTTTTGTCCTTCTTAGGTTCTGCCCAATTGTGAACACTGGGAACTAGTTCATCAGGCACTTTTCTGTTAAACCTCATGCGTAACTTAGCTTAAAAATAAGGCACAGGGCTTCCCTGGTGGTGTAGTGGTTGAGAGTCCGCCTGCCGATTCAGGGTACACGGGTTCATGCCCCGGTCCGGAAAGATCCCACAGGCCACGGAGCGGCTGTGCCCGTGAGCCATGGCCACTGAGCCTGCGTGTCCAGAACCTGTGCTCCGCAACGGGAGAGGCCACAACAACAGTGAGAGGCCTGCATACCACAAAAAAAAAAAAAAAAAAAAAAGCACAGACTTAAATGTATAACAGCAAAATTAACTTATGTAAAGCACATCTAATAGTGTATATAGTAAGCCAGCAATAACTATCAATTATTTTCCTTTCAAATGTATTTTTATTTTAATGGATTCTCTTGCAAACCTGAAGAAACTTCTTGATTCTAAGGAATTACATTAAAATGAATGAATGTCAGACACCAGCATATATATTTTTGAAAGCCGTTGTCTTATAGATATGTCACATAGATTGCCACTTCTTTATCCACTCACAATTCTAACCTTTCCAAGGTTTCTAGAGCAAATAAGCTTTCTTCTCAGTTTATAGTCTTTAATGCTTTTCCATGGATAGTGTAGACGGTCTTCCACCTCTTACATTATGTGCAGGCATTAAATAGATGCAAGTCAGTAAAACCCATGCCTAATATATATATATATATATATATATATATATATATATTCCTACACATATGAAAGAGCTCATATCAAGAAATCAGGTAATTTTTATGTGTCCTGTGTATAAAAGTTTACTTAGGATTTGCACAGGGGAATAAAAAGAAAGCTAAATTCAGAGTGGAAAATGTAATAAAATTAATTTTCCCTCATTTGTTTAAAAAATAACCAATTATAAAGCAATTTTGAAATATATCTAAAACTATGCTTTCATTGAATTAATAGATGGTATATTATAAAACAAAAAAAATTTAAAGTTTTCATGGGATTAAAACTATAGTGAAATACAGTTAATTTTCCATTGCAATTCAATACATTTTATTTTGGAATTAACTTTATTATTTTTAA
The DNA here is from genome assembly GCF_949987515.2 of Delphinus delphis. Lineage (NCBI taxonomy): Eukaryota > Metazoa > Chordata > Mammalia > Artiodactyla > Delphinidae > Delphinus > Delphinus delphis. The sequence goes on along the minus strand of NC_082699.1, from coordinate 32,333,208 downwards.
GATCTGAATTAATATAAAATTGAACACAATCTTTCTTTGTTCTGGGCAGCATCCCTTTGTCATTTTTCAAATCAACAGGCTCTTTTACAAATGTATATATTCTGTTTGTGGATATATTTGTGGGCAGCTCTGTGTATGAATTGTATAAGGATATCGAAAATCTGTTTTTTTTTTAACTTCCATACTTTCAGAAATCATATAACATGAAGGATTAAGTTTGGAAATTATTTCAGCTTGTTCAGAAATTGCAATTAGGTATATAGTAAGCAGAAAAATTTAGGATTAGATAATGGGCATTTATTGACCAGATACTACGTAAGACAGAAACCTACAACTTGAACCAACTAAACTCTACCTGGGTAGTCCCACATTCATCCCACTTTTTTGGCTATCATTACAACCTTAAACATCCATTGGGTCCTATGATCTTTTGACAGGAAGATATTAAAGACACAAAATCCTAACAACTGAACTCTCTGCCAAGTGGTATAAACAATATCTACTATTAGTGAAAAAGAATTTGTTGTTAAGCTTAGACTGGTATCTCATTTGCCTATATATATTTACTGAAATTGTCAAAAGCTATATGAAGCAAGATTTTGAATTTATATAAGGCAGAGCACCTGACCTAAATCTTAGAGAAAGAGGGCTAGAGATTACAATTAATATGGTTGATAGAATGTGCCAAATATCTGCAACACTTTTAAACAGCAACACTTTTATACAGAAAACTAATTTTATGACCTAAACTTAGAAAATCATACCTGAATAGCATTATCTCTTAATGCTTTGCCATTGTTTTTAAGACAAATAAACCTTTTGCCAACTTTTTATTCTTAACAGTGCACACTGGATATAAAGTAGCCAATTTTTCTGTAAACCTTGGTAACTATCTCAGAATAATTTAGAATCCCAGGGATTATAAAATGTTAAATGTCACAAGACTTTAAAGTCTAATCTCACCTTTCTTAAAAATAACTGTTAATAACCTCTGACTCATAGTATTACTCACCTACCCTTTCTCTCAGACTTTATTAAAAGCTACAACCAGTGAGTCAGAAAGAGGAGCTTCAAAAGAATGGCAAATTTCCAGGGTGAAGCATCTTCTGAAAAGTCATCATTTAACACACCTGTCATTGTTTTTCACAGTAATCCTTTCTAATTAGTCTATACTCCTTTCCACGACCTTGGATTTTGAGGACATTTTACTAAATGACTAAGAGCCGCTTATTTTCTCTTTTTAAAACATTTTCTTTCATAATTCAGCCAAATTTTCCATATAACTTTTGAGTTTCGCACATTATTTTGTAACGGATATATGAAAATGACAATTTATTTTCTTTTTGCCATTCCACTATTCAGATTTAAGTGAACTTTTTTATTCTTTAGATACTATTTTGGTTTTCTTTAAAATTCTGCTTCTTCTAGTGTGTTTAAATTAAAAATATTTTTTCTTCCAGTTTTAAAGAAATATAATTTGCATAAGCACTGTATAAGCTTAAGGATTTGACTTATACACATCATGAAACAATTACCATGAGTTTAGTGAGCATCCATCATCTCACACAGATACAAAATTAAAGAAATAGAAAAGAAGTTTTTTCCTTGTGATGAGAAATCTTCGGATTTAATTTACTCTCTTAATAGCTTTTGTATATTACGTCCCTAGAACTTATTTATCTTTTTTTTAAAATATTTTTTTATTGAAGTATAGTTGATTTACAATATTGTGTTAGTTTCAGGTGTTCAGCAAAGTGATTCAGATATATGTATATTCTTTTTTTCCAATTCTTTCCATTATAGGTTATTACAAGATATTGACTATAGTTCCCTGTGGTATACAGTAAACCCTTGTTGCTTATCTATTTTTATATATGGTAGTGTGTATCTGTGAGTGCATATGCCTAATTCATCCCTCTTCCCCTTCCCCTTTGGCAACCATAAGTTTTCTATGTCTGTGAGTCTCTTTTCTGTTTTGTACATAATTTCATTTGTACTGTATTTTAGACTCCACAAATAAGTGATATCATATAATATTTGTTTATCTCTGTCTGACTTACTTCACTTAGTATGATAATCTCTAGGTCCATCCATGGTGTGGTACATGACATTATTTCATTCTTTTTATGGCTGAATAATATTCTGTTGTATACATATACCACATGTTCTTTATCCATTTATCTGTTGGTGTACACTTAAATTGCTTCCATGTCTTGGCTATTGTAAATAGTGCTGCTATGAACATTCTAGTGCATGTATCTTTTCAAATTAGAGTTTTTGTCTTTTCCAGATTTATGCCCTGGAGTGGAATTGCTGGATCATATGCTAACTCTATTTTTATTTTTTTGAGGACCTCCACTCTGTTTTCCATAGTGGTTGCACCAATTTACATTCCCAGCAACATTGTAGGAGGGTTCCTTTTTCTCCACACCCTCTCCAGCAATTGGGATTTGTGGATTATTTGATGATGGCCATTCTGGAGGTTATTTATCTTATAATGGAAGTTTGTACCTTTGACCACCTTCATACAATTCCCCCTCTGCCAAACTTCCACCTCTAGTAACCACAAATCTGATCACTTTTTCTATGAGTTTGTTTCTTTGTTTATTTTTGAAGTATAATTGACCTACAACACTATGTTAGTTCTAGGTGCACCACAAAGTGATGAAATATTTCTATACATTTCAAAATGATCAACATGATAAGTCTAGTTACCATCTGTTACCATACAAAGATATTATATAATTATTGTTTATATCACCCACATTGTACCTTTCATACCTGTCACTCATTTATTTTGTCACTGGAAGTCTGTATCTCTTAATCTCCTTCACCTATTTCTCTTCTCCCCCCATGCCCCTCTCCTTGGACACTGTTTGTTCTCTGTACCTAAGACTGCTTTGATCTTGTTACGGTTGTTCATTTGTTTTGTTTTGTTTTTTTAGATTACACATATAAGTATTGGTCTTTCTCTGCCTGACTTATTTCACTTGGCATGATACCCTCTAAGTTCATCCATGTTGTCACAAATAGCAGGATTTCATTCTTTTTTATAGCTGAATAATAATTTATTATATATATTATATATACATAATATATATTATATATATATTTTATATATATATATAATATATGTATATGTATATGTATATATATATATATATATCTCCCACATCTTTTTTACCCGTTCATCTATCTGTGGCCACAGGTTGTAGGTTGCTTCCAAATCTTGGCTATTGTAAATAATACCACTATCAACATAGGGGTGCATATGTCTTTTCAAATTAGTGTTTTTGATTTCTTTGAATAAATGCACAGAAGTGGAACTGCTGAATTGTATGGTAGTTCTATTTTTAATTTCTTAAAGAACTTCCACACTGTTTTCCGTAGTGGCTGCACAAATTTACATCCCCACCAACAGTATCTTACAGTTCCTTTTTCTTCACATCCTTGCCAGTACTTGTTGGTTGTCTTTTTGATGATAGCCATTCTGACAAGTGTGAGGTAATATCTCATTGTGGTTTTTATTTGCATTTCCCTGTTGAGTAGTAATATTGAGCATCATTTTATGTGCCCGTTGGCATCTGTATGTCTTCTTTGGAAAGATGTCTTTTCAGGTCCTCTGCTCGGTTTTTAAATTAGGCTGTCTTTTTTTTTTTTTTTTTTGCGGTACGTGGGCCTCTCACTGTTGTGGCCTCTCCCGTTGCGGAGCACAGGCTCTGGATGTGCAGGCTCAGCGGCCATGGCTCATGGGCACAGCCGCTCCGCGGTATGTGGGATCTTCCCGGACCGGGGCACGAACCCGTGTCCCCTGCATCGGCAAGTGGACTCTCAACCACTGCGCCACCAGGGAAGCCCTAAATTAGGTTGTTTTTTTGAGGTTCAGTTGTATGGGTTTCTTGTGTATTTTGGATGTTAACCCCTTATCAGATGTATCATTTGCAAATATTTTCTCCCATTCAGTAGGAAACCTTTTCGTTTTTTAAAAAGTTTTCCTTTAACATTTCTTATAAAGCCAGTTTAGTTGTGCTGAACTCTTTCAGCTTTTGCTTGTCTGTAAGACTCTTTATCTCTCCTTCAAATCTAAATGATAGCCTTGCCGATAAGACTATTCTTGGTTTAGGATTTTTCCTTTCATCACTTTAAACATATCATGCCACTCTCTTCTGGCCTGCAACATTTCTGCTGAAAAGTCAACTGACAGTCTTATGTGTGCTCCCTTGTATGTAACTAGTTGTTTTCCCTTGTTGCTTTTAAAATTCTCTCTTTATCTTTAATTTTTGCCATTTTAATTACAATGTGCCTTGGTGTGAACATCTTTGGGTTCATCTTGTTTGGGACTCTTTGCACTTCCTGGACATGGATGTCTGTTTCCTTTCCCAGGTTAGGGAAGTTTTCAGCTATTATGTTTTCAAATATGTTCTCTGCCCCTTTCTCTCTCTCTCTTCTCCTTCTGGGACATCTACAATGTGAATGTTAGTATGCTTGATATTGTCCCAGAAGTCTCTTAAAGTGTTCTCATTTTTTAAAATTCTTTATTCTTTTTTTCAGTTCAATGGCAGTGATTTCCACTACTCTGTCTTTCAGTTCACTGGGCTATTACTCTGTATCAACTAATCAACTGTTGATTCCTTCTAGTGTATTTTCTATTTCAGCTATTGTATTTTTTAGCTCCATTTGGTTCTTCTTTATCCCTAACTCTTTGTTAGAAACTTCTAACTTCTCACTGTGTTCATCCATTCTTCTCCCGAATTCTCTGAGCAACTTTATGATCACTACTTTGAACTCTTTATTGAGTACTTTGCTTATCTTCACTTCACTTAGTTCTTTGTGGGAGGTTTTATGTTTTCCCTTCATTTGGAACATATTCTCCCATCACCTCATTTTGCCTAATATGCTGTTCTTATTTCTATGTATTTGGTAGGTTGGTTACATATCCCTATCTTGGAGAAATGGGCTTATGTAGGAGATATCCTACAGGGCCCAAAAGCATATTCCCCTCTGGTCACCAGAACTATGTGCTCTAGGTGTGCTCTGTATGTGTGCTGTGTGTATCCCATGTGTGTGGCATTGGGCCAACTACTGTAGGTGTGCTGGTCAGTGTGATTGGTGCCTAGTCCAGTAGTTTTCCAGTCTTTGCCTTGTGAGAAGACTGCCAGCACACTGGTGAGTGGGTCCTGGTCATGAGTTGGTTGGCTGTGAGCCCCTGGGATCCCAGGGCTAGTGCAGCCCCACTGGTGGGTGAAGCTGTGGCCTAGTGTGTCCCAGGGATGGTATCTACCCACTGATAGGTGAGGCCAAGTCCTGGGGCTAGTGCCGGCCCACTGGTGGTCAGAGCTGGGTGCTGGCATCTTTGGATGTGGGGCCCAGGGCTCCTAGAGCTGGTGTTGGCTGACTGGTGGGTTGGTCCATGTCCTTACAGCTGGCTACAAGCCTTCGAGGGTCTGGGAGCTAGTGCAGCATAGTGATGGGTGAGGCAGGGTCCTGGGTCCTCTAGTCATTGGGCTGGGTCCCTGGGCAACTATAGGCTTAGGGAGTTGTACAGCATCTAGTCCATTGGTGGTGGGGCTGTGTCCCTGCCCAGGTAATTTCTTGGCCTGGGGCATCTCAGGAATGGTGCCAAGTGACTGGTGGGCAGGGTCAGGTCCAAGAACTAATAAGCTGGAGGGATATCACCACCATCTATGTCCTCAGGGTGAGTCCCAGCTGCTCCCTTCCTCTCTGGGAGGACCTTTAAGATCAGCAAGTGGATGTGATGCAGGCTTCTTTCAAATTACTGCTTCTGCCCTGGGTGTCAGAAACTGTGAGATTTTGTGTCTGCCCTTTAAGAGCAGAGTCTCTATTTCCTACACCCCTCTGGCTTTCCCAAAAGTAAGCCTCACTGGTCTTCTAAGCCATACATTCTAGGGGCTAGTCTTCCCAGTGCAGGATCCCAGGGGCTTGGGAGACCAATGTGGGGCTCAGACACTTTGCTCCCTGGGAAGAACCTTAACAATTGTAATTGTCCTCATGTTTGTGAGTCACCTACCCTGTGGATGTGAGTCTTGACTATACAGTGTCTCTGCCTCTCCTACCCATCTTGTTGTGGTTCTTTCTTTACAGTTTTAGTTGTAGAAGATCTTTTCTGCTAGTCTTCAGGTCATTCTCATTGATAGTTTTTCTGTAAATAGTTGTAATTTTGGTGTGCTCCTGGGAGGAGGTGAGCTCAGGGTCTTCCTACTCTTCCATCTTGACCAAGACCTGAGATTACATTTTTTCATTGCAAAATCCTGGATGAGTTCACAAAGATTAAACATGTCGTATATTTTTGTGCCCCTGTTTTGCTAAATCCCTATAGAGAAAGTTCTGATGACTAACACATGATGACTTACCCAGAACTGTGTATAAATAGAGTCTGGCTCCCAAACAAGGATGCCAGAAATGCAATTGCACCTCTGATGGAGTAATCATCTATGGAAGCTTAGTGCCAGTCACAAAAACATTGTGGTGATGGAAGATAAAAAGTTCCTAGAGTCCAAGCGTCACACAAAATTCTACCCATTTTCAAGATTTCAAGATTGTTTGGACAGAAAGCCTATCGAAGGTGAACTGGACACCAGTTCTAAACTTCAGATCTCCAGATGTTTCTATTTGCCTAAAAAGCAAGGAATCTTACTTGGTCTAGGGACTGTAGGAAGAGAGTCTTAACAATGATTATGATTTAATCTCTTGCTAAGACAAGGAAGAGAGAGAAGCTCAAAAGAATACACCTCATTTAACAGAATAAAAGAATATGATATTTCTTACATCCAGAGCTTTTCCTGATCTGACATTGAGGTTTGCCCTATCTCCTATAAGAATATCATCATATTAGTCTCAGAGCAAGTCTTTCAAGAAAGATGTTTATCAGAACATTTGTGACAGCACTATAGATAAGTTGTAATGGTTCTCTTGTCTGTATGGTAATAAGTGTCTATATGTGTGGCAGAAGTTGGCCTGAGATTTTCTTTCATTGTGACTGATCATCCAGTGTGTAGTGTCAGGGTGGAAATCCATATACTACTGTGGATACAAACAACAGTTGCTAGGATATTCACTAAAATGAGCCTTGCATTCTCCAAATGAGGAAATTGCCTTAAATGGCTTGCAATATTATCTACCTATATTTTTAATTTTTACTAGTATTTTTAACAGAAACAGAGAAGATCATTTTTTGTAGGAGGAAACACATGAGAGTCAGTAAAGTGGTAGAGACTTATCTCTTTCTAAATATTTATTGCGTGAGGGAAAAGAAAGCCCTAACCCTATTTAAAGACACATCCATTGCCATTGTTAAGGAAACATAGGACAGTAGAGCAATCAAAATCCAGTGTGGTAGATGAGAGACTGCTCATTCTACTGAGATATATTAGTGAGGCTTAAATATTTTAACAGAAAGGACAGAAAGAGACTGCTTTCATGTTTAATGCCTAAATGGTTGTCAAATACAGTAAGAGAAAGCAAGAAGTGATGATATCATGCTAAAATTCTCAAAGATAAGTAGTTGAGAAAATGGTAATTCTTCTTTTTGATCCCTTATCAGCTGATGCATTGCCTAGAGGGATTTTGTAAAGTTGATCTTGTGAGTGAGAACCACCACTGAAAATATATAAATTAGTAATGAGTGAAGATTTGGCAGATGGAAAGAAATCACAGAGAAGGAAGTAAGAATTTTTACTTTGCACAAATTGCAAAATATAAGGGAAAATATTTTCCCAAGAGAAAGCAAAAGTTGGATTGGCTTGGTTAATCAAAATTTACACTAGAGAAGCAGATATTGTTATACCAACAAAAAATGAAATTAGAACTGACAAAAAATGAAATTAAAAATTACTAGTGTCATGCCTCATGATACAAGTATTTGTTCATACTTAAGGCGTATTAGAGGTCTAGATAAATTAAGGAAAGCCTCATGACTTTGTTATGTGTTTGTAGCCTAACCATAGTTTGTCTATAGTCAAAACATCCACCTTAAAGGCAAAGAAATAAAAGACATTCTGGAAGCAAAAGATATATTTAAAATGGTTGGCTGTGATTGAATGAGTTTATCAAGAGACACAAAACTCCATCAGCATTACTGAGTACCACTTCCACCAAAAGTCCTAGATAATTAATACATTTGGGAATATAGATATAGTAGTACAATCACTGAACACCCTACAACTGGTAAAATGTATGTTCATAGGTAACTATCTGCACTTTAGTGATTTAACAACTAGGTTCACTTTAGTCATTAGCAATAAACTAACTAGGAGAGAGTTATGGAGAATTATAAGCAAGTGAAAGGTCCCAAAAGATAAAACTGATGGGCAGTAAACCAAAAGATTTTTATGGTATTATCAAGAAACCAATTCCAAACTCCAAAATTAACCCACAAGGAGAAAACAAGAGGGGAGGAAGATTTTGAAATACAGTTCCCCAAAGCAAAATAAAACTAAAGATGGCTTGAAATACACCAATTTGAGGATACTACATTCTCCTTAACACACAGAATTGATAAAGTATTCTGAAACACATATCTCAGATAAAATATCTTAAGACCCGCTGGAAGATGTGTAATAACTTTATCAAATGAAATTAATATCTAAAGAATGTTCTTATCAAATGGATAACGTAATAAAAAATTTAAACTGACCAATTCTGGTTATAGTCATGATAGAACAATTGGCATTACGTTTACTATTTCACCTTATACAATTATAACTATGTTAATCAGCGATTTAAAATAATGAGACAACAAACATCCTAAGTCTTTGGTGCTTGACAGCGACGACTCACATGAGGTGAGCTCCAAACTGCAGCATAGAAAAGTAGCCTGAACAAAAAAACAGTGTTTTTGCTGAGTAGGGAAAACAGAGATCAGGATTAAGGGTGGCTGAGGCAACAGAAACTTTGGGGCTAGGATACTAGAGAAAAGTAAGGTATGCAGAGAAGTATCTCCAGACATCTGTAGAGATGTTCATTTGAGTTTTGGGGCCAATAGTAAGTTACATATATTCAGGACAAGATTGTATGAAGCATGGTAGAGAACAACTACTGGGGACTATGAGCTGATGAGGAACCCAGAGATCACATAATGCTGAGAGACACTGAAGTTCTAATTATCTAGAATAAGTGGCTTTACTGAACTCCACAAGCATTCAGCTGAGACCCTAGAAAGACCATACATTAAAAGTGGTATTGGGCTTCCCTGGTGGCGCAGTGGTTGAGAGTCCGCCTACCGATGCAGGGGACACGGAATCGTGCCCCGGTGTGGGAAGATCCCACATGCCTTGGAGCGGCTAGGCCCGTGAGCCATGGCCGCTAAACCTGCGCGTCCGGAGCTTGTGCTCTGTAACAGGAGAGACCACAACAGTGAGAGACCCGCGTACCGCAAAAAAAAAAAAAAAAAAAAAAAAAAAAAAAAAAGTGGTATAATTTTGGCTTAAGATTACGTACTACTCTAGACCTACTCAAACATAAGCCTCAACAGGGTAAAACTTACCAGCCAGGAAATTACTCCCAGAAAAACTCTACACTCTAATGAAGACCACAATATATATGAGTTCAACAAGGTAGCATTCAAAATGTTCAGCATAAAATCAAAATTACTAGGCATGTAAAAAAAAAAAAAAAGAAGGAAAAATGTGGCATACAATCAACAGAAAAATGTATAAAGATAAGCAAAGATGACATAAATGTTAGAATTAAAAGTACTTTAAGATATTGGAAATGTATTCAAGATTTATAGAAAATACGGACTTAAATAAATGGACAGAAAATCTCAGGAGAGAAATGAAAATTTATGAAGAAATAAATGGTAATTCTATATTTGAAAATTCCAATGCCTTAAATGAAAAAATACTATTGGATCTACTTAATAGCAGATTGGACACTACAGAAGAGAAGACAGAGTCATAGAACCTATTCATACAAAAACACAGAGAGAGAGAAGAAAAAATCTGGAAAGTAAAATAGAGTATCAGTGACTTCTGGGACAATATCAAAGGATGTATCATACATATAAAAGAAATCCCAGAAACAGAAGTGAGAAAATGGAGCCAAAAACTCTATTTGAAGAATTTGTCTTTGAAAAATTTCCAAATTTATGAAAATTATAAACACACAAATCCAAGAAGCTCAATAAAACCCAAGCAAAATAAATGCAAATAAAATGACATGTGTCTATCATAATCAAATTGCTGAAAACCAGTGATGAGGAGAGAGTGTTAAAAGTAGCCAAAGGGAGGAATAATTACATTACATAGAGAGGGAAAATGATGAGTTACTTTTTACTTCTCAACTTAAACATTTCACAACAAAAGTTAATGAAATGGCAAATATAAGATGCTGAAAGAAAATAAATGTCCACATAGATGTCTATAACCAGAAAACTATTTTTCAAAAACAAAGATAAAATAAAGACTTTTCCAAAAAAACAAAAATAGAGCGAATTTTTCGTGAATTTGCTGCACATCAAGAAACGTGTAGGGAAATTCTTCAGATAGAAGGAAAATAACACCAGATGCAAAATCATATCTATACAAAAGAATGAAAGCACTAGAAGTTGTAAGTAGGTGGGTAAATATAAAAAACTGTTTTCATTTGTAAATTTTCTTAACTGATAATCCATTGTTTAAATCAAAACTAATAACAATGTATTTGGGAAGCTATGACATACATAGACATAAAATGTACGGCAACAATAGTACAATTAATAGTAAAAAGAATTGGAACTTGAAGTAATTCCTTGCCCTAATCCCTAAGATAGGATTGTGAAAATGATTCAGTATCACATCCATGATTAGCCTATGACCTTAAAATAAGGAGATTGTCTGTGTAGGCCTGTGCTAAGCACATAAGCCCTTTAAAAATAGTTTTCTCAGGAAACTGAGAGGAAGTGACAGACATTTGAAGCATGAAAAGTATTAGGTAGAATACCATTGCTGGCTACAAATTGGAGGCAGTCACATGACAAGTAATGTGGGAGGTCTTGGAAACTGACACTGACCCTCAGCTGACAGCCAGTAAGGGAACAGGGACTTCCATGCTACAACTGCACAGAACTAAATTTTGCCAACAATCTGAATGAGGTTGACAGCCAATTCTTTCCCAGAGCTTCCAGATAAAAGCTCAGCTGGCCAGCACCTTGACTTCAGTTATGTAATAACCAAACATAAATCCCAGTCAAACCTCTTTGGACTTCTGATCTACTGAACTGTGTGCTAATAAATGGGTGTTGTTTTAAACCACTAAGTTCATGGTAACTTGTTAAGCAGCAATCAAATCTACTGCAGAGTATGCTTTGTAAAGTTCTTTCACTATACATGAAGTGATATAAGATTAAAAGTAACTTAAGTAATAATATTTGTGATAAGTTAAATGAGCACATCGTGAACTCTACAGCAATCACACACACACACAAATAGAGTGATATAGTAGGCAATCCAATGCTTGAGATAAAATAGTATATTAAATATTCTCAATGAATTCAAAGAAATGCTTTGACCCTCTCAGATGGGAACAGATGCTTTACATCACCTATTTTAGGACAAAGAACAGTGCCTGGCATTCAGTGTGTAGTCTCTAAACCTTTATGGAAAGAATGAATGAATGAATGGATGGATGGATGAATGCATACATGAATTTTCAAGTCCATGAGTTGTGTACAAAAAATCCATTAGTGGTTCTAGAACCAAAAACATCTAAATAAAGCCATGTTTTAGTCCATAAGCATATAAAGAATAATCAGAAGTCACATCTTAAGCAGAGAAACCAGAAAATACTTGTGCTTTTATTATTTTTACCCATTCTAGTTCTAAAATGGAGCTAAGGCACCTGAAAACAGTTAAAAGTCTACTCTGATGATCCACAAATGTAATGGTCATGGAAACAAAAATAGAAAATCAAGTATATTATATGTAAATGTAGAAGGATCCATTATAAATAAAAAGAAAACACAAACACTCCCTGCTTTTAGAGACAGGGAGCATAGGTTCTGGGCTTAGCACTGTTCAAACTTCATTTTCTGTCATCATGCTACACACAGTGGGAAAAATGTCTGTATACTTGCAAATGTTGCAAAACTAATTATAACATACAAGGTCAAATAGCAGCCCAGAAATAGAAACTGAGATTTCAAGAAAGTGCTTATTCCTTCAACTAGTGCATAGTTCATGAATTGAAGTGGATTTTTGGCAGAATCAGCTATAGTTTTATAAACTCCACATTGCTCATATTCAATACACGTAAGACAAACTTTCCAAACATCATAATCTCTAATAAATGGTAGGGCAAAAAGTGAGGGCAAAGGAACAAATGTATCTTAACTGCCTGTTTTGGATAGGAGAGGACATCTCTAGAGAACTTATTACAGTATAGCATGTATATTCTGTTCTCTTTGGGTGAATTCCTGACAAAGGGGCACAGAATGTAAACTGATGTACTTGGGATTTTGGCAGTGCTCTAGTTTATTTTGGATGTTACTACCTGACATGTTTTAATTACTCTGTAATCCAAATCCTAGACATTCACATAACTGTAAAAACTGTGTGGTTGTTCGTATGTCCACATATTTCAGATAAGAATCTAAAATGTCTCAAGTTAACATTATTTAAAAAAATTTATTAGAGTATAGTTGATTTACAGCGTTGTGTTGGTTTCAGGTGTACAGCAAAGTGAGTCAGTTATACATGTACATAGTATGCACTCTTTTTTAGATTATTTTCTCATATAGGCCATTACAGAGTATTGAGTAGAGTTCTCTGTGCTATACAGTAGGTTTTTATTAGTTATCTATTTTATATGTAGTAGTGTGTATATGTCAATCCCAATCTCCCAATTTATCTCTTGCACCCCCCCCTTACCCCCTGGTAACAATAAGTTTGTTTTCTACATCTGTAATTCTATTTCTATTTTGTAGGTAAGCTCATTTGTACCTTTTTTTTAGGTTTCACATATAAATGATATCATACGATATTTGTCCTTCTCTGTCTGACTTACTTCACTAAGTATGACAATCTCTAGGTCCATCCATGTTGCTGCAAATGACATTATTTTGTTCTTTTTAATGGCTGAGTAATATTCCATTGTATATATGTACCACATCTTCTTTATCCATTCCTCTGTTGATGAACATTTAGGTTGCTCCCGTGTCCTGGCTATTGTAAATAGTGCTGCAATAAACATTGGGATGCATGTACCTTTTCGAATTATGGTTTTCTCTGTATATATGGCTAGGAGTGGGATTGCTGGATCATATGGTATCTCTATTTTTAGTTTTATTAAGGAACCTCCATACTGTTCTCCATAGTGGCTGTACCAATTTATATTCCCATCAACATTGTAGTAGGGTTCCTTTTTCTTCACACTCTCTCCAGCATTTGTTGTTTGTAGACTTTTTTATGATGGCCATTCTGATCAGTGTGAGGATGATACCTCATTGTAGTTTTGATTTGCATTTCTCTAATAATTAATGATGTTGAGCAACTTTTCATGTGTTTGTTGGCCATCTGTATGTCTTCTTTGGAAAAATATCTACTTAGATCTTCACCCATTTTTTGATTGGGTGTTTCTTTTTTCAATATTGAGCTGCATGAGCTGTTTGTATATTCAAGTTAACATTATTAAAACATGGAGTCTCTCCACCACTTTGAATATCCCTACCTTTATATAGACCTTGGGAAAATATGATGTATGTGTGGCTTTTGGGTTTATGAAAGCTTCATCTCCCTCCTAACCAGTGAAATCTGAATTACTAATTAAAAACCAGGTGTTGGGTGTTTTACTAAAATACAAAGTGACTTGATTAAATGCAAGCTTTTGAATCGGATACAATAAAAGTGCATCTTCTTTTCAATTAATCATTCTAAAGCCCCCATTTCTCTGAGGCTATCCTACTGGGAAAATGAGCACAGTCCTTAATGAAACCTTGCATAGTTCACACTAATTAAATGTAGTTTATGGGTTTGAACCCATGACATCCCCTTATAACTTAAGTAGTTTAAAAGCTGCATTGATTTTTCTAGTAACTAGAAACAAAGGAAAGGTTAATTAGCAGGGTTTTTTTAAATATAGCATACACAAACTAAAATTTATGATTACTTTAAATATTTAGTTAGTGGCCTCACGTTTTCTTTTTTTCTTTTTTTTTGCTGTACGTGGGCCTCTCACTGTTGTGGTCTCTCCCGTTGCGGAGCACAGGCTCCGGACGTGCAGGCTCAGCGGCCATGGCTCACAGGCCCAGCTGCTCCGCGGCATGTGGGATCTTCCCAGACCGGGGCACGAACCCGTGTTCCCTGCATCAGCAGGCAGACTCTCAACCACTGTGCCACCAGGGAAGCCCTGGCCTCACTTTTTAAAAGACTATTTACCTAATCTGAAAAAAGAAAATAAATTTCAAGACAACACCACCAAGCCTCACTGGGCTTGAAACTCATACAGTAACTAATATACACAGTGATTTAATCCTCAACTATGTGCCAAGTATTGTATAATATGTCAGGGATACAAAGATGAAAAAGACATGATTCCTTCTCCCCAAGTTACTTCTAGTCTAAAGAGGGAGAGAACAATGTATATCAATAAGCTCAAGAATCAAGTGATAACCAGAGAAGTGGCAATGTGGTAAAGACTAGACTGGTTATTGCTTGTTTTGAAAATGTAAGAAGAACTTTAAGGAAATGGATTCTCCCCTAGAACCTCCAAAAGGAACAAAGACCTTCTATACCTTGATCTCTCTAGAAAACAAAATATAAATCTCTTGGGAGGGGGATTAAGATAGCAGAGTAGGAGGATGTGGAGCTCACCTCCTCCCACAAACATATCAAAAATATATCTACATGTAGAACAATTTTCACAGAAAACTAACTGCAAATTGGAAGAATATCTCCTATACAATGAAAGCTTCAAGAAAGATCTCCACATAACCAGATACGATGGTATTTTTAAAAAAAGGCATCAGTTCAGTACCAGTGCCCCTGGGAGGGATCTATAAGGAATAAAAGGTCCTCATGGGCAGACACTCACCCTGGGGAAGAAGAAGATCAACTCACAATCTGAGCAACCCAGACCTGGGGTCCTGCACAGAGGACACAAACCCCCTTGCATTTGGGAAATCCACTGAGATAGATAAAAGGGCTGGAGAAGCATAGACTCTACTGATGAAGAGTGTGCACTTGCTAGCTAACAATCAGGGCAGGGTGAGATGTGAACTGGTGACTGCTGACTTACCACATTTCCCAATCAAAAAAGGCCAACACCTTGCCCTCTGCCCCCACTCCACACCACAGCCTGGTATGAGATTAGGCCAAAGATTTGACCTAGTTATGTAGAGACAGACTGGGATGCCTGGGGTGTGATCCAGGCAGAACCACAGAGACCACTGTCAGCACATGGGGGCAGTGAGATAAGCCAGGCAGACATTCTTCTTACAAACACTGGGCACACAACAAGTATGCACAGAGGCTAAGCACTGAACCTCAGACAGACAGGCCCTGGGAGAGAACTCAACTAGCTAGAAAGAGATGGCACAGAGGGCCTGGAGTGTTATCCAAGGGAGTCATGGAGCCCATTTTCAGTGTGCACATGGCAGCAGCAGGTCCAACCTTGGCAGATATTGTCAGCCTGTGAAGCAGGCAGTGCCACAGGAACACACAGTGGCTAAGCACTGAATCTCAGGCAGACTGGCCCTGGGCATGAATATGCAGAGATTCATTTCCCAGAGAAAGGGCCCCAGGCCACCCACTCCACCACAGCCTAGGGCTGGGACAGACAGGTCCTGAGAGAAGTCTACCACAGGAGGCAGCCCAGATCCCAGGCGTCAGGATAGCGACCACAGTTTCACAATGCCCCAGCCCCCAGCCCTAGCTTATTCCACACCACAGCCTTGCACTAGATCTGGGATGAACACAACAGAGAAAAGGAAGTGACTTTGAGCTCCTTCTGAGTGGAACTGCAGATGCCTACACAGACAGTGAATGAATTTTCTATGACTGCATGTGCCTCACTTGCTTCAGTAATCACCTCCTTTAGGGCAAGGCATGTACTCAAGAGCAACAGAGACTGATCAGACCTGACCCTCAGGGTTCTACTCCAACAACTAAGGAGCAGAACCTGCCCCCAACCATAGTGACAACTATTGAACAAATAAGATGCCCTCCCAGCCTCTCATCCAGCATGAGATTTAGACACAACAATCACACCCCCTATCAAATGGATTAATGGCCAGCACACTCTGAGGAAAAATGTGGCTAACATCCATACCAAAACCAGACCTAACACCAAAAATATTGGACACACACAGTCTACACAGGAACACTCCCACATAAAAATACTTCTTCAAGATCACAATAGATAACTTTCTAGTAAATTCATAGAGACAGAGAACGTTGAGTAAGATGAAAAAGCAGAGAAACTACTCCCAGTTAAAAGAACTTGAAAAATCCCTGAAAGAACAAGTAATAAAGCAGACCTCACCAGTCTACTAGACCAAGAGTTCAAAAAGGAGGTAATAAAAATGTTAAAGGAATTGAGAAAGGTTATCAATACAAATGCAGATCACCGTAACAATGAGCTAAACACTAAAAAGATGAGCCAATCAAAATTAGGCAATTTAATTGCTGAGATAAAAACCAGTCTAAAAGCATTGAAGAGCAGACTAAATGACAAAGAAGAATGAATAAGGGATCTGGTAAACAGAATAATGGAAATCATCCAATCAGAACAGCAGACAGACAGAAAAATTTAAAAAATAAAAGCAACATATGAGTTCTATGGGATAATATAAAGCATGCCAACCTACAGATAACAGAGTTCCAGAAGGAGAAGAGAGAGAGAAGGGGATCAAAAATGTATTCAAAAAAATTATGGATGAATATTTCCCAAATCTAAAGAAGGAAACATTTATTGAGGTACAGGAAATACAGAGGGTCCCAAATAAGATGAACACAAACAGACCCACAGCAAGCCATATCAAAATTAAAATGGCAAACATTAAAGATAAAGAGGATTCTAAAGGCAGAAAGAGAAAAACTGTCAGTTACAAGGGAACCCCCATGAGGCTATTAGCTGATTCCCCTCTGGAAACTCTGCAGGACAGAAGGGAGTAGCATGATATATTCAAAGCCCTGAAAGGGAAATTCCTCCAAACTAAGATACTCTGCCCAGCAAGCTTATCATTTAGAATAGACAGAGAGATAAAGAATTTCTCAGACAAGTAAAAACTGTGAGAATTAAGCAATAGTAAACCTACCCTAAAAAAAAAAAAAAAAAAGAAGTAAGAATGTATTGGAAAGGGAAATGAAATAGGAAAGACAAATATATAAAAGGATTGACAATCACTTAAATAAGCCAGTACATAGATTAAGAAACAATCAAAAATTTTTGTAAAAGCCATTATAACTATAATTAACAGCAGAAGAATGAGCATGAAGCTCTAAAAATAGGATATCAAAATTACAAGATGTTGGGGAGGGGAGTATAAAAATGTAGATCATTTAGAATGTGTTTGAACTTGTATGATTATCAGTTTAAAGCAAGTAGGTATTGCTATGTGTTAACATACTTGAACTCCATGGTAAGAATAAATGAAAAACATACAATAGATTCACAAAAACCAAAAAGAAATCAACTCAAGCATACTACAAAATAAAACCATTAAACTACAAAAGATAAAACAAAAAGAAGAAATAAACAAAGAAAAACTACAAAAACTGGAAAACAAGGTTTAAAATGTCAGTAAGTACATGCCTATCCATAATTACTTTAAATGTCAATGGACTAAATGCTCCAATCAAAAAACATAGAATTATAGATTGCATAAAAAAGAAGGAAGAACCTACAACATAATGCCTACAAAAAGCTCACTTCAGGGTGAAATACACACAGACTGAAAGTGAAGGAATGGAAAAAGATATTTCATGCAAATGGAAATGACAAGAAAGCAGGGGTAGCAATATCCATCAGACAAAATAGACTTTAAAAGAAAGGCCATAAAAAAAGACAAAGAAGGACATTATATAATGATAAAGGAATCAATACAAGAAGAGGATATTATACTAGTTAACATATATGCACCCAATATAAGAGCACCTAAATATATAAAATAAATGTTAACAGACACAAAGGGAGAAATTGTCAGGAATACAATAATAATAGGAGACTTTCACACCCCACTGACATCAATGGACAGATTATCCAGACAGAAAAATTAATAGGGCAACAGATGTCCTAGAAGACATTATAGAACAGTTGGACTTAGTTGATATCTGCAGGACACTACAAAGAAAAGAAAAAACACAAACAAAAACAAAACCCAGAATACATGTTTTTTTCAACATCTCATGGAATGTTTTCTAGGATAGATCACATACTAGGAGCAAAAGAAGCCTCAACAGATTTAAGAGGATAGAAATTTTTCAAGTATCTTTCCTGACTTAGAAATTAGAAATTAGGAATCAACCACAGAAAGAAAGAGAGAAAAACAATGAATACATGGAGACTGAAAAACCTGCTACAAAAAATCCCCAAAGGGACAATGATGAAATCAAAGAAAAAATCAGGAAACACCTCAAGACAAGTGATAATGAAAACAGAACCTTACAAAATCTATGAAATGGAGCAAAAGCAGTTATGAGAGGGAATTTCATACTGATAAAGGTCTTCCTCAAGAAACAAGAAAAATCTCAAATAAACAACCTAACTTACCACCTAAAAGAATTAGAAAAAGAACAAACAAAACCTAAAGTCAGCAGAAGGAAGAAAATAATGAAGATCAGAGAGGAATAAATATGATAGAGATAAAAGAAAAATAGAAAAGATCAATAAAACCAAGAACATTTTTTGAAAACACAAACAAAATCAACAAACCTCTAGCCAGGTTCACCAAGAAAAAAGAGAGAGAACAAAATAAGAAATGAAAGAGGAGAAAAAAACTGATACCACAGAAATTAAAAAATCATAAGCAAATACTATGAAATGTTATATGCCAAAAAATTGGATAACCTAGAAGAAATGGACAAGTTTCTAGAAACATATAGCCTATGAAAACTGAGTCAAGAAAAAACAGACCTATCATTAGAAGTGAAATAGAATCTGTAATTTAAAAACTTCAGGCAAACAAAAGTCCAGGACTGTATGGCTTCACTGGAGAATTCTATCAAACATACAATGGAGAACTTTTACCTATTCTTTGCAAATTATTTTAAAAAATTGAAGAGGAGGGAACACTCCCAATGGTGGCTATGAATCCACCATCTCCCTGATACTAGGAAAAGACACTACACAAAAAAAAAAAAAAAAAAAAAGGAAAGAAAATTACTGGCCAATATCTTTGATGAATATAGATGCACCAATCCTCAACAAAATATCAATATTAGCAAACTGAATCCAACAATACATAAAAAGAATCATACACCACAATCAAGTTGGAGTCATTCCAGGGTTGCAAGTATGGTTCAATGTACTCAAATCAATCAAAGTGTTATACCACAAAACAAAAGACAAAAACCACATGATCATCTCAATAGGCACAGAAAAAGCATTTGACAAAATTCAACATCCATACATGATAAAAACTCTCATCAAAGTGGATACAGAGGGAACATACCTCTACATTATAAAACCCATTTATGACAAACCCACAGCCAACTTGATACTCAATGATGAAAAGCTGAAAACTTTCCCATTAAATTCAGGAGCAAGACAAGGATGCCCACTTTCACCACTTCTATTCATCACAGTATTGGAAGTTTTAGCCACAGTAATCAAACAAGAAAAAGAATAAAAAGTATCCAAACTGGAAGGGAAGTGGTAAAAATGTCTTTATATGCAGATGGCATGATAATCTATATAGAGAATCATAAAGAATCTACACAAAATCTATTAGAACTAATAAATGAATTCAGTAAGGTAGTAGGATAAAATATTAATATACAGGAATATGTTGCATTTCTTTACACCAACAATGAAATATCAGAGAGAGAAAGATAAAAACAATCTTGTTTAAAATGTCATCAAAAATAAAATGCCTAGGAATAAACTTAACCAAGGAGGTGAAAGACCTAAACGTTGAAAACTATAAAACATTGATAAAGGAAATTGAAGATGATTCAAAGAAATGGAAAGATATCCCATGTTCTTGGATTGAAAGAATTAATATTGTGAAAATGGCCACACTACCCAAAGCAATCTACAGACATAATGCAATCCTTATCAAAATACCCATAACATTTTTCACAGAACTAGAACAAATAATCCTAAAACTTATATGGAATCACAAAGGACCCAAGATTGCCAAAGCAATCTTGAGAAAAAAGAACAAAGCTGAGGCATCACTCTTCCAGACTTCAGACAATATTACAAAGCTACAGTAATCAAAACAGTGTGGTAATAGCACATAAACAAACATAGATCAATGCAACAGAATACAGAACCCAGAAATAAACCCACACCTGCAGTCAATTAATCTTCAACAAAGGAGGCAAGAATATATGATGGAGAAAAGACAGTCAGTTCAACAAGTGATATTGGGAAAGCTGGACGGCTACATGTAAATCAATGAAATTAGAACACTCCCTCACATGGTATACAGAATATAAACTCAAAATTGTCTAAAGACCTACATATAAGATATGACATCATAAAACTCCTAGAAGAGAACATAGTCAAAACATTCTCTGACATAAATCATAGCAATATTTTCTTAGATCAGTCTCTCAAGGCAAAAGAAATATAAGCAAAAATAAAGAAATGAGACCTAATTGAACTTAAATCTTTTGTACAGCAAAGGAAAATGAAAAGACAACCTACAGAATGGGAGAAATTATTTGCAAACCATGCAACTGGCAAAGGGTTAATATCCAAAATACACAAACAGCTCATATGACTCAACATCAAAAAAAAAAAAAACAAAACAAAACACAAACAAACAAAAAATAGGCCGAAAACATAAATAGACATTTCTCAAAAAATAGAGACAGATGGCCAATGGGCAAATGAAAAGATGCTCAACATTGCTAATTATTAGAGAAATGCAAATCAAAACCACAATGAGGTATCACTTCATATAGCTATCATCAGAAAATCTACAAATAATAAATGCTGGAGAAGGTGTGGAAAAAAGTGAATCCTCCTACACTGTTGGTGGGAATGTAAATTGTTGCAGCCACTATGGAAAACAGTATGGATATTCCTTAAAAAACTAAAAATGGAGCTACCATTTGATACCACAATCCCATTCTTGGGTGTATATCCAGAAACAATGAAAACTCTAATTTGTGGAATTAGATGTGGAAGATGGCAGAGGAGTAGGAAGACGTAAAGTTCATCTCTCCCCACAAATGCATTAATTTGATCACCAGCTGAACACTAGCAGAGGACCTCAGACAACTAAAAGGACAAGAAAGATCTGCACATAAGCAGGTAGGACAAAAGAAGGGAAAAGGAAGAGGAGAGGAAGTGGGGTGGAACCTGCACCCCTTTGGGGGAGCTGAAGGAGATGAGAGTTTCCCACATCCAGGGAAGACCCTTACTGGTGGGGAGATCAGTTGGGACAGAAGGGGAGCTTCAAGGGCTATCAGAGGAGAGCACAGCAGCTGACCTGTGGCAGTTAGGACAGAGTGAGACCTATACAGATGGTCTGTGCCACGTCCCTGTGTGCTCCACCTTGAGATATGTGTCCAGTGGTGCAAATGGGGGTTGAGTGCTGGAACATGGGGTTTGGAGAGCAGACACATGGAGAGGACTGCTGTTGGCTGCAAGGAGACAGCATGAGTGGATGGTAGTGAGGAAATCCGCAACTGGGAATGCTTGCAGAAGAAACCTGGACCACCATAGAAGTGAAGAGCCATTGTTGAGTGATGTGAAAGGGGTGGATTTGCCATTGCAGCCTCTTTCCATACATGCCAGCCTCCACCTCCCTGGGAACTAAGAAGGGCCCCCACTGGGGCCAGCATTCTTGTGCCCATGGCTACTAGCTACCCCATGTGCCCTGTCCCCACCATGGCTCCTGCAACCCCAGCTGCCACCACCTCTGAGTCCCTTCCTTGCCTAGACAGAGGTGGGGCTGAAACCACAGCTGAGCCCCAGAGGCTGTAGATCTAAGGAAAAAAAGCTGAAATCTTTCCTTACAGCTGCACAAACCACAAATTGACATCCTTGTGACTGGCTTTGTAAACTCAGTGCCTACAGAATATCTGAACAGACAATGAGTGCTCCCACAGCCAAGATGGGTCTAGCTTTAGCAGCTGTACACTTTGTGGGCACATACAATTGGGGATTGGGCCAGAGTCTGAGCTGCCCTCTTAGCACCTACAAAGGGTCCAGATCCATGATTACTGCAATCCTGGGACCTGACTTCAGTGGATCTATGTTGGTGACCTGGTGAAAACAATGTCTGAGGACACCAGGGCCAATTGCCGGCATATCCATGGTTAAGGTGGGGCCAAGAGCAGTGCTAACAACAGTGTAATCTGAGAGCTTACACAATGGGTGAAAAGTGACACAACAGAGCACACCCACAGGCTTGGGTGGCTTCCCTCCAAGTGGGAGTGCTCCAGTCCTGCCTACTACACACCACAGATCGGAAACAGAACTAATAAATAGATCTGGGGGTCTCTACTCCAACAACTAGGGAGAAGACTCCACCTCTGACAGGGCAATGACAACCACGGAGCAAAGGGAAGGCCCTGCTCAATATCCAGTGCAGGTTCTGGTCACCACAACATCAGTCACACCATCTATAAAGGGGATAACAGCCAGCATACACTGAGGAAAGAGGTGGCAGACATCTATACTAAAAACAACACTTGCACCAAAAAATATTAAAACCACAGAGGCTACACAGGGATGTTCCTACATGAAATAGCCCTCCAAGACAGTTTAAGATCTGGCATTAGGTGGAAAAAAACCCTAGAGTATTTAGCCTTGAAGGCTAGCAGGGCTTGAGTACAGGATATCCACATGGCTGGGGGAAACAGAGATTCTACCCTTGGAAGGCATGCACAAGGTCTCACATGCACTGGGACCCAGCACAAAGCAATACCCCCATAGGAACCTGAGTTACACCTACCTAAGCGTCTTGGAGGGTCTCCTGGGGAGGCAAAGGTCGACTATAACTCACTGTGAGGGCAAGGACTCTGGTAGCAGAAGCCCCAGGGAATATTGATTGGAATTAGCTCTCCTAGAGGTCAACATTTTGGAACTAAGGCCCCACCCAACAACCTTCAGGCTCTAGTGTTGGAAAGTCTCAGGCCAAACAACAACCAAGATAGGAACACAGCCCCGCCCATCAGAACACAGGCTACCTAAAGTCATACTGAGCTCACAGCCACCTCAAAATGCACCACTTGAAATGGCCCTGCCCATCAGAGGGACAAGACCCAGCTCCACCCACCAGAGAACAGGCACCAGTCCCTCCCACCAGGAAGCCTGCACAATACCCTGGACCAACCTCACATATGAGGGGGCAGACACCAGAAGCAAGAGGAAAAATAATCCTGCAGCCTGTGGAAAGGAGACCACAAACTCAGAAAGTAGACAAAATGAGAAGGCAGAGAAATATGTTGCAAATGAAGGAACAAGATAAAAACCCACAAGAGCAACTAAATGAAGAGGAGATAGGCAATCTACCTGAAAGAGAATTCAGAGTAATGATAGTAAAGATGATCCAAAATCTCGGAAAAAGAATGGAGGCACAGATCAAGAAGATACAACAAATGTTTAACAAGAAGCTAGAAGATGTAAAGAACAAACAAACAGAGATAAACAATACAATAAATGAAATGAAAAATACACTAGAAAGAATCAATAACAGAGTAACTGAGGCAGAAGAACGAATAAGTGAGCTGGAAGACAGAGTGGTGGAAGTCACTGTCACAGAACAGAATAAAGAAAAAAAAAAAAGAAAAAAATGAGGACAGTCTCAGAGAAATCTGGGAAAATATTAAACACACCAACATTCACATTAAAGGGGTCCCAGAAGGAGAAGAGAAAGAGAAAGGGCTTGAGAAAGTATTTGAAGATATTATAGTTGAAAACTTTGCTAACATAAGAAAGGAAACACTCACTCAAGTCCAAGAAGTGCAGAAAATCCCATACAGGATGACCCACAGAAAACATCATTCTCAATAGTGAAAAACTGAAAGCATTTCCTCTAAGATCAGGAACAAGACAAGGATGTCCACTCTCTCCACTTTTATTCAACATAGTTTTGAAAGTCCTAGCCACAGCAATAGAGAAGAAAAAGAAATAAAAGGAATCCTAGTTGGAAAAGAACAAGTAAAACTATCACTGTTTGCAGATGACATTGTATTATACACGGAGAATCCTAAACTACTAGAGTTCATCAATGAATGTGATGAAATAGCAGGATACAAAATTAATGCACAGAAATCTCTTGCTTTCCTATACACTAAAAAAATAATCAGAAAGAGAAATCAAGGAAACAATCCCATTTACCATCACATCAAAGAAATAAAATAGGTAGGAATAAACTTACCTAAGGTGGTAAAAGTCCTGTACTCAGAAATCCATAAGATATTGTTGAAAGAAATCAAAGATGACACAGACTGATGGAGAGATACACTGTGTTCTTGGATTGGAAGAATCAATATTCTCCATATGACTATACTCTCAAAGTAATCTATGGATTCAATGCAATCCCTAGCAAATTACATAGCATTTCTTACAGAATTAGAACAAAACTTTTACAATTTCTATGGAAACACAAAAGTCCCCGAATAGCCAAAGCAATCTTGAGAAAGAACAACAGAGCTGGAGGAATCAACCTCCCTGACTTCAGAGTAAACTACAAAGCTACAGTCATCAAAACAGTATGGTACTGGCACAAAAACAGACATATAGATCAATGGAACAGGATAGAAAGTCAAGAGATAAACCCATGCATCTATGGTCACCTAAGCTATGACAAAGGAGCAAAGTATATACAATGGAGAAAAGAACAGAATGTTCATAGCAACACTATTTACAATAGCCAAGTCATGGAAATCACAGAAGTGCACCCTAACAGATGATTGGTTTAAGAAGTGTGGTTTATATATCAATGGAATATTACTCAGCCATAGAGAAGAATTAAAATTTTCCATTTACAGCAACACAGACAGATCTAGAGAGTATTATACTTAGTGAAGTCAGATAGAGAATGAGAATTACTATATGATATCACTTATAGGTGGAATCTAAAAAATAATACAGATGAATCTATATACAAAACAGAAACAGAATCACATAGAAAACTAACTTATGGTTACCAAAGGGGTAGTGGGGAAGGAATAAATAAGGCTATGAGATTAACATAATATACATAAGATAGATAAGTAACAAGAATTTATACCACAGGGAACAAAAAAAGTAGGCTAGTGGCTCTGAAGGAAATTGATGAACAATGACTTCTTGAAGAGTATAACACATGAGCTAGGGACTGAAATATATAATTTAAACTACCTGTTTTACAGGCAAAGGAAACTCAATGAGAAAAGACAGAATTATGTGAAACAGTGATGCCTGTCTAGAAAAGCATAGAGTATTGGGTAAGTGAGGAGAGAAATACTGAAGAGAGATCATCCTTTCAGGAGACAATTAGTAAATAGAAAAGGGTCAGAACACAGAAGGCCTTAAGGATTTGAGACTTTTTCCTGAGGGCCAATGGGAAATTATTGAAGAATTTTAAACCGTTGAGCTAACATGATCAGAATTATGTCTTAGAGAAAATATCACAGCAGCATGGAAGCAGAACTAGGGAATGAGAGATTATAGGATAAATATTAAATTAAATTAAATTAAATTAAACTAAATTGCCATTAAGGAGACATTGCTAGACAGCAAGGAAAATAGTAAAGTAATATCTACATGCTTTACCTTCATGTTTGTGTCTCTTTCTGACATTTTTTAGGCTTACCAAGGCACTTCCCATATATCACTTAATTTAATCATCATAACAACCCTCAGAAGGAGACAACATTACAGATTATTTTTAAATGGACATTCAGAAATTATGTAATTTGTTCAAAGTCTCACAGCTAATAAATAAAAGTCAACTAGGACTCAAACCGATATAAATTTATTATGGTAAAGATTGCCAACATTCATTGATTTCTCATTGGGTGTTAGACACTGTATTGTTTTAGTTATATTATTGCAACCCTTACAAAATCCCTCTGATGTATACACTAGTATGATTATTCCCACTTTATGTAAAAAGAAAGACAAAGAATTTGTATAATTTACCCCAGGTCATCCAACCAGTAACTAGCAACAGCAGATTTCAGACCTAGGACCTTGAACTACAGAGGTCATACTCTTTAAAATTAAACTGGTCTGATCACAGCTATCTGAAGTTGCTTACCCTATATCAAAACTAAATCCAGACATAATTTTGAGTTATCCTCCCAGACTTTTAGCTGAAACATAGGTTATTGCATTCATTTCTGAATACTTATAAACTAAAACACTCCAAACATTATTTGTACATATTTTGGCATGATACCAAAAATTGACTTATTTTCCAGTAAAAGATAACTTGTCTCTCAGTAATTATAATGAACTAATCCAACTCTCTCTTGCTCTTACCTAGTTAATAAATAAAATAACTCATGGTCTATATTCAGTAGTTTCCATGACAATCTGATATTACGCAGTATCAGATAATTGTGATCTTATACTTACTACTTTCTGCAAAGAGGTTGAAACTACAAATAGGATCTTATCAGAACTAAACAACTAAAAACACATTTAGCTAGAATATGACAAGATTTTAAAGCAGCTATTAATGTTTTTCACTACAGGAATTTTCAAATTATCAGAACATCAAAACATATATTGAGTATTACTTCGGTGCCTAAAAATTTAGCAACTTCTTCTTTCAATTGTAATACTTTTGTAAAAATGCCAGTATGCAAGAGGAACAAAGAGCATCTCCTATTTCCATGTTCCCTTGTATCCTTTCTTTCATATGGTTAATGTTATTTTTTTTTCTCATTTTACATATCTCTATTTACACATTTATTTCAAGACAGTTTTTCTAATTCCAGAAATATCAGGGATAAACATACAGGTTGAATATAATGGATCTTGTGGATGACAGATAATTAAAAATAATTTTGCCTTTTTGTTACCTATGGCAAAATAGAGAACGGTCTTCCAGATGGAGACCCTCCCAGGTGGGTGCCTACATCCACTGATATTTCTGCTTTCATGTATCCCCTGAACTTTCTTCTCTTAATATTTTGTGAATAGCTGGGTGGACAGAGGGAATTATGGCCATAGCATCCTGAAAGAAGATGAGCAATCTAAGGAAAGAAAATAAAGTAAGGAATAATGAAGAAAGCAGGACCTAGTGAGAGTCAAAATGACTCTTTGCAGGTTATGCAGCCAACATGTTCCAAGGCAGATTCCAACTCTTTTGAGTTGGTTGTGTCTAATATATGACATGAAGATAGCTTGCTGTTAACAATATCAACTGGGAAAAAACACTCAAGAAAGTCTGAAAAATATTGTTTTCTTTTGTTGTGAATTAATTTCAACCTAAAATATGAAGTCTGAAAAAAAAAGACATGTTTTCTCACAGATAAAAATATATGGTAGTAGAACATGCCACCAGTGTACCCTACCTCCCTTTTAGTTTAATGATCTGGGTGAGTTTTTTCAATTCCAAATCCTCAAGTTTCTTACATGCGAAATAGGAATAAAAGAGGCTACTTCATTGGAAGAGTATCAGATGATGCACATAAATATTTTGGCTCATAGTACATTTTCAATAAATGTTAAGAGGAATAGAAAAAAGAAGAGAGAATTATTTTTGTTATAGTTGTTTTTAGATTCTAGGTAGGAAAATAATAGGAAGTTTTTGTAAACTCATTTCTGATTAGGAATGCTAGAAGGCAACGTAATGCTTTGCAATGAGAAAACTTAAGGAATGAACTTTGGTCACATTTTAAGAAAGAAAAATAAAATGGGAGAACTACACATTGACATAATGAAAATTTATTTTGAGTCAGATAAACTGATAAGCATTTCAAATCATAATTATTATATAATTAGAAAAGTTAAGAGCAATGAGATAAACTTTTACATTTTAAACACACCAAGAAACAGCCAAGATCGTGAAGTAGGAACATACTGAGCTCAGTTCCTCCCATGCATACACCAAAATTACAACAGTTTACAGAGAAATGATCAATGAGAATGACCTGAAGACTAGCAGAAAAAAAAACTTTTACAACTAAAGATATAAAGAAGGAACTACAATGAGACACTAGGAGAGGCAGGGTATAGTTAAGTCCCCCAGTCAATGACCCAAGAACAGAAAGATAATTACAATTGCAGAGATTCTCCCCAAGGACCAAGGGGTCCAAGCCTCACATCAGGTTCCTCAGCCCGGGGTTCCTGCACTAAGAAGGTAAGCCCCCAGAACATCAGATGTTGAAGGTCGTAGGTGCTTACTTTTGGGAGAGTCAGAGGGCTGTAGGGAATAGAGACTTTGCTCTTAAGGGTACACACAAAATATCACACACTCCAACACTCATAGTAGAAGCAGTAATTTGAAAGAAGCTTGGCTCAGACACACTTGCTGATCTTGGAGAGTCTCATGGAGAATCAGGAGGCAACTGGAACTCACCCTGGGGACATAGACACCAGCAGCAGTCACTTTTGGGAACTTGCCCTACCATGAGGACACTGGCGCTGCAAGCACCGTTTTCCAATCTTTCCTCTAGCTTATTGGCCTTGGGACCCATCTCCACCCACCATGCAGTACTCACTAGCCCTGGGATGCCCCAAGCCAAGCAGCTAGCCAAGTGAAGACATAGCCTCAGTCACCAGCAGATCAGCAGTTGTATAATCCCCTGAGCCCCAAGCCACCACAGGACCTGGAACCACCACCAGAGCGCCTAGGACTTGGCCTCACCCACCACTGAGCAGGCAATAGCCGAGGGACACCCTCATCCCTGGCTCTGCCCATCACCAGGTCAATATCAGCTCCCAGACATCTTAGGCCCTTCAGTCAGTTCCCCAGGAATGGTCCCATCCTCTATCAGGTCAACACTAGCTCCAAGGACCACTGGCCCTGTAGCCAGCCACACCAGGGACAAGATACACCCACCAGTGGGCCTCAGGATCTCCAGGGCTCTGCAACCGGCCAACTCATGACCCATCCCCACCCATCAGTAAGCTGGCAGCCTTCCCCCTAGGCAGGCCCTGGAATACAACTGGATGGGGGGCCAACCAAGCTGACCAGCACACCCACAGTAGTCAGCCCAATGCAACATACATAGGACACACACAGCACACATAGAGAGCGTGCCTAGAGCACATAGCTCTGGTGACCAGAGGGGAATATGCTGTTGGGCCCTGTAGGGTGTCTCCTACTTAAGGCCATTTCTCCAAGATAAGGATATGTAGCCAACCTACCAAATACATAGAAATAAGAACAGCAAATTAGGCAAAATGAAGCAACAGAAGAATGTGTTTCAAATGAAGGAATAGTATAAAAACTCCCATGAAGCACTAAGTGAAGTGGAGATAAGCGATGTACTCGATAAAGAGTTCAAAGTAATGATCATAAAGATGCTCAAAGAACTCAGGAGAAGAATGAATGAACACAGTGAAAAGTTAGAATTTTCTAAGAAAGAGTTAGGAAAAATAAAGAAGAACGAAACAGAGCTGAAGAATACAATAACTGAAATAAAAAATACACCAGAAAGAATCAACAGTTGTTTAGGTGATAAAGAGGAATGGACCAGCGAACTGTAAGAATAGTAGAAATCACTTAAGCTGAACAGAAAAAAGAAAAAAAGGGAATTAAAAAAAATGAGAACAGTTTAAGAGACCTCTGGGACAATATCAAGTATACTAACATTCACATTATAGGCATCTCAGAAGGATTAGAGAGAGAGAGAAAAGGGGCAGAGAACATATTTGAAAACATAATAGCTGAACACTTCCTAACCTGGGACAGGAAAGTAATATCCAGGTTCAGGAAACACAGAGAGTCCCAGACAAGATGAACCCAAAGAGGTTCACATCAAGGTGCATTTTACTTAAAATTGCACTGTTGGTGTGATGTAAATTGTGCAGGCACTATGGAAAATATTATGGAGGTTCCTTACAAAACTAAAAACAGAACTACTGTATGATCCAACAGTTCCACTCCTGGGTATAAATAAGAAGAAAACAAGAAACACTAATTTGAAAAGATGTCTGCACCCTTGTATTCATTTCAGCTTTATTTACAATAGCCAAGTTATGGAAGCAACCTAAGTTCTAATCAATAGATGAATGCATAAAAAAGATGTGGTATGTATATATACAATAGATTATTACTCAGCCATACACAAGAATGAAATTTTGCCATTTGTGATAGCATGGATGGACCTAGAATGTATTATGTTAAGTGAAATAAGTCAGTCAGTGAAAGACAAAGGACATATGATTTCACTTACATGTGGAATCTAAAAAACAAATGAACAAATATAATAAAATAGAAACAGAATCTTAGATACAGAAAATCAACAGGTGGTTTTCAGGGGCTGGGGAGTGGGGGGATGAGAGGAATAGGAGAGGCAGAAAGAAGTATAGTTTTCCAGTTACAAAATAAATGAATCATAGGTATGAAATATATAGTGTGGAGAATATAGTCAATGATAATGTAATATCTTTGTGTGGTGAAAGATGGTAGCTAGACTTATTGTGGTGATCCTTTTGGGATGTATGGAAATACCAAATAACTGTGTTGTGCACCAGGAACTAACGTAGTGTTATAAGCCAATTATACTTCAAAAACAAAGAAACAAACAAACAAACACGTAGAAAAATAAATCAGATTTATGGTTACCAGAGGTGGGGGAGCGAATTGGGTGGGGGAGAGAAAGGGAATTGGATTGAAGGTGGTCAGAAGTTAAAAACTTCCAATTATAAGATAAATAAATGTTTGGGATGTAATGTAAGACAGAACTGATATAATTAACACTGTTGTATGTTGTATATCAAAGTTGTTAAGAGAGTATATCCTAAGAGTTCTCATGACAAGGAAAACATTTTCTTCTTTTCAAAAAATTTTGTTTTTGAAATAAAACAAAACATTACAGTTGTTTTAGTTATATAAACAAACTATATAACTAAACATAGTTATGGTGGTAATAATTTAAAGATGTATTACGGCAAATTATGCTGTATACCTTAAACTTATCAACATATAGTTCTGTATGTCTATTATTTCTCAATAAACCTGAAATTAACAAATACATAAATAAGATCTGAAAAGAAACAAACAAAAAGAAATATAATCTCAGTAGACCTATATAGTTTGTGTTTTACAGTGTTGTTTTATTTTGAGTAACATGGACGGGTGGTTAAGGAAGGTTAAATATTTTTAGTGCTTAAAATCTTCAAAGGTCTGCATCTGGCCCTAGTACCAGAGAAATACCACCTCACTCTAGTCCCAGCTCCTATGGCATGCTTCAAACCCCATCTCCCATTCTTCAGCAACCAGGTCTACCTGCCTTATCTCTTTTCAGAGGGTGGTTGGAATGCTGGCTTCCCCTTCCTCAGATGCTATATGAAGGTGAGCTGGCAAATGAGAGCAAAAAACTGACAGTTTTCCTCCAATTAATTCACTGTTAAATTTTATTTTCTTAGAGATTTTGACACTTTTCCAGCTTGTTTTGTATTATAAGGTACATTGTATGCTTTCTTAAGCACATTAACACTTGCATATTTTTATGTAATTTAAAAACTCAGTGAGAGTCAATAAATGTTTTAATTAACCATAATTTTAAAACATCTATGAAAAGTATAGTTTATATTTGCTTTAAAGTCATATTAATTTTAACTTTAAAAAGTTTAAATGCTAATTTTTCTTGTTATTTTAACTCGTCACATGATTAATTACACTTAAGTATCAATATATTACATTGAATAAGAAGTTAACCCCCACTACCCAGTACCTTGCCTGAACATTTCTCAAAATTATGTTAATGTTTAAATACAAATATTTTGGAAAAAAATTGTCTAAGTTGTAGTTAAATGCTTTGAGGATGTAATGAATGAATATACTTTAAGTTGTTTGACTTAATTAAGACTGCTTATCTTTCCTATTTTCCTAATTTCCAAGCATAAATTGGCTTGTTTTGGGAAAACCCTTTGATATGCCTTAGTGTTTTCCTGTAGTTTGAACTCAGTTTGTATTTTTGATCTTGCTTTTGAAGTATTTAAAAAATAAGTCTTAAAATCTCTTTTTATTTTTTTCCAGTTATTTTTATTTTTCAACTATGTTGTTATCTTTATTTTTTTCACAGTTTTTAAAAAAAATTTATTGGAGTATAGTTGCTTTACAATGTTGTGTTACTTTCTGCTGTACAGCAAAGTGAATCAGTTATGCACATACATATATCCCCTCTTTTTTAGATTTCCTTCTCATTTAAGCCACCACAGAGCACTGAGTAGAGTTCCCTGTGCTCTACAGTAGGTTCTCATTAGTTATTTATTTTATACAAAGTAGTGTATATATGTCAATCCCATTCTGCCAATTCATCCGTCCCCCTTCCCCCTTGGTATCCATAACTTTGTTCTCTACATCTGTGTCTCGATTTCTCCTTTGCAAATAAGTTCATCTGTACCATTTTTCTAGAATCCACATGTAAGTGATATTATATGATATTTGTTTTTCTCTTTCTGACTTACTTCACTCTGTATGACAGTCTCTAGGTCTATCCATGTCTCTGTAAATGGCACTATTTCATTCATTTTTATGGCTGAGTAATGTTCCATTGTATATATGTACCACAACTTTTTGTTGTGTTCTTCTTCTCCAATAAATTTTATTCAAACAGCCCTCCCCAATTTTCTCCTAATCCCTAGTAAAAGCTGACCTTCCCTTTGTCTCTTTGGACTTGCCTATGGATTAACATAGTTTACATTTTTCTTTTTTTTTTCTGATGACCTTGGGTGCTTTTTATTTTTTAACGTCTTTATTGAAGTACAATTGCCCCACAATGGTGTGTTAGTTACTGCTTTATAACAAAGTGAATCAGCTATACATACACACATATCCCCATATCTCCTTCCTCTTGCATCTCTTTCCCTATCCCACCCCTCTAGGCAGTCACAAAACACAGAGCTGATCTCCCCGTGCCATGCAGCTGCCCCCCACCAGCCATCCATTCTACATTTGGTAGTGAATATATGTCCATACCAGTCTCGCACTTGGTACCAGCTTACCCCTCCCCCTCCTTGTGTCCTCAAGTCCATTCTCTATGTCTGCGTCCCTATTCCTGTCCTGCCCCTAGGTTCTTTAGAACCTTTTTTTTTTTTTTTTAGATTCCATATATATGTGTTAGCACACACTATTTGTTTTTCTCTTTCTGACTTACTTCACTCTATATGACAGATTCTAGGTCCAACCTCCTCACTAAAAATAACTCAATCTTGTTTCTTTTTATGGCTGAGTAATATTCCATTGTATATATGTGCCACATCTTCTTTATCCATTCATTTGTTGATGGACACTTAGGTTGCTTCCATGTTCTGGCTATTGTAAATAGAGCTGCAATGAACATTGTGGTACATGACTCTTTTTGAATTATGGTTTTCTCAGGGTATATGCCCAGTAGTGGGATTGCTAGGTTATATGGTAGCTCTATTTTTAGTTTTTTAGGGAACCTCCATACTGTTCTCCATAGTGTCTGTACCAATTTACATTCCAACCAACAGTGCAAAGGGTTCCCTTTCCTCTGCACCCTCTCTAGCATTTATTGTTTGTCAATTTTTTATGAAGGCCACTCTGACCAGTGTGAGGTGATACCTCATTGTACTTATGGTTTGAATTTCTCTAATAATTAGAGATGTTAAGCATCCTTTCATGTGCCTCTTGGCCATCTGTATATCTTCTTTGGAGAAATGTCTATTTAGGTCTACCACCTAGTTTTTGATTGTTTGTTTTCTTGATATTGAGCTGCATAAGCTTTTGTTTTCTTGGAGATTAATCCTTTGTCAGTTGCTTTGTTTGCAAATATTTTCTCCCATTCTGAGGGTTGTCTTTTCATTTTGTTTGTGTTTTCCTTTACTTTGCAAAAGCTTTTAAGTTTAATTATGTCCCAATAATTTATTTTTGTTTTTATTTTCATTACTCTAAGAGGTTGGTCAAAAAAGATCTTGCTCTGATTTATTTCAAAGAGTGTTTACCCTATGTCTTCCTTTAAGAGTTTCATAGTGTCTGGTCTTACATTTAGGTCTTTATTCCATTTTGAGTTTATTTTTGTGTATGGGGATAGGGAGTGTTCTAATTTCATTCTTTTACATGTAGCTCTCTGGTTTTTCTAGCATCACTTATTGAAGTGTCTTTTCTTCATTGTATATTCTTGGCTCTTTTCATAGATTCATTGACCATAGGTGTATGGGTTTATCTCTGGGCTTTCTATCCTGTTCCATTGATCTATGTTTCTGGTTTTATGCCAGTATCATACTATCTTGATTACTGTAGCACTGTAGTATAGTCTGAAATCAGGGAGCCTGATTCCTCCACCTCAATTTTTCTTTCTCAAGATTGTGTTGGCTTTTCAGTTTCCATACAAATTGTAAAATTTTTTGTTCTAATTCTGTGAAAAATGCTATTGGTAATTTGATAGGGATTTCATTGCATCTGTAGACTGCTATGGGTAGTATAGTCATTTTCACAATATTGTTTCTTCCAGTCCAAGAACATGGTATGTCTTTCCATCTGTTTGTGTCATCTTTGACTTCTTTCATCAGTATCTTATAGTTTTCTGTGTACAGGTATTTTGTCTCTTAGGTAGGTTTGTTCCTAGGTATTTTTTTCTTTTGTTGTGGTGGTAAATGGGATTGTTTCCTTAATTTTTGTTTCTGATCTTTCATTGTTAGTGTATAGGAATGCAAGAGATTTCTGTGTATTAATTTTGTATACTTCAACTTTAACAAATTTACTGATAAGCTGTAATAGTTTTCTGGTGGTCTGTTTAGAATTTTCGACGTATAGTATCATGTCGTCTGCAAACAGTAATGATTTTACTTCTTTTCCAGTTTGGATTCCTTTTATTTTTTTAATTCTCTGATCACTGTGGCTAGGACTTCCAAAACTACGTTGAATAAATGTGGTGAGAGGGGACATCCTTGTCTTGTTCATGATCTTAGAGTAAATGCTTTCAGTTTTACACTATTGAGAATGATACTTGCAGTGGGTTTTTTGTATATGTCCTTTACTGTGTTAAGGTATGTTCCCTCTCTTCCCACTTTCTGGAGAGTTTCTATCATAAATGGGTGTAGAATTTTATCAAAACTTCTTCAGCA
Organism: Delphinus delphis; assembly: GCF_949987515.2. NCBI lineage: Eukaryota > Metazoa > Chordata > Mammalia > Artiodactyla > Delphinidae > Delphinus > Delphinus delphis. The sequence goes on along the minus strand of NC_082699.1, from coordinate 32,297,895 downwards.
TTTATTGAGATGACATATGGCTTTTATTCTTCAGTTCGTTAATGTGGTGTATCACATTGATTGCTTTACTTATGTTGAAGAATCCTTGCATCCCTGGGATAAATCTCACTTGATCATGGTTTATGATCCTTTTAATGTGTCATTGGATTCTGTTTGCTAGTGTTTTGTGGAGGAGTTTTGCATATATGTTCATCAGTGATATTGGCCTATAATTTTCTTTTTTTGCAATATCTTTGTCTGGTGATGGTGGTCTCATAGGATGAACTTGGGAGTGTTCCTCCTTCTGCAATTTTTGGAAGAGTTTGAGAAGAATAGGTGTTAGCTATTCTCTAAATGCTTGTTAGAATTTACCTGTGAAGCCATCTGGTCCTGGATTTTTGTGTGTTGGAAGATTTTTAGTCACAGTTACAATTTCATTACTTGCAATTGACCTGTTCATATTTTCTACCTTTACCTGGTTTAATACTGGCGGGCTGTACTTTTCTAAGAATCTGTCAATTTCTTCCAATTTGTCCATTTGTTGGCATATAGTTGCTGTAGTAGTCTCTTTTTATCCTTTGTATTTCTGTGTTGTCAGTTGTAACTTCTCCTTTTTCATTTCTAATTTTATTGATTTGAGTCGTCCCCTGTTTTTTCTTGATGAGTCTAGCTAAAGGTTTGCCAATTTTTTTTATCTTCTCAAAGAACCAGATTTTAGTTTTATTGATATTTTCTATTGTTTTTCTCATCTTTATTTCATTTATTTCTGGTCTGATCTTCATGATTTCTGTCCTACTAACTTTGTGTTTTGTTTGTTCTTCTTTCTTGAGTTGCTTTAGTCATAAGTTTAGGTTGTTTATTTGAGATTTTTCATGTTTCTTGAGGTAGGATTGAATTGCTATAAATTTCCATCTTAGAACTGCTTTTGCTGCATCCCATAGGCTTTGTGTGTCATGTTTTCGTTGGCAGTTTTTTCTAGGTTTATTTGATTTCCTCTGACTTTTTCATTGATCCATTGGTTATTGAATAGCATATTGTTTAGCCTCCATTTGTTTGTTTTTTACATTTTTTCCCCTGTAATTGGTTTCTAATCTCATAATGTTGCAGTCAGAATAGATGCTTGATATGATTTCAATATTCTTAAATTTACAGAGGCTTGATTTGTGACCCAAGATATGATCTACCCAGGCAAATGTTCCATGTGCACTTGAGAAGAAAGTGTATTCTGCTGTTTTCAGGTAGAATGTCCTGTAAATATCAATTAAGTCTATCTGGTTTAATGTGTCATTTAATGCTTGTGTTTCCTTATTAATTTTCTGTCTGTATGATCTGTCCATTGTTGTAAGTGTGGTGTTAAAGTCCTCCACTATTATTGTGTTACTGTTGATTTCCCATTTTACAGCCATTAGCATTTGCCTTAGGTATTGAGGTGGTCCTATGTTGGGTGCATAAATATCTACATTTGTTATATCTTCTTCTTGGATTGATCCCTAGATCATTAGTAGTGTCCTTCCTTGTCTCTTATAACAGTCTTTATTTTAAAGTCTATTTTGTCTGATATGAGTATTGTTACTCCAGTTTTCTTTTGATTTCCATTTGCATGGAATATTTTTTCCATTCCCTCACTTTCAGTCTGTATGTATCCCTAGGTCTGAAATGGGTCTCTTATAGACAGTATATACACAGGTCTTGTTTTTGTATTCATTCAGCCAGTCTATGTCTTTTGGTTGGAGCATTTAATCCATTTACATTTAAGGTAATTATCAATATGTTATGTTCCTATTGCCACTTTCTTCATTGTTTAGGGTTTGTTTTGGTATGTCTTTTTTTTTTTTCTTCCCTTCCTCTTTTGTTCTCTTCCCTGTGTTTCCCACCTAGAGAAGTTCCTTTAGCAATTGTTGGAAATCTGGTTTGGTGGTATTGAATTTTCTTAGCTTTTGCTTGTCTGTAAAGCTTTTGATTTCTCTATTGAATCTGAATGAGACCCTTGCTGGGTAGAGTAATCTTAGAGTAAAAAAAAGTAATTTTTTCCCTTTCATCACTTTAAATATATCCTGCCTCTCCCTTCTGGCCTGCAGAATTTCTGCTGAAAAATCAGCTGATAACCTTATTGGGTTTCCCTTATATGTTATTTGTTGATTTTCCCTTGTTGCTTTTAATAATATTTTTTGTATTTAATTTTTGTTATTTTGATTATTATATGTATCAGTGTTCCTCCTTGAGTTTATCCTATATGGGAGTCTTTGCAGTTCCTGGACTTGGGTGACTATTTCCTTTCCTATATTAGGGAAGTTTTCAACTATGATATCTTCTATATTTTCTCAGGCCCTTTCACTTTTTCTTCTTCTTCTGGGACCCCTATAATTCAAATGTTGTTGAGTTTAATTCTGCCCCAGAAGCCTCTGACTGTTCTCATTTCTTTTCTTTCTTTTTTTGAAATTTTTATTGGAGTATATTTACTTTACAATGTTGTGTTAATTTCTACTGTACTGCAAAGTGAATCAGCTATACATATACATATAGCCCCTCTTTTTTGGATATCCTTCCCATTTAGGTCACCACAGAGCAATGAGTAAAGTTCCCTGTGCTATACAGTAGGTTCTCATTAGTTATCTATTTTATATATAGTGTCAATAGAGTATATATGTCAATTCCAGTCTCCCAATTCATCCCACCCCTCCCTTCCCCCTTGGTATCCACACGTTTGTCTCTAAGTCTTTGTCTCTATTTCTGCTTTGTAAATGAGATTGTCTATATAATTTTTTTCAGATTCCACATATGTGTGTTAATAAATGACATTTGATTTTTCTCTTTCTGACTTACTTCACTCTGTATGATTGTCTCTAGATCCATCCACATCTCTACAAATGACCCAATTTCATTCCTTTTTATGGCTGAGTAATATTCTATTGCATATATTTACCACATCTTCTTTATCCATTCCTCTGTTGATGGACATTTAGGTTGTTTCCATGTCCTGGATGTTGTAAATAGTGTTGCAATGAACATTGTGGTGCATGTGTCTTTTTAAATTATGGTTTTCCCTGGGTATATATGTCCAGTAGTGGGATTGCTGGGTCATATGGTAGTTTTATTTTTACTTTTTTAAGGAACCTCCATACTGTTCTCCATAGTGGCTGTATCAATTTACATTCCCACCAACAGTGCAAGAGAGTTCCCTTTTCTCCACACCCTCTCCAGAATTTATTGTTTGTAGATTTTGAGATGATGGCCATTCTGACTGGTGTAAGGTGATATCTCACTGTAGTTTTGATTTGCATTTCTTTTCATTCTTTTTTCTTTATTCTGTTCTGCAGCAGTGATTTCCACCATTCTGTCTTCCAGGTCACTTATCTATTCTTCTTCAGTTATTCTTCCATTAATTCCTTCTAGTATATTTTTCATTTCAGTTATAGTCTTGTTCATCTCTGTTTGTTTGTTCTTTATTTCTTCTAGGTCTTTGCTAAACTTTTCTTGTATCTTCTCGATTCATGCCTCCATTCTGTTTCTCACATCTTGGATCATCTTTACTATCCTAACTCTGAATTCTTTTTCAGATAGATTGCTTATGTCCTCTTCATTTAGTTGTTCTTGTAGGTTTTTATCTTGCTCCTTCGTCTGCAACGTATTTCTTTGTCATCTCATTTTTTCAAGCTTATTGTGCCTGTAATCTCCTATCTGCAGGCTGCAGGATCATAGTTCCCCTTGCTTTTGGTGTCTACCCTCTGGTGGGTGAGTTTGGTCCATTAGCTTGTGCTGTTATTCCCTTGATAGGGAGTTTGGTTGGTGTTGTGTTGAACAGAGCCCACCCTAGATATTGAGTGCTGCCTCTTCTTTGCTCTTTGGTTGTCTCTACCTTGTCAGGGATGGGGTCTGTCCCTTAGTTGTTGGAGTAGAGGCCCACAGATCTGTTTCTGTGAGGTAGATGGGATTGGATCACTCCCCTTGGGAGAGCAGCTCCACTGGATGTATTCATATGTGATTGTGTCCCATTGTGTCCCCTTTCACCTGTTGTGCAGGCTCACAAAATATACTGCTGTAACTGCTTTTGGACCTGCCTTAACTTTGAGTATGTCAGCAATTGCCCCTGCTGTCTCTCAGGCATTGTTATCACCCAGTCATTGGCACGGGTCCACCGAGTTTAGGTCCCAGTAATGTGTTAATCATATACCTGGACCTGCTGTGTGGGCTATGTAGGCAGCTTGAATTCTGGTCTGGCCCTACCGTCATGTGTACATGCCCACAGAGCCCACAACTACTAAAGCCAGACCCATCATAGGGGGTTTGACTGGTGTGGTGACAAAAGTCTGCCCTGGATACTGAGCAGGACCTCTCCTTTGCTCTGTGGTTTTCACTGTCCTATCAGGGGCAGGGTCTGCTCCCTCGTTGTTGGAGTATAGAGGCCCCCAGATCTTCTTCTTAGCTGTGTTTCTGATCTGCGGTGTGAGGTAGGTGGGGTTGGAGCACTCTTACTGGGATGGAAGCTACTGAGTATTTATCCTCCAGAGCTATTCACCTGTGAGTGTGTTCTGTTGTCACCTTTCACCTGTTGTGCAAGGTCTCAGATTATGCTGACGTTGGTACTACTCTAAGTCTCCCTTAATTGTGGATATTCTGGCAATTTGCCCTGGTGTCTCTCAGATGTTGCTTTCGCCAGGTCACCAGAGTAGATGCACTGAAGTCAGGTTCCAGGATTGCAATAATGGATCTGGACCTGTTGTGGGTGTTATGGGGGCAGCTCAGACTTTAGCCTCGCCTAGTCCACATGTGTATGGGTCCACAAAATCTACAATTGCTAAAGCTAGGTCCATCTTTGTTGTGGGAGCACTTGTCCATTCAGATGTTTTGTAGGTGCTGAGTTTTTCCAAGCCAGTAATGGGGAAGTCAATTCATGGCTTGTGAAGCTATGAGGAGATTTCAGCTTTTCTTCCTTAGTTGCATGGCCCCTGGGGCTCAACTGTGGTTTTAGCTCCACCTTTGTGTGTGGGCCACCCACAGGGTCTGCTCCTGAGGCTGCCCTGGAGCACCCACGTCTGCCCCAGTGATGACAGGGTGTGGAGATTGCACAGCTTCTGAGGTAGTTGGAGCCCCAGCGGTGACAGGTGCATGGGGGAGTGAACAGACAAGAGAGATCTGACCCTGTCGATGATAAGGAGTGTGGAGAGGCTGGTGGCCACAGGTGTGAGAGACCTGGCCCTGGTGGGAGACTTTCTGAGCTCCTGGCTACAGGCATGATATGGCCAGTCCTGGCCAGGGCCTTTTCTCATACCTGGTGACAGACACGTGACAGCCAGCCCCAATGGAGGCCTTTCTTAGTGCCTGGGGGCCAGGGGCTGGCGAGTGGAGAGAGAGGCTGCAATGGAAGCTCCACCTCCTGTGTGTCATTCAATAATGGTGTCTTGCTTCTATGGAAGCCGGGCTTTCTTCCACAGGCATTCCTGGTGTGGATTTCCTCACTTCTGTTCCCGCAGTCTGTCTCCTCTCACCCAGCAGCAGTCCTCTCCCTGGGTTTGCTCTCTAATCCCCATGTTCCAGCCTCCAGCCCCCATGCATACTGGTGGACACACATCCCAGGCTGGGGCACATAGGACTGTGGCACAGACCATCTGTGTAGATCTCACTCTGTCCTGCTTGCCACAGATAGGCTGTTTCCCTTTCCTCTGACAGCTCCAGAAGCTCTCCTTCTGTCCCACCTGATCTCCCCATCAGTGAGGAGGTTTCCCTGGATGCAGGAACCTCTCCACTCCTTCAGCTCCCCCCCACCCCGGGGGCACAGGCCCCATCCCACCTCCTCTTCTCTTCTTTTTCCCTTCTTCTTTCTTTCATCCTACCTAGTCACATAGGGATCTTTCTTGTCCTTTCTGGTGTCCAAGGTCTTCTGCTAGTGTTCAGCCAGTGCTCTATGAGAACTGTTCTATCTGTAGATGTATTCTTGAGCATTTGTAGAGAGAGATGAATTCCACATCCTCCTACTCCTCCACCATCTTGCTTTCCTCCAAGAAAAAGATTTTAATATAAGTTCCATTTTTTATCAAGGAGTGAATAAATATTATACTTTAGATAATAATAAAATTTAAAAAATTTTCCCCCAACATTATACCTCTGGTATGTTTATCCTCTGTGATGAAATACTTATATGGTCTGCATGGGAAAATACATACATGTGAAGTAAACGACGGTCTTTGTTTTTAAGTCATGAAAATAATCAGTGTGCTTTAGAATTCTGATGAGATATGCCTCAACTTTTGTAAGGAAGACATGTACTTATTCTTTTTAGATTTCCATTTTTAGGTGTAACACTTTGTATTACATTGAGAGCTATTAGTAAGTTAAGGTTATGAAGTCCTCATGCTACAGAGGCTGAACAATAATCATAAAGAGACCTATTATTTAAGGAGATTTGGAGTGAATTCAGATATGGGAAGGTCAATTTTTTTGACCCTGCCCCATACTTCACTTCTCTGCTAGGTATCTTTTATTATCTTCTTAAGGCACAAGAGTTTTGTATGGCTATAATTTTTATAATTTTTCTTCTCTGATTTCCTTTGTTCTTGTAGTTTCCAAACAAATTGCTTTATAACAATGGTTTCCAAACATGGAACCCTGTTTCACTTGATCATCCAGTCAAAATTGGCTTGTTCAAGGATAGCTGACTCATCAGCAGTAGATGGAGTCCAAGGCCAGTTTCCCTAGCCCCCCATAAATTCTTATTTATTTATTTATTTTGAATTTTATTTTATTTTTTTATACAGCAGGTTCTTATTAGTTATCTATTTTATACATATTAGTGCATATATGTCAATCCCAATCTCCCAATTCATCCCACCACCACCACCCTATAAACTCTTGACTATTAAGAATCATCTTTATCTTGTTCACGGCTGTGTCCTTGGTACTTAGCCTAGTGTATTGCACACAACAGGATTCTCTGTTTACAAAATAAACAAATAAATGACTACAATGTTAAGAAATGTGCTGGAAACTATAATTCAGTGGCTAGAGGGCCAACAAATAACTTGGTTTAGGTGGAAGAAGTGCAAGACCAGGAAATAGAAAATTTGAGAATTCATCCTGGGTTTGCTCCTTAGTCTAATAATAATAATGTCAGTGATACAAGTGATGATGATGATGATGATGATAATGATGGTATCTCACAGTTATCCCACACTTAAAACTGATTAATCCTGGACTAAGTGCCATACATTGTCTTATTTAATTCTCACAAAACTCTATAAGTTAGATACTATAGATATTCCATTTTACAGATGAGGAAAGGGAAGCTTAGGGAAGTTACGTAACTTGTCTAATGCCATATACTACAGAGTGGTGGAACTGTGGACCTGGAAAATGTTAAATCAATATAACTGAAAGTCCAAAGCTTAGAACTCAACTTCAATTTACCTGCAATTTCTCATGGTTTCCAAACTTTGTGGTTAGTTTCGCCTTCAGTCCAGTTTCCATTATGGTAGTAAAATGGTTGTCAGTAGTTACATAAGGCTACAAGTCTCCTTTGTCACTTCCTACTAGAAGAGAGAACACTTTTCTTTTCCAGACATCCTCAGTAAATATCTCTTTGTCCTCAATTAAGTCATGTGTTCAGGCCTGAATCAATTACTATGACCGTGGGAATAAACTCAATCAAGGTCAAGCTAGAAGTACAGTTAGCTTCTTTCAAGCTACATGAATCCCAACTAAATTCTGGGAAGGCAATCAATAGTTATATATCGCACACTTATAGACATAAAGTATTGTTTTAATGGTCTTATTTATTAAATATATAGACTGAAGACCTCTCCTAAGTAGAACAATGTAATTTTTTAAAAAAATTATTTATTTATTTTTGGCTGAATTGGGTCTTTGTTGCTGCACACAGGCTTTCTCTAGTTGTGGTGAGCAGAGGCTACTCTTCCTTGTGGTGCACGGGCTTCTCACTGCAGTGTCTTCTCTTGTTGTGGAGCATGGGCTCTAGGCATGTGGGCTTCAGTAGAGTGGCTCGCAGGCTCTAGAGCACAGGCTCAGCAGTTGTGGCTTGCGGGCTCTAGAGTGCGGGCTCTAGAGTGCAAGCTCAGTAGTTGTGGCACACGGACTTAGTTGCTCTGTGGCATGTGGGATCTTCCCAGACCAGGGCTCAAACTCATGTCCCTTGCATTGGTAGGTGGATTCTTAACCACTGAGCCACGAGGGAAGTCCCAGAATAATGTAATTTTATAAAAATTAATTAATCTCTTAACACAAATATGTTTTATTTTTCCTTAGCTTTATTGAGATAAAGTTGACATATAACATTGTGTAAGTTTAAGGTGTACAACGTGTTGATTTGGTACACTTGTATATTGTGAAATGATTATCACAGTAGCATTAGTTAACACCTCCACCACCTCACATAATTACCATTTTCTTTTTTGTGGTGAAAACATTTAAGATCTACTTTCTTAGCAAGTTTCAAGTATATAATATTGTCAGCTATATAAATAGGTTATTGTTTATTTGATGAAGGACATTGTATGGAGTTGAATAGTGTCTCTCCAGACTTCTTGTTCATCCAGAACCTCAGAGTATGAACTTATTTGGAAATGTAGTCTTTGCAAGTGTAATTTGTTAAATTAAGACGAGGTCATACTGCATTATGGTGGAACCTAAATCCAATAACTGGTGCCATGTGCTATGGTCTGAATGTTTGTGTCCCTGAAAAACTCATGTGTTGAAATTCTAAAGCCCAATGTGAGGATATTAGAAGGTGGGGCCTTTGGAAGGTACTTAGGCAATGAGGGTGAAACCCTCATGAATGGGATTAGTTCCATTACAAAAGAGGCTCCAAAGAGCTAGTTGGCTCCTTATACCATGTAAGGTAACAATAGGAAGTTTGAAACCTGGAAGGGAGCTCTCACCTACCAGACTGTGCTGGCACCCTGATCTTGGACATCCAGCCCCCAGAACTGTGAGAAATAAATGCCTGTTGTTTATAAGCCACCTAGTTTCTGGTATTTTGCTATTGCAGCCTGGCTGGACTAAGACACCATGTGAACACACAGATAAACAGAGACATACAGAGGGAAGAAGGACATGTGACAGTTGAGGCAGAGATTAGAGTTATGCTGCCACAAGCCAAAGAACATCAGGAGCTACAAGAAGCTGCAAGAGGCAAGGAAGAATCTTTTCTTAGAGCCTTCAGAGGAAGCCAACACCTTGATTTAAGACTTTTAAGCTAAAAAACTGTGAGATAATAAATTTCTGTTGTTTGAAGTCATCCAGGTTTTGTGCTTTGTTGTGGAAGCTCTGGGAAACTAATACGGATTCCATGGACAGATATATCAGACAGATGGTGTAATGGAAGACTATATATGCACAGTCTAAAACTGACAAAGCACTTAACATCCAGAATGTCCAAGACCCTCATTCAAATCAACCAGAAAAAAAAAATAGAAAAAAGGTGAATACAAGATATGAACAGGCAATTTACAAAAAAGGAAACTAAAAGTCTAACATCTGAAAAGGTGCCACAAATCATTAATGGTCAGAAATGAATTGAAATAAGATATCACTTTTCACCAATAGCCTGGCAATAATTAAAAGATAAATGTGCCAACTCTTGATCAGTATGTGAGGATACCCTTTCGCTCTGCTGGAGGGAGTGTGAATCAGGGCAGCTATTCAGAGAGCACTATGGCAATAGTCACCCAAATTAAGTATATGCATGCATTTTAACCAATAAAATCTGTTCCTGTATATATATATAAACACAAAGAATTTTTTTCATAAGTCCATAGGATGCATATATAAATGGAAAAGTTATTGCAACATTATTGTTGTTTTGGGAATAGGAAGTAACCTCGGTGGCTATCATGGGGAATATATACACAGACAGGTAAAATGTGGTGTATATCATGGATTATCATGCAGCAATTAGGAGCAATTAATTAGAATTAATTAATTAGAAGTACATATAGCAATGAATGGATCTTTAAAATATGCCTGTAAAAAAGGAAGAGTAAAAATTAAATATATCACAAAATTCATTTATTTAATTAAAAATATTGCTTACCAATCAGAGCACATTTTAGAAGAATACATACTAAAAGAGGATACACATTAAACACAATAGAATGATAATCTATTAGAATGGTGGGTATGGGGCTAAAAGGAAATCAAATAAACAAATAAATAAAATAAGACAGAGCCTTATAAGGATCAGTTGTAATGTATAATAAAATAAGAAACAAGATTAACTCAACCCTGCTCACTTGATGTTTAAAAATGAAAAGTTCAATTGTTGAAGAAATGATCACACCAAGTTACCAGGTATGTTCCTGCCATGGTTCATTTTTTCAAAAGGTTACAATTGAAAACTGACCTCACTGTATAATAAAAGGCAACATACATTATTTCCTTACTCCAGTGTTTCCTGGTTTTCCCTTTTCTTCTCAGTCTTCTTTACTTACCTTTCATCTTCTGTCACCCTTCCTTCTTAAATGTTAGTATTCCTCAGGGTTACATTCTTAGTCCTTATTTCTTGCTCTACAAATATTTCCTGAGAATTTGATTCATGTGCTCATGTCTATGGCTTCAACAACTTAATCTGTCTCTAGCTTCTAACTTCACCATGGATATTAATCACCAGCTAAATTTTCCTAAATAGTTTAGCTAAATAGTTTCTCTAAGCTCAACAGGTCTGAGGTTAAATCCATCTTCCTTTTTTAATTGCCCTGTAAACTTCACCTTTTAAAATTATATTATTAACTCAGTAGCTCAAGCTTTTTTTTTTTTTTTTGGCTACGTTGTGTCTTCATTTCTGCACGAGCTTTCTCTAGTTGTGGCAAGCGGGGGCTATTCTTCACTGCAGTGTGCGGGCTTCTCACTGTGGTGGCTTCTCTTTGTTGTGGAGCACGGGCTCTCAGTACATGGGCTTCAGTAGTTGTGGCATGTGGGCTCAGTAATTATGGCATGCAGGCCCTATTGTGCACAGGCTTCAGTAGTTGTGGTGCATGGGCTCAGTAGTTGTGGCTCGCAGGCCAGTCTCAGTCGTTGTGATGCACAGGCTTAGTTACTCCGCAGCATGTGGGATCTTCCCAGACCAGAGCTCAAACCTGTGTCCCCTGCATTGGCAGGCAGATTCTTAACTGCTGTGCCACCAGGGAAGTCCAGGAAACTTCTTAAACTCCTCTCTGTTCCCAATTCCTTATGTCATAAACTATTTTATTTTATTTTATTTTATTTTATTTTATTTTTTGCGGTACGCGGGCCTCTCACTGCTGTGGCCTCTCCTGTTGCAGAGCACAGGCTCCGGATGCGCAGGCTCAGCGGCCATGGCTCACGGGCCCAGTCGCTCTGCGGCATGTGGGATTTTCCCGGACCGGGGCACGAACCTGTGTCCCCTGCATCAGCAGGCAGACTCTCAACCACTGCGCCACCAGGGAAGCCCTCATAAACTATTTATTATACTTGAGAAGTGTCTCTAAACCTAGCTCCTCTTTGTATCTCCAGAGCAACAGAAAGCCACTGAAGGGGTTTCAGCACCAAAGAGATATAGGTAGAACTGTTTTTAAAATGATTACTCTGTTTTTATTTCCCTTACTCAAAAAGGATCTTGCTGTGATTTATATCATAGAGTATTCTGCCTATGTTTTCCTCTAAGAGTTTTAGTGTCTGGCCTTACATTTAAGTCTTTAATCCATTTTGAGTTTATTTTTGTGTATGGTGTTATGGTGTGTTATAATTTCATTCTTTTACATGTAGCTGTCCAGTTTTTCCAGCACCACTTATTGAAGAGGCTGTCTTTTCTCCATTGTATATTCTTGCCTCCTTTGTTAAAATAAGGTGACCATATGTGTGTGGATTTATTTCTGGGCTTTCAATCCTGTTCCATTGATCTATATTTATGTTTTTGTGCCAGTACCATACTGTCTTGATTACTGTAGCTTTATAGTATAGTCTAAAGTCAGGGAGCCTGATTTCTCCAGCTCCATTTTTCTTTCTTAAGATTGCTTTGGCTATTCGGGGTCTTTTGTGTTTCCATACAAATTGTAAAATTTCTTGTTCTAGTTCTGTGAAAAATGCCATTGGTAATTTGATAGGGATTGCATTGAACCTGTAGATTGCTTTGGTTCCTGAGTCATATGGTAGTTTTATTTTTAGTTTTTTAAGGAACCTCCACACAGTTCTCCACAGTGGCTGTATCAATTTGCATTCCCATCAACAGTGCAGGAGGGTTCCCTTTTCTCCAAACCCTCTCCAGCATTTATTATCTATAGATTTTTTGATGATGGTGATTCTGACTGGTGTGGGGTGATACCTCATTGTGGTTTTGATTCGCATTCCTCTAATGATTAATGATGTTGAGCATCTTTTCATGTATTTGTTGGCCATCTGTATGTCTTCTTTAGAGAAATGTCTATTTAGGTATTCTGCCCATTTTTGGATTAATGGACAAATACACTGAAACCATAATTCAAAAAAATACATGTACCACAATGTTCACTGCAGCACTATTTACAATAGCCAGGACATAGATGCAACCTAAGTGTCCATCAACAGATAAATGGGTAAAGAAGATGTGGCACATATATACAATGGAACATTACTCAGCCATAAAAAGGAACAAAATTGAGTTATATGTAGCGGGGTGGTTAGGCCTAGAATCTGTCATACAGAGTGAACTAAGTCAGAAAGAGAAAAACAAATACTGTATGCTAACTCATATATATGGAATTAAAAAAAAAGTACTTATGAACTTAGTGTCAGGGTGGGAATAAAGACACAGATGTAGAGAATGGACTTGAGGGCACAGGGGGGAAGGGGAAGTTGGGATGAAGTGAGGGAGTAGCATTGACATATATACACTATGAAATGTAAAATGGATGGCTAGTGGGAAGCTGCTACATAGCACAGGGAGATCAGCTCTGTGCTTCATGACGACCTAGAGAGATGGGATAGGGAGAGTGGGAGGGAGGCTCAAGAGGGAGGGTATATGGGATATATGTATACATATAGCTGATTCACTTTGTTGTACAGCAGAAACTAACACAACATTGTAAAACATTTATACTCCAATAAGGATGTGAAAAAAAATGATTACTCTGAATGTAGTGAGAGGAATTTATTGAAGGCTTGGAAGTATGGAGACAATTTGAGAGTTATCAATGGAGTTTCAGAAAGAGATTATGGATGCTTAGACTAAGGTGGTGGGAGTGGAGATGCAGGGAAATGAATTATTTTCATAGAAACTTTGGTGCTGGAATAGACAAACTTGATGATGTACTTGGTATTAGTGGTCAGGAGGGTAGGAAGAACTGTGAAAAGTGGTTCTCAGGTGTCTGTCATCAACAACTAGGTGGATGTTGTACAATTTTCTCAGGAGAGAATTGGGGAAGGAGAAACAATTTTCTAGGGGGAAGGATTGTGACCGCAGTGATGGATATTTTATATTAGAGGGATTCTGGCAAGGACAGGTTTCTACTAGACTTTGTCTTTCTGCACTGTATGGTAATTATCTACTTGCACATCATACTTTGCCAATAGATTCTGATTACTTTGAAAGGAGGGCCCAAGACTTATTTATTTAATTATGTTTAATGCTTAGTGTTGAAACAGGCTCACTGTATGCAGTCAGTAAATATTAATGAATACAATGAGGCTTGACTCCTAACCAAATCCAATTGGTGATCCGTTGCAACAAGCTTCTAATTTGAATGAAAACAAGCGGGGAACATTGGTTGTTATCACATTAAATTAACTGATGTCACAGTTGTTAGTTTAGAATAAAGCATGCTTCTCATAAGGCACTAATTTCCTCCAAATGTGAAAAGACTTTATTAAATAATACCAGTGGAGTCTCTCCTTTCACTCTCTGGAAAGAAATAACTTAAAAAGTATCTAACAATAGGAACTGTAGATTGGGAGGAAAAGAATAAGAAAAAACAAAGAAAAAATAAAACAAAGAATAGGAAAAAAAGGAAATCATATATCTCTGCCTCTAAAAAGGAATTCTTCAAAAATGGCTGTCAGCAAAGTTTGAAAAAGATTCATCAGAATCATTTAATAAAATGTTTATTATTTCATTAAAAATATCCTTGTGATTTATTACCTCAGTTATATATTTTCCTTGTAATGTTGTCTCTTCCTTTAACCTTTTTTTAAAAAATATTTTATGTCAATATTCTAAGATATCATACATCCCTTTTATAATTTTATATTATTTTTTTCATGTAGTGACTGCTTCATTTTATTTAAAGTTTATTATGTGAGTTAAGAGACAAGTGTTTCCTGGTTATTGGCAATTGCCATTTGAATTTAACTTTGCCTATCAACCTACACTTAATTAAAATATTTTATCACTACTTTGTTTCAGTTAAATGGTGTAATGTCCTGGGAGCTTCCTTATTTAAAAATAGTCATTTCTGTGTCATTGTCCGACTGAAATGTCATCTGTAATTTATCATATGTGAAATGACATTTATTTCCTTCCTAGAAACTTTCTGATTCTTACAAAAGTTTTTTCTTACAAAGTTGTAAGAAATTAGTCAGGTTTATTGAATTATTCCAAAATTCTACAATTTCAGCATGCAGAATTTATAAGAATCAAAAAAAAGATATTTTCTACATGGTCAAACTTAGCTTGGATATTTCTTAAAATAGAAATTTTCTTTCAAAATTTCCACGAATATAGATAAACTATTTTTTGTACTTTGTCAGTACTATACTCTGATAGGAAATATATTTTCATCATTTTTTGACCATTTAAGTTTCTATTTTCCTCTGTAATATTTTGGACTATGGTTTTAATGGATGACATTACCTTGTGGAATACAAAGAATGTATTAGCTAGCTACCAAATATCTCTATTTTTAACTGCTTCTCCTCTGAGTCTAAAAACATTTAAAACTTTCTCTCAAAATTTATCTGAAATGTGGATCATAATAATTGTAGCTTGTAGTTAATGTGTAGTAACAACTGATAGCTTGTATTCTGAATTGTGGGTAAATTTCATTTACCCTGACAAATTTCCCAAATTAATATTTTATTCCTCAATTGTGTGTGTACATATAGTGTGCATAGATGGATAGATAGATGGATAGCCAATAAAACAAAACGCATAGCAAAATTTTGATTGTCTTAATTGGGTCATTTGTCCAACAAATATTTATTAGACATCTACTATTTGTCAGTCATTTTCCTACATGCTGCTTATGGGGGGGAAAAATATAGACAGATATTCTGCTCTCTTAGATTTTGCATATTGGTGAAGACAGTGAGACAATAAACAGGTAAAAAAATGGAAATGTAATTTCATTGCATCATCCAAAGGAAGGAAAAAGGAGATTTAGTAATTTTTGACTATTTGAGCAGAGAATGGTGGATATCACACTAAGGGGACTTCTCAATAAAGAAGAATTTTTAAACTTAAATCTGATTCATTAAAAAAACAAACGAACAAACAAAAAAACTAACCTGCAAAAACCTCAGGAGAAACGAACTAGGTAGAGAAAACAACAAAGTTCCAAGGCCAGCTTGACTGGATTTTATTTGGGAGGAGGCATAAGGCCAAGAGTGTTAGGTAGACACAGAGCTAATTAAGAATATTTTGTCTTCTCAATTGAAATACACTTGCAATAAATCACAAACCAGTCACTCAACATGTAGTTAATTTTAAACTATGCATTGAACTGATCCTTTGGGAGATAGAGAGGTTTAAAACTACTCTTTTAGATTTTACAAAATGGAGTGGCAAGTAATAAAATTCTTTTAAAAATAATTATTTTCCAGTATTTCAATCCTACAGAAATGGGTAGAGAATAATAATATAATTGATGTCCACCAAACCTAAGAGACTTAACCTGCTCACATTTTAACAGTATTTCTTCAGATTTCTTTTAAGAAATAAAGTGCTGCACATATACTTGAACTCTCTTTGCACACCCTTTTTTGTGCTATTCTTTTCCCTTTTTTTTTTTTTTTTTTGCGGTATGTGGGCCTCTCACTGTTGTGGCCTCTCCCATTGTGGAGCACAGGCTCCAGACATGCAGGCCCAGCGACCATGGCTCACGGGCCCAGCCGCTCTGTGGCACGTGGGATCCTCCCGGACCAGGGCACGAACCGGTGTCCCTTGCACTGGCAGGTGGACTCTCAACCACTGCACCACGAGGGAAGCCCTCTCTTCCCTTTTAAGACATTTTCATATGCTTATTGACCAGCTGGATACCTTTTTTTATAAACTAATTATTGCTGTGAAGTTAGTAAGTACTCTTCCCTTCATATTTTCATAAACCTTTACACATGGTGAAATACAGACAAGGAGAAAAAGACAAAACCCCAAAATGTATGGACTAATAATTTATCACAAAAGGTCATTTAAGTATTAGCCAAGAAAAGAAAGAATAGTGCTAAGACAGAGAAGTACCTGTGGTGTCCATGCTGTTCATTATTCTCTCCTTTTCCCCAAAAGTATATGCTATTCTGATTGTAATAACTATGCTTCCAAGCTGATCTTTATCATCTTCTCATCCATAGTTTGCCTTTGCCCATTAAAAAAAAAATTGTAAGTGGAATAATCTAGTAATAATTAGTTTCTCACTTCTTTTGCTCTAGGTATTTGTGAAATTTATCCATGCTGTTATATGTCATTGCAGTTAATTTTCATTGCTGTAAACATTTTTTGGTATCCATGTAACAACATTTATCCATTCTAATGTTGATGGATATTTAGATTGTTTTCAGCTTTTTGACTATCACAAATAATTATGCTACATACATTCTTGTACATATCTCTTTGTGCATAGGCAGTGTCATTTTCTCTGGATGTATACCTAGGAGAAGAATTGTTGGATTATAGGATATTTATATCTCAAGCCTCAGTAGAAATTTCTGAACTGTTTTTTTAAGTTGTTTGTACAAATTTACAATCCCACAGCAGTTTAAGCCTTTCTACTCTTCCACTTGCTCATCTACACTTTGTATTTCAGCTATTTCAACTGTAGCCATTCTGGTGGGTGTGTAGTGTGATGTCTGTTTGGTTACAATTTGTATTTCCCTGTGACTAATGATATTAAAGGCATTATCATATGCTTCTTGACCATTTGGATATCCTCTTTATGAAGTGCCTGATTGAGTCTTTTGCCCAATTTTTAAATTAGGTTGTATTTTTGTTTTTGTTTTCTTCCAGTTTTATTGAGATATAATTGACATACAGCACTATTTAAGTTAAGGTGTACAGCATAATGATTTAACTTATATACATCATGAAATGATTACCACAATGTTTAACGAATATCCTTCATCTCATATAAATGCAAAATAAAAGAAAAAAAAATCCCAACACAATCCCAAGGAAAAAGAACAAAGCTGGAGGTATAATCCTTCCAGGCTTCAGACTATACTACAAAGCTACTATAATCAAAACAGTGTGGTGTTGGCACAAAAACAGACATATAGATCAATGGAATAGAATAAAGAACAGAAAGAAACCCACACACTTATGGTCAATTAATCTGCAACAAAGAAGTCAAAGGAGGCAGGAATATATGATGGAGAAAAGACAGTCTCTTCAACAAGTGGGGTTGGGAAAGCTGGACAGCTACATATAAGTCAATGAAATCATAATGCTCCCTCACCCAGTATACAAAAATAAACTCAAAATAGTTTAAAGACCTATGTATAAGACATGACACCATAAGATTCCTAGAATATAACATAGGTAAAACATTCTCTGACATAAATCATAGCAATATTTTCTTATATCAATCTCCCAAGGCAAAATAGATAAAAGCAAAAATAAACAAATGAGACCTAGTCAAACTAAAAAGCTTTTGTATAACAAAGGAAAATGAAAAGACAATTTACATAATGGGAGAAAATATTTGCAAATGATGTGAGTGAGAAGGGGTTAATATCCAAACATACAAACAGCTCATACTCCTCAATATTGAAGAAAAAAACCAACCCAAACAAAAAATAGGTAGAAGACTTAACTAGACATTTCTACAAAGAATACAGACAGATGGCCAACAGGTACATGAAAAGATGCTCAGCATCTCTAATTATTAGAGAAATGCAAATCAAAACCACAATGATGTATCACCTCACACAGGTAAGAATAGCTATCATCAAAAATGTCTGCAAATAATAAATGCTGGAGATGGTGTGAAGAAAAGGGGACCCTCCTGCACTGTTGCTGGGAAAGTAAATTGTTGCAGCCACTATGGAAAACAGTATGGATATTCCTTTAAAAACTAAAAATAAAGCTGCAAAATGATTCAGCAATCTCTTTCCTGGGTATATGTCCATAAATGACAAAAACTCTAATTTGAAGAGATACATGCACCCCAATGTTCATAACAACATTACTTACAATAGCTGAGACATGGGAACAGTACAAGTGCCCATCAAAAGACAACTGGATTCAGAAGAGTGGTATATATATACAATGGAATATTACTTAACTGTAAAAAGAATGAAATATTGGCATTTACAGCAATATAGATGGACCTAGAGGATATTATACTTAGTGAAGTCAGAGAAAGATAAATATTATATGATATCACTTATATATGGAATCTAAAAAATAATGAAAATGAATCTATAAGCAAAATAGAAACAGACTCATAGACATAGAAAACAAACTTAAAATTACCAAATGGTAATGGAAGGGGGGAAGGATAACTTAGGAGTGTGGGATTAATAGATACTAACTACTATATGTAAAATAGCTAAGGAATAATTATTTACTGGATAGAACAGAGAATTATATTCAAAATCTTGCAATAACCTATAATGAAAAATAATCTGAATAAAAATATAATATATATAACTTAATAACTTGGCTGTACATCTGAAACTAACTATTGTAAATTAACTATATTTCAACAAAAAAAAAAAGAAGAAAAAGAATCCTAAATGTGTTCTCAGTATATTGAAAAATATTTTCCTTGTGATGAGAGTTCTTGAAATTTCCTCTCTTAACAACTTTCATATAGAACATAGAGCAGTGGTAATTATATTAATCATGTCTTACATGACATCTCTAGTACTTACCTATCTTATAACTGGGAGTTTGTACCTTTTAACAACCTTCCTCACCATACAAAGATATTATATTATCATTAACTATATTCCCCACATGGTACATTTCACCCCTGCAACTCATTTATTTTGTAACTGTAAATTTGTACCTCTTAATCTCTCTCACATATATCACTCATTCTCCCACCCCATTGCTTCTGGAAACCACTTGTTTTTATCTATGACTTTGTTTCTGTTTTGTTATGCTTGCCCACTTTGTTTTGTTTTCGTTCATTTGTTTTGTTTCTTAGATTCTACATGTAAGTGAAATAATACAGTATTTTTCATTCTCAGTCTGGCTTATTTCATTTAGCATAATATTCTATAAATACATCCATGTTGTCACAAATTGGCAAGATTTCCTTCTTTTTTATGGTTGAGTAATATTCCCTTGTGTATATATACCACATCTTTATCCATTCATCTATTGATGGGCACTTCGGTTGCTTCCATATTTTTGCCATTGTGAATAATGCTGCAATGAACATATATGAATATACCTTTTTGATTTAGGGTTTTTGTTTTCTTTGGGAAATAACCCAGAAGTGGAATTGCTGGATCATAAGGTAGTTCTATTTTTAATTTAGGAGTGTGGGATTAATAGATACTAAGTAGAGTAGAGGAACCTCCACAATATTTTCCACAGTAGCTGCACAAATTTACATTCCTACCAACAATGCATGAGGTTTCCCTTTTGTTCATATTCATGCCAACACTTGTTATCTGTTGTCTTTTGATTACAGCCATTCTAACAGGTGTGAGGTGCTATCTCATTGTTATTTTCATTTGCATTTTCCTGATGATTAGCAATGTTGATCATTTTTCATGTGCCTGTTGGTCATATGTATGTCTTCTTTGGAAAAATGATTGTTCAAGTTCTCTACCCATTTTTTATATTGAATTATTTGTTTGTTTGATATTGGATTGTATGGGTTCTCTGTATATTTTGGATATTAACCGCTTACCAGATATGTTGCTTGTAAATATCTTCTCATAGGGACCAGCCTTTCCCACGAGTGGCCGGCAGCCTCCGCATAAGGCATGGCCTGGCAGTCGATGGGCTGGGGATCAGCCCTGGCTACCAGTGAACACATGGTTGTCTTTTTGTCCCTATTAATGTGTCAGATTCTTCACATATTTTAGATACAAAACTTTTATAAGTTACGTATTATGTATTGAAACTATTTTACTCTACTCAGTTTTTTTTAATGATTCAGTTATACCTATACATATATCCATTCTTATTTTTCTAAAAATAAATTTATTTTATTTACTTATTTTTGGCTGAGTTGGGTCTTTGTTGCTGCCTGCAGGCTTTCTTTAGTTGCGGTAAGCAGGGGGTACTCTTCATTGCAGAGTGAGGGCTTCTCATTGTGGTGGCTTCTCTTGTTGTGGTGCATGGGCTCTAGGCACAGAGGGTTCAGTAGTTGTGGCACACGGGCTCAGTAGTTGTGGCTCATGGGTTCTAGAGTGCAGGCTCAGTAGTTGTAGCACACAGGCTTAGTTTTTGTTGTGGCACACAGGCTTAATTTGCTCTGTGGCATGTGGGATCCTCCTGAACCAGGGCTCAAACTCTCGGCCCCTGCATTGACAGGCAGATTCTTAACCACTGCGCCATCAGGGAAGAAACTCTACTCAGTCTTTTTATTTACTTAATAGTGTCTCTTGATGTAATCCAAATTATTAATCTTCCCCTCTATGGTTAGTGCTTTTATGTTCTGTTTAAGAATTTTCATACCCCTAATTGTAAAGATATTCTCCTATATTATCTTGTATAAATTTTATTGCTCTTCTTTCATATATAAACCTACAACTCATCTACAACTGATTTTTTTTAAATTTTGTGATCAGTGTGAGGTAGATGCAAAGTTGTTGTTGTTGTTTTTTGCCTGTATCGATAGCTCATTCTCCTAGCATTATATAGTGAAAAGACTTCTTTCTTCCACTGCCCTGCAGTATCACCTTTATTGTAAATCTAATGCCCTGATACATGTTTGTTAGTTTGTGTGCTTTTCATTCTGTCCAATATGTCTATTTTCTATTCTTATACTTAGATCACATTATCTTATTATAGCTTTATAACAATTTTTGATATTTTGTAATGCAGATCCTCTCTCCTTGTTTTTCTGTTCTAAGATTGTCAACATAGTTCTCAGCTGACACACACACACACACACACACACACACACACACACACACACAAACGCACACACAGATTTTGAGTGGGATTGCTCAAAAACTATGGACACATTTGGGGATACTTTTGTGGATATTTGACATCTTTAGAATAATTAATTTTTAAATTCACAAATATATTCTTTTACATATACATATAACCTAAACTACAGGGACTCTTTGAAATTCCTTCTCCCTTGGTCCAGTAATTTTTAAAAATTAAAAAAAAGTGAAACAGTAAATAATAATTTTTATTTCATCTTCCCTATGACAATGCATATATTAATATTAATTTTTTTCTTCCAATATTTCTAGTTTTCCCCAGTGTGATGATTGATTTGGATAAGTTGAATATCAATCTATTCACAGTTTATAGTATTTCCAGAAACTTAAATATCTACTACTTACCATAACCTAATCTAGAAATTTGTGATCATATCATTAAAAAACTAGTTCTCTGCATATGCAGAATTTACAATCTTGTTTAATTATGGAACTTATATATTTAAATCATATGAAATGGTTTTGGAACAAGGTGTTAAATGTTATGGAAAAATAGAGGAAAATAAGGGATTTGGGAGAACATGACAACTGCTTTCACAACTTTTATTTGAATTCCATAATAATCCTGGAATATAGGAGAGCATTCATAGACATAAACTAATGCCCAGAGATATAAGTGGTTTGACTAAGGTCACAGATTTAGGGGCTAACTATGAATTGGCAGAAATTATCACTCAAGCCTATTTCTGTTCTTAACATTTCATTGTCTCCTCTGACTTTGAAGATAATCATTGAGCACACTAAATATCTTTCATATAAAATGTTCTTTCTTCCATTGAAACCATGACCATGTAACTGTAGTATAGGAGATGGAAAGTTATTATAATTTTAGTAATAAATATTGAACTTCAGGCATAATCAGGTGAAAGATTAGTCTCTTTTGGGGAAAGGGGCTAGAAACATGAACACAAGGCTTCAAATCTTGGCTTTGACATTCATTAGCTACATGGCCTTGGGAAAATTATTTAAGCTCTCCAGAATTATATTTCCTCATGTCTAGAACAATACACCCCACCTTAACATGTGGCTATATGAATTAAATGAATTATATTATTATAGATAAGACATGAAAATCATTTCTGTATAATAATGAATTTGTCTGGCCTTTATCCCTGGTTCCTAGGAGGTAGCAACTAAATCCTTGCAATTTCCCTAGTGATAGGAGTATCTTTGTTGTTCTTGGTAGGCCCTGATAGTTTATGTTTATGGTGGACCCCTAGATATTTTAAGCTAGTGAGATGACTCAGGATGGAGGCTGGTTATACCAGAAAGACCTTAAGCCACATGATTTTAGCTTGACCTCCAGGAAGGAGAAAGGGGCTGAATATTGAATTCGACCTCATGACCAATGATTCAGTCAATAATGTTGATGTAATGAAACCCCAATAAAACCTCTAAACTCGGGGCTCAGGTGAAATCCTCTGTGTTTTGTATTGTATTGTTTGGTGCTTTTGGTGTATTGTCACACACTGATGTGTTTGGAGGGTGATATGTCCTGACTCCAAGGACAGAGAATGATGAAAGCTTTACATTTAGGCCTGCCAGAGCTTACCATCTGTGTCTCTCCCCTTGCCTGATTCTGATTTATATCCTTTTACTACAATAAAACAGTAATTATGCATAATTATTTTCTGAGTTCTGAGATGTTCTAACAAATTATTAAACCTGAGGGAGTAGTGGAAACCCCCAAATTTGGCCATCTGGTCAGACCTCTGTAGCTATCTGGGGACCTCTGAACTTGTGCTGGTGTGTCAAGCAAGGATAGTCTTGTGTAGGACTGTCCTCTGAACCTGTGAAGTTTGGCCAAACTCTGGGTAGTTGGTGTCAGAAATCATCATAATCACCTAGTATAGTGCTCAACAAATAATAGGTGTTAATTAACAGTTATCATCATTGGTAATCAAAAATATAATTTCTTGGGCTTCCCTGGTGGCACAGTGGTTGAGAGTCCGCCTGCTGATGCAGGAGACACGGGTTCATGCCCCGGTCCAGGAAGATCCCACATGCCGCGGAGCAGCTGGGCCCGTGAGCCATGGCCACTGAGCCTGCACGTCTGGAGCCTGTACTCCGCAACGGGAGAGGCCACAACAGTGAGAGGCCCGCGTACTGGGGGGGAAAAAAAATATATGTATATATATAATTTCTTATATTCTTAATATTATAAGAATAGAGGCTCTGTCACAACCACATATGGGGTATTTAAGTTTAGTGATCCATATGATTTAGTGAACAATTAATGAATTTGTTGAAAATAATTTTTGTACAGTCAAAATGTACAGTCACTGAGTATTTTTACATTGATCCTCTTAAGTGATTTGGTTGACTAAGGTTTGAAAACTGCTCCTCTATTATGTCATATTGTATTGATAATAAGAGCAATTCTTCCTGGATTACTTTCTTCTAATCTACATTTTAAAATGCTCTTTAAATTCACTTCAAGTCCTCAAAATTCACTGAAGGCCTTCCGTGTTAAGCATAGTGCTTAGACAGAGATGCAAAGTCAAATAAGGCAAGATGTCTTATCTAGTGGGAGAGGCAGGCATATTAATTAACAACTGGACTGTAATAAGTGTTTTAGCACAGTTACAAAGTAAAATGTTGTGGGAATATAGGGGAGGAAAATATTAATGTCAAATATTAAACTCTCTTAACATAGAATTTAATTGTTGACATAATGCAAATGTTACAAGTGAAATTCCTCTATAAATTGTTGTTAAGAATTTCTTCTCTTTACTATTGTGCCACGTGCATGTTCAATTACATCATGGATTCTCAATCTGTGATTCCCAGGTAGTCTGTTGCCTAGAACATTTTTTACTCTTATTTATTTTATGTTTCTTTGAAAAATCTTTGTGGAAAGATCCTTATCACTCCAAATTACATTTTACAAGTATTATTTCACTCCAAATAAGTGTTAGGGGAAAGGGATATAAAAATCATGCAATGCATAACAGTTGTCTTTCCATGATTTGAGTCTGAAATAGTTTCTTACTGATGAGGAGAAAATTAAACATATATAACCTTGCCATTATATTTAAGGACATCTGTCTTTGTTTACAACAAACTGCTTTAAGATGGAATATGTAAAACTTAAGGGGAAGGGAGATCAAAAGCTGCAGTGCTTATGGTGTAGCCATATTCTTGCAAATGGAAATGGGAAAGCAACAAAACTAGAAAAATCCCTTTCATAGAACATTTGGAAAATATACTCAACAATGCTGATCCATTCTGTGAAAATATTGGGAATTCAGGACAGAAATGAATCTGCAGAACTCAAGGCACAGGGACTAGTGGAGTCCAGCCAACATCATGATTACAAAATTTCCAATGAGCAAGTTTAGGGACAGATGACAAAGGGCCTTGACTTCCAGGTTACATAGTTCTAATTCTCATAGGCATTACTCTTTCTGTGGAGGCAGGAGAAATAACTGAGCAAACAATCTGCTTGCTTGATGAGTTTGAGTAAGAAAACATAAACAAATCAAGTGTACCCTCTAGGTACCCTCAGTTAGGTTGGTAGAATCTGAAGGGGGCTCTCTAGTGATGTTTCCAGTTCCCAGTAGGGATGTCCTGGTGATGGTCCAGAAGTAATATGGGTTAATGGAAAGATTCCTCATGTTGCTACCACCCAGACACATGACCTTGAACAAATCACTTGATCTCTTTCTGCTTTAACTAATGGTAACAATTATTGAATGGTAATACTTATTGAATACTTATTTTGATCCAGTCTTTGGTTATCTTCTCTACTTGATTGAGCTCACTTAATCATGGCAACAATCCTGTAAGTTTTCCTTCCTACCTTTTTTTTCCAGATGGAAAAGAGAGGGTTAGCTAAATAAAATATGACTTGTTCAACACACAGATTCTAAGGGAAAGACAAAGAATCAGAGGCTACATCTCCTCAACCCCCGAGTCTGTGCTCCCAAGCATTTTCTTATGTGACTTCATCTGTATAACCTACTTAGCTGTGCTTTTGTAAAGCTCAGTGAGATAATATATGCTCAACTTGGTGTCACAAACCCTAGTTACCTATCCTAGCAAGAAGACATGAAGGTTATTCAGTTTAGCCCACAAAGTTCTGGCAAGGGGCTTTCTAACTACCATCCTCCTACCTGTCCTAGGGGCTCCTCTTTGGGTTTATGGATGTTCTGGGGTGTTGGATTTGGATATGTTCTAGGAGCCATGTAAAGTCATCATTCCTGGTGGTCAGACAAATCCCTTCCTACACCTAAATAATACATTTAGTGTGGTCTTTGGCTGGGTATATTCACCTGCTTTGTTTCAAGCCAAAAATGTTATTCCTCCTCAGATTCCCAGGTCTCATCTGATCATTAAAGTGACTTACTCCTCCTCTCTGATTCCCTCACTAGACCTTCTTTTTTTATCACATGAATCCTCATCCCCATCAAAATGTGCTATTTTCATTTGCTTTGATGGTCAGTTAAACTCAGAGTTAGAATTAATATCAAACAGAAAATGTTTTATTTCTTTGAAATAAAGAATAGCTCAAAATTCAAATACTCTTAGGAAGTGTGGGGAAATATATGCATTCTATCTTTCTAATGCATCACAGAAAAGAAAGATGAGTAAAACAGTTGTTTCTATAATAAAGCAGGTTGAATTCTTATACCCTGTCACATACGTGAATGTTTCAAAAACTGAAAAGTGATCCAGAAATGTAAAAACAATTAATTGTCCCCAAGACTTGTTGAATGCTACTGAAGTACTCTGATTTAGTGATATTTTCTAAATTTCTTCATCCAAGCGAATCACAGGGATTGTTAGGCAAGTAATGGGCACACACACCTAGTGATTAATTAGAAGAATCCTTAATAATAATGCATACTTTTGCAGGTGAGTATATTGGTTAAGAAGTGTACAACACAGGATAATACTCAATGGTATACCCAAAATTTATACTTATTAACTCTTTATCAACTTATTTAGAAACTGATTAGTACAATGGCACTAATAGCATTAGACTGTTTCACTGGATTTTTTGAGTGAGGATGAAGTATTTCTTTAAAAAAAAATGTTTAACTGAAAATACATTGAAAACAAAATATCATTTTTGCCACAGATGTTAAAAATGGAATAATCAAATATAAAATGAAATAAATATTCATGAGCCATGATTCATCTCCCTCACTAGATAGGAAACTGATATGTCTCTATGGTAACAGTAAAACTGCCGTTCAGGAATGAGCACTTCTGTGTGTATGTGTTTTCATGAGCATATAATTTCAGAAGCATATGATCAGGAATAAGAAAGAAACTGAAATGAGCTGCCTGTAGGATCAAATGAGGTAAAGCAAAACAATGAAACAAAGGAAATATCTAAGAAGAAAGATGAAGAAATAAGTGGGAGGTGGTCAAGACATCGTGTATTTAAACAAGAAGAAAGAGAAATTCATGAAGTGTAGGGGTTTCAATTCTCCATTATGAACAATGGAGTTTCTCTCTCAAGTCTGTGAGGTAGAGAAAGAAGGTACAAGAATGGTGGTTGAATTACTCAGGGCCACATAACTAACAGCAGAGGTTCAGCTTTGTCCCATGATATTGGAGAATAATTTCATGGCCATAGCATTGCTGGTTTGGTTCAAGAGAGAAGTAAAGGGGTGAAACAATTGGATTTGGTAGGGTTGGTTTGGCCACCTAGACTATAGGTAACCGGGTGGAGGCAAAGAAGCATTTTTCGTACTTCCAATCTCTGAGGTACTATTGGGTAAATGAGGGTTTTGTAGGCTTTGGAATCATAAGGCAATGTAGCAGCACTCTCTACATCTTCCATGGAAGAGTCCAGAAAAGTTTATACAGTGGGGACTCTGACAGCTGAGAGAAGGCAGCCAGTAGGGAAGAGGAAGAATAGACTCCTATTCTGTAACCATCTCTCCAGCAAACATCTTCAGATTTGAAGAAATTCTCAGGTCCTTTCATTGGGAGAATCCTCCACTAGAAGGATAAGGAATTCAAGAGGAAGATCCAGATTTTCTGGGACTCCAGTCTCTGATGATCTTTTTGTTGCCACTGATGGTCCTAAAAGAATTGGCAGGAGGCTTTGCTGTAGAGGTGCTGATTCCAACCTTAGTGCCTTGTTTCTTTTCCCTTTCATTACTAGCAAAGTAAAGAGCATAGCGCCAAGGCATATTGGTGTCAAAAATCCTGGATAGTTTAGATATTTCTGCCTTCTTTAAAAAAAAAAAAGGAAATAATTGCATGAATATGATTTCCTGAATGGTTTGCTAGTCTTTTATTGGGCAAATTTAAAATTTATTGAATTATTGCCTCTGTATTACTTAAAATATAAAATACTGCTGGAAAGTTTATAATAAAGTACTACTCAGAAATGTATATATTCACTTCAGCACCATCAAACTCCATTGTTCTTGGTGTCTCCAGTCTAGAGGCTCTAAGGACTAAACATCTGGTCTCCTGAGGAAGTTAGAAAGTGGTATTAATCTGGCTGTGCAAGATAAGAAGGGGGGTGAATAGGAAGAATGGCTTCTGATTACTCCATATGCAGATCTTTCAACTAATTTCCAGCTCCATTCCTCACGAGGGCCAACCAATATGCCAAGCATCTCAAGTTCCAAATCTCCAGTGATCTACAGAAAAGCCTGCTTTTCAGCTTTGTCTCCAACTGTAAGTTCCTAGGTTTCAAATTCTTTTTACTGATAAGTCAATTGCCACCTCACTATTTGCTTTTCACATGTTAACATTTGTTGACGTTTTCCAGTTACTCTCATTTCCACTCATTATTCCTTTGCTCTTAGGATTTATAACCTTTTTAAAAAAGCAGTATTGATATTTTAATATGTATTATTTCCATTAGGAGCGGAGATAAACACAATTCAGCGTCTGACTGGAAACCTTAACTGATGTTTTACACGCTGTAATATGGAGGATTAAATGAGAAAAGCTGAGACAAATATTTAGAAAACTTTTTGCTGGATTATTTTTGTCTCTGAATCCCTCTGAATTGTGTAGCAGGCAGCACTCATCTCTCACTTTTCCATTACCAGTCATCTTTAGTCCTTGAACTCTGTGGCCAATCTTTTTTTCTCAGTTAGGGAAATATCAGGAACCCTGGTTCAAATCTTTTTCTTGAGCCCCAGAACCAGGTATATCCGACTGCCTTCAAGGCTTCTCCACTTAGAATTCCCAGAGGCAGCTCAAAACTAAAATTTTCTAGCCTGGCTCAACTCCATCCAATCTCACCCTCAAACTCTTCTCTTGCTTTATTTGTTACTTCAGCAAATAGTACCAGTTTTCAAAACAGATAACTGGTACTCATCCATATCTCCTCTCATTCTCACCTCCTCTGATCCCAACAAGCAACCAATCCCTAGCTCCTCCTATCCCTTTGCTCATTGTTGCTCAACTCTTTCCTCTGTGCTCTTTGCCTTTACCTTTCCAACTTCCTCCGTTTCTTCCTTAGATTCCAGCAGTAGCTTCATCCTAGCTAGTCTCTCTGTCTTTAGGTCTTTTCCACTTCAGTTGATTTTCCACGTTAGTCAGAATGATTTTTTTAAAGCATAAGTTCGATTTTTAAATTTCCTTATTTGAAACTCTTTAATAGCTCTCCACTGTTCTAAAAATAAAGTTCAAATTTTATATCATAATTTGGTCCCCTTTTATCAAGTGTCCAGTCTCAATTTTCATCACTGTTTTTTAGTTCTCTGAATATACCATGTTCATTTTCACTGCTAAGTTTTTAATGTGCATTTTCCTTGTCTTCCTGGAACATCATCTTCCCTTTCCCTTTCCAGCATAATCCAGGTAGCAGTTGTTGAGTTAAATCTTACTTATCTTTAAGACTACATATAGAGGTAATATCTTCTGGGAGAATTTATCTGATATACTCTCATACAAGAGTAGTTATTTTTCCCATGTATTTCATTAGCTCTCTGTTTATTAATTTTGGTATTCATCATCTTGTATTTTGCATCCCCCATTAGATTGTAGTTCTTTGAATGCAGGGACTGTAACTTGTTATTTTTGTATCCCTGGTACCACCATTTTTAGCATTATAAAATGTTTATAATGCTTATAACTGTTTATTAAATGAATTAATGACATAACATAAGTACCTGGTTCAGTGGCATCCTCTTTTATTACCAGTCTTGTTCTGATCACATATTCTGGTATTTCCTCCCTCCCTCCCTTCTTTCCTTGCTTCCTTGCTTCCTTCCTTCCTTTTCTTCTTTACCTCATGTTCAAACTATTATTTCCCAGTTTTAATTATTTGCTTCTCAGCCTTGAGGCTTATTCTCTGTGTCTGGGTCCTTATCAAATCTCAGGACCAGGCTTTGTCTGCTTGTTGAGGTTTCAATTATAAATTAATTATTCAGCAGCATTTATTACGCATCTAGTGTGAGTTAGGTATAGTGCTCATTTGGTGATAAAGCACTGAACAAGATTGAGTTAATCTCTTGACAATTGTGACTAATGCTTCTGTGAATATTGGGGTGCATATATTTTTTCTAATTAGTGTTTTCAATTTCTTCAGATTTACACCCAGGAGTTGAATTGCTGGATCATATGGTATTTGTATTGTTAGCTTTTTGAAGGACCTCCAAACTATTTTCCATAGTGGCTGCACCAATTAACATTCCCACCAACAGTGGACTAGGGTTCCCTTTTCTCCACATCCATGTAAACATTTGCTAGTTGTGGTATTTTTGGTAATAGCCATTCTGACAAGTGTGAGATGATATATCATTGTGGTTTTGATTTGTATTTCCCTGACAGTTAGCAACGTTGAGCACCTTTTCAAGTGCCTGTTGACATCTGTATGTCTTCTTTGGAAAAATGTCCACACAGGTCTTCTGACCATTTCTTTTCTTTTTTTTTCTTTTGTGGCGATTTGCAGGCCTCTCACTGTTGTGGCCTCTCCCTTTGCGGAGCACAGCCTCTGGACGTGCAGGCTCAGCGGCCATGGCTCACGGGCCCAGCTGCTCCGCAGCATGTGGGATCTTCCTGGACTGGGGCACGAACCCGTGTCCCCTGCATCGGCAGGCGGACTCTCAACCACTGCGCCACCAGGGAAGCCCTGACCATTTCTTAATCGTGTTTTTTTTTTGTTTTTTTTAATATATATATTGAATTGTATGAGTTGTGTGTATATTTTGGATATTAACCCTTTATTGGACATATCATTTGCAAATATTTTCTCCAATTTTGTAGGTTTTTGTTTGTTTATTTTGTTGATAGTTTTCTTTGCTGTTCAAAAACTTTTAAGTTTAACTAGGTCCCATTTGTTTACTTTTGTTTTTGTTTCCTTTGCCTGAGGAGAAAGATCCAAAAAAATTTTTGGTAAGACTATGTCAAAGAGTATTGCCTGTTTTCGTACAAGAGTTTTATGATTTATGTTCTTACATTTAGGTCTTCAACCCATTTTGAGTTTATTTTTGTTATGTGGTGTGAGAAAATTTTCTAATTTTATTCTTTTACATGTAGATGTCCAGTTTTCCCAGAACAATTATTAAAGATATTGTCTTTTCCCCATTCTATATTTTGCCTCCTTTGCCATAGATTAATTTACTACATGTGTATGGGTTTATTTCTAGGCTTTCTATGTGTTCATTGATATATGTATCTTTTTTGTGCAAATACCATACTGTTTTGATTACTGTAGCTTTGTAATATTGTCTGAAGTCAGGGAGTGTGATGTCTCCAGCTTTGTTCTTTATCAAAAGAATTGTTTTGGCTTTTAGGGTGTTTTGTGGCTCCATACAAATTTAAAAATTGTTTGTATTAGTTCTTTGAAAAATGTCATTGGCATTTTTCTAGGGATTGCATTAAATCTGTAGATTGCTTTGGATAGTATGGATATTTTAATAATATTAATTCTTCCAATCTATGAACATGGGATATCTTTCACTTTCTTTGTATCTTATTCAATTTCCTTTGTCAATGTCTTAGAGTTTTCAGAGGATAGGTCTTTCACCTCCTTGGTTAAGTTTATTCCCAGGTATTTTATTCTTTTCATGTGATTTTAAATGGAGTTGTTTTCTTGCTTTCTTTTCTGATAGATCACTATTAGTGTATAAAAAAGCAAAAAAAATCTATATATTAATCTTGTATCCAACAACTTTACTGAATAAATTAATTAGTTCTTATAGGTTTTTGGTGGAGACTTAGGGTTTTCTACATATATCATGTCATCTGCAAATATAGACATTTTATTTTTTCCCTTCCAATTTAGATGATTTTTATTTCTTTTTCTTGTATTATTGTTGTGGCTAGGAATTCCAATAATACGTTAAATAGAATTGGCAAGAGTAGGAATTCTTGTCTTCTTCCTGATTTTAGAGGAAGAGCTTTCTGCTTTTCAACATTGAGTATGACGTTAGCTACGGGTCTGTCATAAATGGCCTTTATTACATTGAGATATGTTCTCTCAATACTCATTTTGATGAGAGTTTTTACCATGAATGGATGTTGAGTTTTGTCAAATACTTTTTTGTCTATTGAGATGATCATGTGATTTTTATCCTTCCTTTTTAAAAAGTGGTGTATTACATTAATTCATTTGCAGGTATTGGATCATCTTTGCATCTGTGGAATAAATCGCAATTGATAATGGAGTGTGACCCTTTCTATATATTGTTGAATTCAGTTTGCTAATATGGATTTTTCATCTACCTTCATCCTAGATATTAGCCTATAATTGTGTGTGTGTGTGTGTGTGTGTGTGTGTGTGTATCTTGGTCTGGTTTTGATATCTGGGTAATTGTGGCCTCCCATGAATTTGGGAGTGTTCCCTCCTTTTCAGTTTTTTGAATAGTTTGAGAAGGATTGGTATTAACTCTATATGTTTTGGAGAATTCCCCTTTAAAACTGTCTGGTCCTGGACCTTTGTTTTGTTGGGAGTTTTTTAATTACTGATTCAATATTAGCGATTTGATTTTGTCTGTTTAGATTATCTATTTCTTCCTGATTCAGATTTGGAAGATTGTATTTTTCTAGGAATTTATCTATTTATACTAGACTGTCCAATTTGTTTGTATATAAACATTTGTAGTCTTTTCTCATGAATTTTGTGTCTCTGTGATATCAGTTATAACTTCTCCTCTTTTATTTCTTATTTTGTTTATCTGTATCCTCTTTCTTTTTTTCCTTAATGAGTCTGGGTAAAGTTTTATCAATTTTGTTTATCTGTTTAAAAAACCAGTTCGTGGTTTCATTGATCTTTCCTTTTGCTTTTGGTCTCCATTTTATTTATTTACTCACTCATCTATATTATTTCCTTACTCATCTATATTATTTCCTTCCTTCTGCTGATGTTGGGCTTTGTCTGTTATTTTTTCTAATTCCTTTATATGATAAGTTAGGTTGTCTATTTGATTTAGGCCTGTATTGTTATAAACTTCCATCTTAGAACTGCTTTTCCTGTGTTGCATAGATTTTGGAAAGTTGTGTTTTTATTTTCATTTATGTCGAGGTATTTTCTGATTGGCTCTTTGATTT
Organism: Delphinus delphis; assembly: GCF_949987515.2. Taxonomy (NCBI): domain Eukaryota; kingdom Metazoa; phylum Chordata; class Mammalia; order Artiodactyla; family Delphinidae; genus Delphinus; species Delphinus delphis. The sequence goes on along the minus strand of NC_082699.1, from coordinate 32,265,153 downwards.
CTTCATTGACTCATTTTTGTTTGTTTGTTTTACTAGCTTATTGACTAGTCTCCACATGTTTGTGTTTTTCCCATTTTCCTTCCTGTAATTGATTTCTGGTTTCATACTATTGTAAGCAGAAAAAAAATGCTTGATATAATATATAGCTTATTAAATTTGTAGAAACTTGTTTTGTGGCCTAGCATGTGATGCATCTTGGAGAATGTTCCATGTGCTTTTGAGAAGAATGTCTATTCTAATGTTTTCCGATGCAATGTTTTGCAGATATCTACTAAGTACAACTGGTCTAATATGTCATTTAAGGCCAATATTTCCGTATTGATTTTCTGTCTGGATGATCTGTCCAACGATGTAATGTTCCCTAATATTGTATTATTGTCAATTTCTAACTTTACACCTGTTATATTTGCTTTGTGTATTTAGGTGCTCCTATATTACATGCATATAAGTTTGTGACTCTTATATCTTCTCCTTGTACTGATACCTTTATCATTATATAATACTCGTGTTTGTCTTTTGTTATAGACTTTTCTAAAAGTCTACTTTGTCTGATATGATACTGCTACCACAGCTTTCTTGCTATTTACATTTGCATGGCATATACTTTACCATCTTCTCACTTTCAGCCCATTTGTCTTTAGTTCTAAAGTGAGTGTCTTGCAGGCAGAATATCAATTTTTTTTTTTTCCAATCAGCCTCCTTATGACTTTGGGTTGGAATATTTGTACATTGCCATTTAAAGTGACTATTGATATGAGTGTACTTACAGCCATTTTGTTTTCTGGTTGTTTTTGTAGTTCTTCTCTGTTCGTTTTTTTTTTTTTTTCCCTTATGATATATTGGTTTTCTTTAGTGGTATGCTTGTGTTCCTTTCCTTCTAGTTTTTGTGTACCTGTGTTGGTTTTTGATTTGTGATTACCATGGAATTCATATATGTTGACCTATAGTTGTATCTACTTATCTTAAACTGATAGTTATTTAAGTTCAAACACATTCTTAAAAATCAACTTTTTTACTCAACTCCCCCATGCTTTGTATTTTTTATCTAATATTTATATCTTCTTGTTGAAACCTTATCTATTTATCTTATAGTTGATTTAAACTTTTTTGTCTTTTAACTTTTGTACTAGCTTATTTAGGTGGTTGATTCACAATCTTTAGTATATATTTTCTTTTACTAGTGGGATTTGTTTTCCTTTCCTATAAATCTTAGTTGTAGACTTTTCTTCTTCACTTAAAAATCCTTTAACATTTCATGTGAGTTTGGTTTAGTATTGATGCACTTTTTAGTTTTTGCTTGTCTGAGAAGCTCTTTATCATTCTTTCAATTCTGAATGATAACTTTGCTGAGTAGAGTATTCTAGGTTTTAGCTTTTTTTTCCTTTCAGTACTTTAAATATATCATGATACTACTCCTTTCTGTCTTGCCAAAATTTCAGCACAAAAATCAGGGTTCCTTTTTATATGACTCTTTTTCTCTTGCTGCCTTTAAAATGTTCTGTTTATCTCTAACTTTTCCCCTTTTATATGATATATATTTTGTGTGGGTGTCTCTGGCTTTATCTTATTTGGAACTCTCTATGATTCCTGAACCTGGAAATCTATTTCCTTCTTCAGCTTTGAGGAGTTTTCATTCATAATTCATCAGATACATTTTATACTAATTTCTCTCCCTCTTCTCCTTCTGGAACTCCCATAATGTGAATGTAAGTACACTTGATGTTGTCTTAGAAGTTCCACAAACTATCCTAATTTTTAAAAAAAAATTGTTTTTCATTTTGCTGTTTGATTTGTTGATTTCCATTGTTCTATCTCCTGGTTTGCTTATGTGATTTTCTGCATTACCTAGTCTACTGTTGATTCCTTACAGTGTAAGGAATTTACACTGTAAATTTTTTTACAGTGTATTTTTCTTTTTTAAAAAAAATTTATAGGAGTACAGTTGATTTTCAATCTTGTCTTAGTTTCAGGTGTACAACAAAGTGAATCAGTTATACATATACATATATCCACTCTTTTTTAGATTCTTTTCCCATAAAGGCCATTACAGAGTATTGAGAATTCCTTATGCTATACACTAGGTCTTTATTAGTTATATAGTTTATATATAGTAGTGTGAATATGTCAATCCCAATCTCCCAATTTATCCCTCCACTCCTTATCCTCTGATAAGTATAAACTTGTTTTCTACATCTCTAACTCTATTTGTATTTTGGACATAGGTTCATTTGTACCTTTTTTGTAGATTCCACATATACGTGATTTCATATGATATTTGTCTTTCTTTGTCTGACATACTTCACTGCAATAAACTTTGGGCTTCATGTACTTTATCGAATTGTGATTTTCTCTGGATATATGCCCAGGAATGGGATTGCTGGATCATACAATAGCTCTATTTTTAGTATTTTAAGGAACCTCCATACTGTTCTCCATAGTGGCTGTACCAATTTACATTGCCACCAACAGTGTAGGAGGGACCCTTTTCTCCACACACCCTCCAGCATTTATTGTTTGTAGTTTTTTTAGTTGATGGACATTCTAACTGGTGTGAGGTGATACCTTATTGTAGTTTTGATGTGCTTTTCTCTAATAATTAGTGAAACTGAGCATCTTTTCAGTGCTTTTAAGTCACCTGTATGTCTTCTTTGGAGAAATGTCTATTTAGATCTTCCATCCATTTTTCGATTGGGTTGTTTGGTTTTTTAAGATATTGAGCTACATGAGCTGTTTGTACATTTTGGAAATTAATCCCTGTTGGTCGCTTTATTTGCAAATATCTTCTCCCATTCTGGGGGTTGTCTTTTCATTTTGTTTATGGTTTCCTTTGCTCTGCAAAGCTTTTAAGTTTAATTAGGTCCCATTTGTTTACATTTAATTTATTTTCATTACTCTAAAAAGTGGATCAAAAAAGATCTTGCAGCAATTTATGTCAAGAGTTGTCCTGCCTATGTTTCCTTCTAAGAGTTTGTACTAACTGGTCTTACATTTAGGTCTTTAATCCATTTTGAGTTTATTTTTGTGAATGGTGCTAGGGAATATTCTAATTTCATTAAATTTCATGTAGCTCTCTAGTTTTCCCAGCACCACTATTGAAGAGGCTGTCTTCTCTCCACTGTATATTCTTGCCTCCTTTGGCATAGATTAGGTGACCATAGATGTATAGGCTTATCTTTGGACTTTCTATCCTGTTCTATTGATCTATATTTCTGTTTTTGTGCCAGTACCATACTGTTCTGATGACTCTAGCTTTGTAGTTTACTCTGAAGCCAGGGACCCTGAATTCTCCAGCCCTGCTTTTCTCTCTCAAGATTTCATTGACTATTCTTGGTCTTTTGTGTTTCCATTCAAATTGTATAATTTTTTTCATAATTCTGTGAAAAATGCCATTGGTAATTTGATAGGGATTGCATTGAATCTGTAGATTACTTTGGGTAGTATACTCGGTTTCACAATATTGATTCTTCCAATCCAAGAACATGGTATATCTCTCCATCTGTTTGTGTCATCTTTTATTTCTTTCATCAGTATCTTTTGGTTTTCTTATTACAGGTCTTTTGCCTCCTTAGGTAGGTTTCTTCCTAGGTATTCTATTATTTTTGATGTGATGGTAAATGGGATTGTTTCCTTGATTTCTCTCTCTGATCATTCATTGTTAGTGTATAGGAATGTAAGAGATTTCTGCGCATTAATTTTGTATCCTGCAACTTTACCAAATTCATTCATGTGTTCTAGTAGTTTTCTGGTAGCATCCTTAGGATTTTCTATGTATAGTATGTCAGCTGCAAACAGTGACAGTTTTACTTCTCTTTTTCCAATTTTGATTCTTTTTCTTCTCTGATTGCCATGACTAAAATTTCCTTCCAAAACTATGTTGAGTGTAAGTGGTGAGAGTGGACATTCTAGTGTTTTTCCTGGTCTTAGAGGAAATGCTTTCAGGTTTTCACTGTTGAGAATGATGTTTGCTGTAGGTTTGTCATATACGGCCTTTATTATGTTGAGGTATGTTCCCTCTATACCCACTTTCTGGAGAGCTTTTATCATAAATCATTGTTGAATTTTGTCAAAAGCTTTTTCTTTATCTATTGAGATGATCATATGGTTTTTATTCTTCAATTTGTAGATGTGGTGTATCACATTGATTGATTTGCATATACTGAAGAATCCTTGCATCCCTGGGATAAATCCCACTTTATCATGGTGAATCATCCTTTTAATTTGATGTTGAATTCTGTTTGCTAGTATTTTGTTGAGGATTTTTGCATCTAACTTCATCAGCAATATTGGCCTGTAATTTTGTGTGTGTGTGTAATATCTTCATCTGGTTTTGATATCAAGGTGTTGGTGGCCTCGTAGAATGAACTTGGGAGTTTTCCTCCCTCTGCAATTTCTTGGAGGAGTTTCAGAAAGATGTGTGTTAACTCTTCTCTAAATGTTTGATAGAATTCTCCTGTGAAGCCATCTGGTCCTAGACTTTTGTTTGTTGGAGGAGTTTTATCATAGTGTGTGCTTCAGTCTTGGAAGGTTGTACCTTTTTAATAATTTGACTCTTTCTTCTAGGTTGTCAATTTCATTGGTATATAGCTGCTTGTAGTTGTCGCTTATGATCCTTTGCATTTCTGTGGTGTCCATTGTAACTTCTCCTTTTTCATTTCAAATTTTATTGATTTGAGTCCTCTCCCTTTTTTCCTTGATGAGTTTGGCTAAAGGTTTATCAATTTTGTTTATCTTCTCAAAGAACAAGCTTTTAGTTTCATTGATCTTTGCTATTGTTTTCTTTGTGTCTATTTCATTTGATTTCTTTCCTTCTATTAACTTTAGGTTTTGTTTTTTCTTTTTTTTCTAGTTGCTGTAAGTGTAAGGTTAGGTTGTTTATTTGAGATTTTTTTTTTCTTTCATGAGGTAAGACTGTATTGCTATAAACTTCCCTCTTAGAACTGCTTTTGATGAGTCCCGTAAGTTTTGGATCATTGTGTTTTCATTTTCATTTGTTTCTATGTAATTTTTTAATTTCCTCTTTGATTTATTCAGTGATCTATTGCATATTTAGTAACGTATCATTTAGCCTCCATGTGTCTGTGTTTGTACCATTTATTTTCCTGTAATTTGTTTCTAATGTGAAAGTATTGTGGTTGGAAAAGATTCTTTGTATGATTTCAATTTTCTTAAATTTACCAAGACTTGATTTGTGACCCATGATATGATTTATCCTGGAAAATGTTTCACGTGCACTTGAAAAGAAAGTGTATTCTGCTACTTATAGATGGAATGTCATAAATATTAGTTAAGTCTATTTGTTTTAATGTGTCATTTAAGGCTAATTTAAGGTTAATTTTCTATCTGCATGACCTGTCCATTGGTGAAAGTGGGGCGTTAAAGTCCCCTACTAATATTGTGTTACTGTCAGTTTCCCCTTTTATGGCTGTTAACATTTGCCTTATGTATTGAGGTGTTCCTATGTTGGGTTCACATATATGAACATTTTTAATTTTCTTCTTGGATTGATCCCTTGATCACTGTGTAGTGTACTTCCTTGTCTCTTGTAATAGTCTTTATTTAAAGTCTATTTTGTCTGATACGAGTATTTCTAGTCCAGCTTTCTTTTGATTTCCATTTGCATGGAATATCTTTTTCCATCCCATCACTTTCAGTCTGTATGTATCCCTAGGTCTGAAATGAGTCTCTTCTAGACAGCTTATTTTTGTGTATATTTAGCAAAGCTGAGTCTTTTGGTGGAACACTTAATCCCTTTACATTTAAGGTAATTATTGATACATATGTACCTATTGTCATCTTCTTAACTGTTTTGGGATTTTTTAAATGTCTTTTTTCTTCCCTTCCTCTTTTGTTCTCTTCTCTTCTGTTTCATGCCTAGAGATGATCCTTTAACATTTGTGGCAAAGCTGATTTTGTGGTACTGAATTCTCTTAGCTTTTGCTTGTCTGTAAAGTGATTGATTTCTCCATTGAATCTGAATGTGATCCTTGCTGGGTAGCGTATTCTTGGTTATAGATCTTTCCCCTTCATCTCTTCAAATATATCATGTCATTCTTTTCTGGCCTACAGAGATTTTGCTGAAAAATCAGCTGGTGGTTTTGGTGGTTCCCTTGTATGTTATTTTTTTTTTCCCTTGTTGCTTTTAATATTTTTTCTTTGTCTTTAATTTTTGTTAGTTTGATTAATATGTGTTCCTCCTTGGGTTTATCCTGTAAGGGACTCTCTGAACTTCTGGGACCTGGTTGACTATTTCCTTTCCCATGTTAGGGAAGTTTTCAACTATAACATCTTCAAATATTTTCTCAGGCCCTTTCCCTTTTTCTCCTTCTTCTGGGACCCCTATAATGCATGTGTTGGTGCATTTAATGGTGTCCCAGAGTTCTCTGAGACTGTCCTCATTTCTTTTCATTCTTTTTGTCTATTCTTTTCCGTAATAGAGATTTCCACCATTCTGTCTTCCAGCTCACTTATTTATTCTTCTGCCTCAGTTATTCTGCTATGAATTCCTTCTACTGCATTGTTCATTTCAGTTATTTTATTGTTTGTCTTTATTTGTTTGTTCTTCTGTTATTCTAGGTCTTTGTTAAACATGTCTTGTATCTTCTCTATCTATGCCTCCAATTTTTTTTTTGCAAGATCTTGGATCATCTTTACTATCTACTCTGAATTCTTTTTTCAGATAGATTGCTTATCTCCTCTTCAGTTAGCTGTACTTCTAGGTTTTTATCTTGCTCCTTCATCTGTGACATATTTCTTTGTCATTTCATTTTGTGTAAATTTCTTTGTTTGTGGTCTCCTTTCTGCAGGCTGCAGCATAATTGTTCCTCTTGCTTCTGGTGCCTTCCCCTTGATGTGTGAGGTTGGTCCGGAGGCTTGTGCTGTTATCTTCTTGATAGGTGGTTTGACTGGTGTTGTGGTGACCAGACCCTGTTTTAAATATTGAGTGGAGCCTTCCCTTTGCTCTGTGGTTGTTACTTCCCTGTCAGGGGTGGGGTCTGTACCTTAGTTGTTGGACTAGAGGTCCCTAGATCTGTTTCATAACTATGTTTCTTATGTGCAGTGCAAGGTAGGTAGGATTGGAATGCTCCCACTGGGAGAGAAGCCACCGAGTATTCCACCTCTGGAGATGTTCACCTGTTAGTGTGCTCTGTTGTGTCTCCTTTTCCCTTTTGTGCAGTTTCACAAAGTACATTGTTGTTAGCACTGCTCTTGGTCCCACCTTAACTATGGGTATGCTGACAATTGGCCTTGGTAACTCTCACACAGTTTTTTCATGAGGCCACTGATGCAAATCCACTGATATCAGGTCCCAGGACTGCAGTAGTCTTGCACCTGGACCTGCTGTGGAAGCTATGGAGTCAGCTCAGAATTTGGCCTGGCCCAACCCCCATGTGTATGTGCCCACAAAGCTCACAGCTGCTAAAGCCATACCCATCCCAACTGTAGAAGCATTTGTTGTCCTTTTGGATATTTCACTGGTGAATGAATTTAGGAAGCCATTAGCAGAGGGGTAACTCCATGGTATGTGCATCTGTAAGGAGTGATTTCACCTCTTCTTCCTTAATCACATGGCTCCAGGGTCTTAGCTGTAGCTTCAGCCCCACCTCTGCATGTGTCCCTCCCACCAGAGTCTTTTCCAGAGGTTGCCAGAACACACAGGGGCCTGTCAGGCAGGAAGAAGCCAAGGCAATGATTGAGGCAAGTGGGCTGCACAGGCAGGAGGGTGCTGGGGTAGCAATTGGAATGTAAAAGCCCATCAGGCAGCAGTTGGGGTGAGCAGGTCGTCCAGTTTTGGGGGTGGAGTGGAGGAAGTGATGCCAAGGGTGCACAAGCTAGCTCTGGCAGAGGTCCTCCCTAGTGCCCATGGAGGCAGGGGCCAGCATGTGAGAAGAGAGGCTACAATGATGATCCCACCCTTTACACATCACTCAACAATGGTGCTACACTTCTGTGGCAGTCTGAGCTTCCTCCAGGCATTCCCAGTTGTGGAGATCTTCACTCCCATCCCCTCAGGCTGTCTCCACAGCCAATAGCAGTGCCCCCCCCAGTTCTGCTCTCCAAACCCTATGTTCCAGCTCCCAGCCCCCTGTGTGCCCTGGTGGATAACTGTCTCAGGCTGGGGTGTGTAGGGCTGTAGCAGAGACCATGTGTGTAGGTCTCACCCTGTCCTTCCTGACACCAACCTGTTGCTGGGCTCTCCTCTGAACCCCCAAAGCTCTCCTTCTGTGTCAGCTGATCTCCTTGCTGGTGAGCAGACTTCCCCAGATGTGCAAACTTATCTTCACCTTCAGCTCCCTGCCAGGGGTTCAGGTCCTGTCCTGCTTCCTCTCCTCTTCCTTTTCTCTTCTTCTTTCTTTCATTCTACCTGGTTATATGGAGATATTTCTTATCTTTTTAGGTGTCCAAGGTTCTCTGCTAGTGTTAAGCAGGTGCTCTGTGAGAATAGTTCCATTTGTAGATATATTCTTGTTGAGTTTGTGGGGAGAGATGAGCTCCATGCCTTCCTAGTCCTCCACCATCTTGAAAAAGACTGTTACAGTGTATTTTTCATTTCAGTTATCATATTCTTCAACTCTGACTAGTTATGTTTTATATTTTCTATTTCTTTGTTAAAATTCTCACTGTGTTCATGTAATAAGCTAGCATTCTTATTACTATTGCTTTGAACTCTTTATCTGGTCAATTATTTATCTGTTTCATTAGGTTTTTTCCCAGGTTTTTTTTTTCCTCTTCTTTGAAACACATCCTCTGTCTTTTCATTTTGTTTAACTTTCTCTGTCTCTATGAAATTAGTTAAATAGTTACCTATCCCTTTTGAAAGGGTTTCTGGGTGTGGGAGCATCACTATGCAGTATGCATGTGCCTGGTGGCTTTGATGGGAAAGCTGGATCTGAAGTGCATATTTGCCATGTCTTCCCCCAAGGTGTGCTGGCAGCTATCACCTTGTTGGTAGGTAAGGCTGGAAATGGAAGGGCTAGAGCTAGCATCAGGTGTGAGTCAGGTCTTCTTCTCTGCTCAATGACAGGCACCACCCTATGGGGGAAGGGTTGGGCCCCAAGGGCCTGGGGCAGAAGAACTGAGGAAGTTGGGTTTCTCTGGTGTGTGTGATGACAGTTTCTGTTTTGATTGGGGTAGTGGCAGGTGCCTGAGAGCCTGCAGCTGCACTTCTCTGCTAGTTTCACTTTTGCCCCATTGTGCAGGTCTTTGTTAGAGACTGGGTCAGGGCCAGAGAGTTTAGTGCCTCACTACTAAGCTGATTTCATTTCTGCCAACAATGTTGGTATTTGTCCTGGAGTTAGTTTCACTCCTAAATGTGGGCAGTGATGTGCACATTAGCGAAGGCTGCCTCCACCCTTTTTAGATGCAAGGTCAAGTCTGAGTGCTGGTTCCATTCCCTCTGTGTGCATTTATTCTCCTTGGCAATGGCAGCCTCCAGCCTAGTGGAAAACAGCACTGGAGCAAGAGTTGCTGGCGCAGGCACCTGGAGCAGGTGCCAGGTGCAGGCTGTAGTGTGTGCTGTGGCAGTTCTGGAAAGCCAGCCAGATCACCAGGTAGTTTTCTATCTGCTGCCTCTGTGCTGTGGCCTGGAGCAAGCAAGTTTGTGCACACACAGGGACGTGTGTTCTGGTAACAGCTGCCTTTGTCTTGGTCAGAGGCAGGGTTGAGTCTAAGTTGGCACTATTACCTCTAAATATGCTCACTCTCCTTTGGTAATGGCAGTCTCTGCCCTATTGAGAGCAGTGCTGGAGCAAGAGAAGTGGAGCAGGCACACAGTGTGGGCTGGGGTGTGCACTGGGGTGGTCTGGTAAACCACCAGAGACCCAGGCACTTTTCAATTTGGTGCTTCCAAGCTGTTACCAGGAGTAAGCAGACATGTGTACATGTTGTTGAAGAGTGAAGTCTCAATTTCTTACAGCCCTCCAGTAAGTCCCACTGGTTTTTAAACCAGCTGAGGGAAATTGTCTTTCTGGTGTTGGACCCCAGGGCTCGGGTGCCTAATATGTGGCTCAAGATTCTTGCTCCCCAGGGAGGATCCCTTAGCCCATGATATCCCCCTCATCTTCTGTGTCCCCTGCTATGGGTGCAAATTCTGACCATTCCCTTTTCTAATCTTACTATCAGATTCCATATGGGTCTTTCTTTGTAGCCTTGGTTGTATAAGAGTCTTTCTGACAGTCTCCAAGTTGTTTTCAGTAAGAGAGCAACTATGTTGCTGTACATGTAGTTGTATTTTTGATGTATTTATGGGGGTATGTGAGCCAGGAGTCCTCCTACTCTATCTTGATCTCCACCCCCAATAGATAAGCAGTTTTGAATTGAGTTAAGACATATGAAAGAAACAATTAAGGTGATATTACAGATAGAGGGTTGAGACAGTGGATACTTTGGATGGGACAATCAGGAGGAGATGTTACATTAGACAAAACCCAAAGAATGAAAGGGAGTTAGCAATCTTGGAGTGGAATGGAGGGTAGAAAGACATTTCAGCAGAGAATGTGTGATGCAAATGCCATGAAATATGATGTAACTTGATCCATTGGAAGAACCAGAAGAGGTCACTATGTAAGGAAGAAGAAGAGTGGTGTTTTCCATATGTAGATTATTGGACCAAATCATAAGGAATTTGGATTTTATCTGTACTGCACTGGGAATTCTTTGAAGGATTCTTATAAGGGAAATGAAAAGATTTTCCACCTAGCTACTTTCTGAGGAATGGGTTAGAGTTGGGACCTTAGGACAGGGCAAGAATGAAAATGACTATGGATGAAAATTGATCATAAATTGGATGGTTGTGCTAGAAGAGAAGATAAGCCTTCTCAGAGATCAAGCCAAAGCACAAACTCCTCATTGTGTGCATAAGATGCTTTCTGGTCTAATTTCTGACCATCCCTTTACCTTGAGCTCTCAACTCTTCCTCTAGTGAACTTCTGTCCCCTCACACTGAACCTCCACCAAGTTCTTGATGTCTCTGACTGAACCTCCTTACTTATTTAAAATTGCATATTATGTCCATTATACCTTCTTTCTGTGTATCTTCCAGGCCTTTGGGTACCTGCTATCTCTGTTGTTCTTCCTGATGTGTCTTGAGGTGCAAGTTTGCTGAAATAAAAATAAGAAAAGAAAAAGATTTTAAAACATATGGAAAAATAAACATCACCTGTGTAACATTCTAGTAAAATTAATATTCAAGTCATTTTGGGGATTTGTCAATTTCTCTGTTATTCTGACCCCTACTCCTTTTGGTGAATTCTGAATATCCCTATTTATTATGTTTAGTAAGAAGCAAGAGGGGGTGGGACAGGCTGTCTGCCAAAACAAAGATGCAAATAATCCTTGTAATTGATTGCATTTACATTCCTAGAAAGAACACATTTCCAATTTAGTGTGGCCTCTGGAACATGAGAAATGAAAAGAATAAACAACTCACTGATGTACCTCTACAGAGAATATTTTGTTTCTCATTTTATTCAGCACATTTAAGGGTTTCTGAGTAATATATATAAACTAACATGGGGTGAATATCCATTTATAAGCAGGTAATAGTTTTTATTTCAAATAGGTAACATGGCCTCCTTTAAAGAAAACAAAACAAAACAAAACAAAACATATTTCAGTCTGTATTTTTACCTGAATTTTACATGAAATAATAAAAGAAATTTCTCTACTTTTTAAAAAATACTGAATTTCACAGATGTGAAATTCAGCCATTGTGAGGTGGTTATTATGGGAATGTTTTCTCTTGTCAGAATGCTCCAGAACCTCAATCATGGTACCCAAAGCCCTTCCCAATGGGTCCAACCTAACTGTCCAGGCTCTTAAGCCTCTATATCCATTATTGCCTAATGCCCCTCCCTAATCTGAGAACACTAGATCACTTAAATTTATTTCCTCTCATCCACTGTCCCTTGTCATGCTTACAATTTACTAAGTTTGTTTAAAATGCAGATTATGATTCAGTAGATCTAGAGAAAAGCCAAAGATTCTTCATTTTGCTAACAATCTGTGGTGATGTGGATGTGGCTGGTCTGTGCTAGAAATTTTCAGTAGCAAGGATTAGATACCCTAACTATTTTTGTTTCTAATCATACCCTCCAAGCCCGCAGATTCTTTCTACACGGAACCTCTATCCATGGGACAACTCCAACTCATTCTCATATCTTCAGGTCAAATCTTACCTCCTTTATGTGAAGGATCTTCTCATGTTAAGAGATAAAATTCATAACTTCCTACTTTAATGGGTTTCCCTTACCCTTAAAATAAAATGCAAAGTTCTTATCAAGTCAACCCCTTTTCCTACCACTTTCCTCTTGCTCACTCCACCACACTGGTCTTGGTCTACTGTAGCATACCACACATACTCTAGTTTTAGGGATTTAAAAAAATGCTCTTCCTGTCACATGTCCTCATAGCTTGATCCCTCATTTTATTCGGGCCTTTAATCAAACATTGCATCCTCAAACAGGCTACTGAATTGAGTTTACTTCTATGCAAAGCTGCCTAAAAGAGATTGAAATGGAGCTTGAAATCCAGCCTCTGTTTTATTTGCTAGGCCAGACTAAGTTAGATTAATCTGATATCAGAGGGCAGGAGGGGTAGAGAGACAAATCAGAAAACTTGCAGTAAACCTAATGTGAGAAAATGAGAGGTTGGATTCTGACAATTGCAATGGAAACAGAGAGCCGCAGTGGTTCCCAAGAAGGGCTGCATATGCCTAAAGAAAAATTCGCCTTTTTCTTTCTTTCTTTTTTCTTTAGACTATAGAGTTTATTTTAATTTTTATTGGGGTATAGTTGCTTTACAGTGTTGTGTTGGTTTTTGCTGTATAACGAAGTGAATCAGCTATATGTATAAAAATATCCCCCCCATCTTGGACCTCCTTCCTACTTGCCCAACCATCTAGATCATCATAGAGCTGAGATCCCTGTGCTATACAGCAGGTTCCCACTAGCTATCTGTTTTACACATGGTAGTGTATATACGTCAGTCACAGTCTCCCAATTCATCCCACCTTCTCCTTCCACCCCTGTGTCCACAAATCCATTCTCTACCTCTACGTCTCTATTCTTGCTCTGCAAATAGGTACATCTGTATCATTTTTCTAGATTCCACATATATGTGTAAATATACAATATTTTTTTGTTTTTAAAGTTAAAATTTGTATATAAAATGAGTTCGCACAGCATCTAATATGGACAATCTTTGGTATTTCCATTGCCCTGCCTGATAAAAAGATCTGCTTGCATCAAACATTTCCTTCACTTACATCCTCTCTTCCAGAGTAAAATAAGTCATCAATTCACAGCTATGCTATCAGAATTGGTACATTATTTTTTTTTAACATCTTTATTAGAGTATAATTGCTTTACATTGTTGTGTTAGTTTCTGCTGTAAGCCAAAGTGAATCAGCTATACATATACACATATCCCCATATGCATTCCCTATCCCACCCCTCTAGGTGGTCAAAAAGCACCGAGCTGATCTCCCTGTTCTATGCAGCTGTTTCGCACTACCTATCTACGTTACATTTGGTAGTGATATATGTCCATGCCACTCTCTCACTTCGTCCCAGCTTACTCTTCCCCCTCTCCGTGTCCTTAAGTTCACTCTCTATGTCTGCATCTTTATTTCTGTCCTGTCCCTAGTTTCTTCAGAACCTTTTATTTTTGTACATTCCATATATATGTTAGCATATGGTATTTGTTTATCCCTTTCTAACTTACTACACTCTGTAGGACAGATTCTAGGTCCATCCACCTCACTACAAATAACTCAACTTCATTTCATTTTATGGCTGAGTAATGTTCCATTGTATATATGTGCCACATTTTCTTCATCCGTTCATCTGTAGATGGATTGCGTCCATGTCCTGGCTATTGTAAATAGTGCTACAATGAACATTGGGGTACGTGAATCTTTTGGAGTTATGGTTTTCTCAGGGTACATGCCCAATAGTCGGATTGCTGGGTCATATGGTAGTTCTATTTTTAGTTTTTTAGGGAACCTCCGTATTGTTCTCCATAGTGGCTGTATTAATTTACATACCCACCAACAGTGCAAGAGGGTTCGTTTTCTCCACACCCTCTCCAGCATTTATTGTTTATAGATTTTCTGATGATGGCCATTCTGACCAGTGTGAACTGATGCCTCATTGTAGTTTTGATTTGCATTTCTCTAATGAATACTGATGTTAACCATCCTTTCATGTGTTTGCTGGACATCTGTATGTCTTCTTTACAGAAATGTCTATTTAGGTTTTCTGCCCATTTTGGATTGGGTTATCTGTATTTTTGATATTGAGCTGCTTGTATATTTTACAGATTAATCTTTTGTCAGTTGTTTCATTTGCAAATATTTTCTCCCATTCTGAGGGTTGTCTTTTGGTCTTATTTATAGTTTCATTTGCTGTGCAAAAGCTTTCAAGTTTCATTAGGTCCCATTTGTTTATCTTCTGTTTTTATTTTCATTTCACTAAGAGGTGGGTCAAAAAGGATCTTGCTGCGATTTATGTAATAGAGTGTTCTGCCCATGTTTTCCTCTAAGAGTTTGATAGTTTTTGACCTTACATTTACGTCTTTAATCCATTTTGAGTTTATTTTTGTGTACGGTGTTACGGAGAGTTCTAATTTCATTCTTTTACATGTAGCTGTCCAGTTTTCCAAGTCCCACTTATCGAAGAGGCTGTTTTTTCTCCATTGATACTCTTGCCTACTATATCAAAGATAAGGTGACCATATGTGCATGGGTTTATCTCTGGCTTTCTATCCTGTTCCATTGATCTATTTTCTGTTTTTGTGCCAGTAACATACTGTTTGATTACTATAGCTTTGTACTATAGTCAGAACTCATGGAGCCTGATTCCTCCATCTCCGTTTTTCTTTCTCAAGATTGCTTTGGCTATTCAGTGTCTTCTGTGTTTCCACATAAATTGTGAAATTTTTTGCCCTAGTTCTGTGAAAAATGCCATTGGTAATTTGATAGGGATTGCATTGAATCTTTAGATTGCCTTGGGTAATATAGTCATTTAGACAATGTTGATTCTTCCAATCCAAGAACATGGTATATCTCTGCATCTGTTTCTATCTCTAATTTCTTTCATCAGGGTCTTATAGTTTTCTGCAAACAGGTCTTTTGTCTCCTTAAGTAGGTTTATTCCTAGATATTTTATTCTTTTTGTTGCAATGGTAAATGGGAGTGTTTCCTTAATTTCTCTCTCAGATTTTTGATCATTAGTGTATAGGAATGCAAGAGATTTCTGTGCACTAATTTTGTATCCTGCAACTTTAACAAATTCATTGATTAGCTCTAGTAATATTCTGGTAGCAACTTTAGGATTCTCTGTGTATAGTATCACGTCATCTGCAAACAGCGACAATTTTACTTCTTCTTTTCCAAGTTGTATTCCTTTTATTTCTTTTTCTTCTCTGATTGCAGTGGGTAAAACTTCCAAAACAATGTTGAATAACAGTGGTGAGAGTGGGCAACCTTGTCTTATTCCTGACCTTAGTGGAAAGGTTTAAGTTTTTCACCATTGAGAATGATGTTAGCTGTGGGTTTGTCATATATGGTGTTTACTATGTTGATGTAAGTTCCCTCTATGCCCACTGTCTGGAGAGTTTTTATCATAAATCTGTTTTGAATTTTGGCAACAGTTTTTACTGCATTTTTGAGATTATCATATGTTTTTTTTTTCTTTCAGTTTGTTAATATGGTGTATCACATTGACTTGCGTATATTGAAGAATCCTTGCACCCTGGGATAAACTTCACTTGATTATGGGGTATGATCCTTTTAATGTGCTGTTGGATTCTATTTGCTAGTATCTTGTTGAGGATTTTTGCATCTATGTTCATCAGTGATATTGGCCTGTAGGTTTCTTTTTCTGTGACATCTTTGTCTGGTTTTGGTATCAGGTTAATGGTAGCCTTTTAGAATCAGTTTGGAAGTGTTCCTCCCTCTGCTATATTTTGGAAGAGTTTGAGAAAGATAGGTGTTAGCTCTTCTCTAAATGTTTGATAGAATTCGCCCTTGAAGCCATCTGGTCCTGGGCTTTTGTTTGTTGGAAGATTTTTAATCACAGTCTCAATTTCAGTGCTTGTGATTGGTATGTTTATATTGTCTATTTCTTCCTGGTACAGTCTCGGAATGTTGTACTTTTCTAAGAATTTGTCCATATCTTCCAGATTTTCCATTTTATTAGCATATAGTTGCTTGTAGTAATCTCTCATGATCCTCTGTATTTCTGCAGTCCCTTGTTACTTCTTTTTCTTTTCTAATTCTATTGATTTGACTCTTCTCCCTTTTTGTTCTTAATGAGTAAGGCTATTGGTTTATCCATTTTGTTTATCTTCTCAAAGAACCAGCTTTTTGGTTTATTGACCTTTGCTATAATTTCCTTTATTTCTTTTTTCATTTACTTCTGATCTGATCTTTATGATTTCTTTCCTTCTACTAACTTCAGTTTTTGTTGTTCTTCTTTCTCTAATTGCTTTAGGTATAAGGTTAGGTTGTTTATTAGAGATGTTTCTTGTTTCTTTAGGTAGGATTGTATTTTATAATCTTCCCTCTTAGAACTGCTTTTGCTGCATCCCATCAATTTTGGGTCATCGTGTTTTCATTGTCATTTGTTTCTAGGTTTTATTTTTTAATTTTCTCTTTGATTTCTTCAGTGATGTCTTGGTTATTTAGTAGTGTATGGTTTAGCCTGCATGTGTTTGTATTTTTTACAGTTTTTTGTTTTCCTGTAATTGATATCTAGCCTCATAGTGTTGTGGTCAGAAGATACTTGATATGATTTCAATTTTCTTAAATTTACTAAGGCTTGATTTGTGACCCAAGATATGATCTATCCTGGAGAATGTTCCAAGAGCACTTGAGAAGAAAGTGTAATCTGCTGTTTTTGGATGGAATGTCCTATTAATATCAATTAAATCCATCTGTTTAATGTGTCATTTAAAGCTTGTGTTTCCTTTTTTATTTTCCTATTGGTTGATCTGTCCATTGGTGAAACTTGGTGTTAAAGTCCCCTACTATTATTATGTTACTGTCGATTTCCTTTTTTATGGCTGTTAGCATTTGCCCTATGTATTGAGGTGCTCCTATGTTGGGTGCATAAATATTTACAATTGTTTTATCTTCTTGATTTGATCCCTTGATCATTATGTAGTGTCCTTCTTTGTCTCTTTTATTAGTCTTTATTTTAAAGTCTATTTTGTTTGATATGAGAATTGCTACTCCAGCTTTCTTTTGATTTCCATTTGCATAGAATACCTTTTTCTATTCCCTCACTTTCAGTCTGGATGTGTCCCTAAGTCTGAAGTGGGTCTCTTGTAGACAGTAATATATACCGGTCTTGTTGTTGTATCCATTCAGCCAGTCTATGACTTTTGGTTGGAGCATTGAATCCATTTACATTTAGGGTAATTATCAATATGTATGTTCCTATTACAATTTTCTTAACTGTTTTAGGGTTTTTTTTTTTGTAGATCTTTTCCTTCTCTTGTGTTTCCTGTCTAGAGCAGTTCCTTTAGCATTTGTTGTAAAGCTGGTTTGTTGATGCTGTATTCTCTTAACTTTTGCTTGTCTGTAAAGGTTTTAATTTCTCCATCGATTTTGAATGATATCCTTGCTCCGTAGAATAATCTTGGTTGTAGGTTTTACCCTTTCATCACTTTAAATATGTCCTGCCACTCCCTTAGGGCTTCCATAGTTTCTGCTGAAATATAAGCTCTTAACTTTACAGGGATTGCCTTGTATATTATTTGTTTTTTTTCCCTTGCTGCTTTCAATAATTTTTCTTTGTATTTAATTTTTTATAGTTTGATTAATATGTGTCTTGACATGTTTCTCCTTGGATTAATCCTGTATGGGACTCTCTGTGCTTCCTGTACTTGATTGACTATTTCCTTTCCCATATTAGGGAAATTTTCAACTATAATCTCTTCAAATATTTTCTCAGTCCCTTTCTTTTTCTCTTCTTCTTCTGGGACCCTCATAATTCGAATGTTGGTGCACTTAATGTTGTCCCAGAGGTCTCTCAGACTGTCTTCAATTCTTTTCATTATTTCTTCTTTATTCAGCTCTGAGGTAGTTATTTTCACTATTTTATGTCCAGGTCAGTTATCAGTTCTTCTGCCTCAGTTATTCTGCTATTGATTCCTTCTAGAGAATTTTAAATTTCATTTATTGTGTTGTTCATCATTGTTTGTTTGCTCTTTAATTCTTCTAGGTGTTTATAAAACATTTCTTGTATTTTCTCCATTCACTTTCCAAGATTTTGGTTCATGTTACTATCATTACTCTGAATTATTTTTCAGGTAGACTGCTTATTTTGTCTTCATGTTTTGGTCTTATGGGTTTTTACCTTGCTCCTCTTATGCTGCATATTTCTCTCTCTTATCATTTCACTTAACTTACTGCGTTTGTGGTCTCCTTTTCTCAGGCTGCATTTTCATAGTTCCCATTATTTTTGGTGTCTGCCCTTTAGTGGGTAAGTTTTGTTCAGTGTATTGTGTAGGCTTTCTGGTGGATGGAACTGGTTCCTGTGTTCTGATGGATGAGGCTGGATCTTGTCTTTCTGGTGGCAGGACCTTGTCCAGTGGTGTGTTTTGGGGTGTCTGTGAACTTATTATGATTTTAGGCAGTCTCTCTGCTAATGGGTGGGGTTGTGTTCCTCTCTTGCTAGTTGTTTTGCATGGGGTGTCCAGCTTCCCCCCCACACCTCCTGTCCCCGCCAATAAAGGGGCTTCCTAGTGTTTGGAAATTTTTCCTCCTGCACAGCTCCCTCCCCAAGGTCCAGGTTCAGTCCCTATTCTTTTGTCTCTGTTTTTTCCTTTTTCTTTTACCATACCTAGGTGTGTGGGAAGTTTCTTGCCTTTTGGGAAGTCTGAGGTCTTCTGACAGCCTTCAGTAGATCTTCTGTAGGAGTTGTTCCATATGTGCTTGATTTTTTGGTGTATTTGTGGTAAGCAATGTCATCTCCGAGACTTATTCCTCCTCCACATTGAAGGTCCTCTCTCATGATATTCTGATTTACTTCACTCAACATGACAGACTATAGGTCCATCCACATCTCTACAAATGACCCAATTTCATTCCTTTTTTTTTTGCAGAGTAATATTCCATTGTATATATGTACCCACATCTTTATCCATTCATCAGCCAATGGACATTCATATTGCTTCCATGTCCTGGCTATTGTAAATAGTGCTGCCATTAACAATGGGGTACATAAATTTTTGAAGAATGTACCATAGGGTACATGGTTGTCTCAGGATACATGCCCATTAGTGGGATTGCTGGGTCATGTGGTAATTCTATTTTTAGTTTTTTAAGGAACCTCCATACTGTTCTCCATAGTGGATATATCAATTTACATTCCCACCAACAGTGCAAAGGGTTCTCCTTTTTCTCCACAACTTCTCCAGCACTTCTTTTCTGTAGATTTTTTGATGATGGTCATTCTAACTGGTGTAATGTGATACCTCACTGTAGTTTTGATTTGGATTTCTCTAATAATTAGTGACATTGAGCATCTTTTCAAGTGCCTCTTGGCCATCTGCATATCTTCTTTCAACAGATGTCTACTTAGGTTTTCTGCCCATCTTTTGATTGGCCTGTTTGTTTTTTGATATTGAGCTGCATGAGCTGTTTGTGTATTTTGGAGATTAATCCCGTCAGTTGCTTTGTTTACAAATACTTTCCCCCATTCTGAGAGTTGTCTTGTCATCTTGTTTATGGTTTCCTTTGTTTTGCAAATACTTTTAAGCTTAATTAGGTCCCATTTGTTTATTTTTGTTTTTTATTTTCATTACTCTAGGAGATGGGTCAAAAAAGAGCTTGCTGAGATTTATGTCAAAGAGTGATCTTCCTATGTTTTCCTTTAAGTGTTTTATAATATCCGGTCTTACATTTAGGTCTTTAATCCATTTTGACTTCATTTTTTTGTATGGGGTTAGAGAGTATTCTAATTTCATTCTTTTACATGTAGCTGTCTAATTTTCCCAGTACCACTTATTGATGTCTTTTCTCCATTTTATAGTTTTGCCTTCTTTGTCATAACTTAGGTGACAATAGGTGTGTGGGTTTATCTCTTGGCTTTATCCTGTTCCATTGATCTATATTTCTGTTTTTGTGCCAGTACCATACTGTGTTTTTTTTTTTTTTGGCTGCGTTGGGTCTTCATTGTTGTGTGAGGGCTTTCTCTATTTCCGGCTAACAGGGAGTTACTCTTCGCTGTGGTGCATGGGCTTCTCATTGCGGTGGCTTCTCTTGCTGTGGAGCACAGGCTCTAGGCATGTGGGTTTCAGTAGTTGTGGTACATGGGTTCAGTAGTTGTGGATCGTATGCTCTAGAGTGAAAGCTCAGTAGCTGTGGCACATGGGCTTATTTGCCCCATGGCATGTAGTATCTTCCTGGACCAAGGATCAAACCTATGTCCTCTGCATTGGCAGGCAGATTATTAACCACTGCACCACCAGGGAAATCTAGTACCATACTGTCTTGATTACTATTGCTTTGTATTATAGTCTGAAGTCAGGGATCCTGATTCCTGCTGCTCCATTTTTATTTCTCAAGATTGCTTTGGCTATTTGGGGTCTTTTGTGTTTCCATAAAAATTGTAAAATTTTTTGTTCTTGTTCTGTGAAAAATGCCATTGGTAATTTGATAGTGATTGCACTGATTCTGTAGATTGCTTTGGGTAGTAGAGTTATTTTCATATTATTGATTCTTCCAATCCAAGTACATTGTATATCTCTCCATCTGTTTGTGTCATCTTTTATTTCTTTCCTCAGTTCTTATAGTTTTTTGAGTATAGGCCTTTTACCTCCTTAGGTATGTTTATTCCTAAGTATTTTATTCTTTTTGGTTGCAATGGAAAGTGGGATTATTTTCTTAATTTCTCTTTCTCATCTTTTTTTGTTAGTGTATATGAATGCAAGAGATTTCTGTGCATAAATACTGTATCCTGCAAATTTACCAGATTCATTCATGAGTTCTAATAGTTTTCTGGTGGCATATTTAGGATTCTCTATGTATAGTATCGTGTCATCTGCAAAGAGTGACACTTTTACTTCTTCTTTTCCAATTTGGATTCCTTTTATTTCTTTTTCTTCTCTGATTGCCCTTGCTAGGATTTCCAAAACTATGTTGAGTAAAAGTCATGAGAGTGGACATCCTTGTCTTTTTCTTGATCTTAGAGAAAATGATTTCATTTTTCACTATTGAAAATGATGTTTTCTGTGGGCTTGTCATATGTGGCCTTTATTATGTTGAGGTAGGTTCCCTCTAGGCTCACTTTCTGAAGAGTTTTTGTTATAAATGTGTGTTGAATTTTATGAAAAGCTTTTTCATCTGTTGAGATGATCATATGGTTTTTATTCTTTAATTTGTTAATATGATGTATCACATTGGTTTGCATATATTGAAGAATCCTTGCATCTCTGCAATAAATCCCAGTTGATCATGGTGTATTATCCTTTTAATGTGTTGTTTAATTCTGTTTGCTAGTATTTAGTTGAGGATTTTTTTTGTCTATTTTCATCAGTGATATTGGTGTGTAATTTTATTTTTTGTGATATCTTGGTCTGGTTTTGGTATCCGGGTGATGGTGTCCTCATAGAATGAGCTTGGGAGTGTTCTTTTCTCTGCAATTTTTTGAAGAGTTTGAGAAGGATGGGTGTTAATCTTCTGTAAGTGTTTGATAGAATTTGCCTGTGAAGCCATTTGGTCCTGGAATTTTGTTTTTTGGAAGATTTTTAATTTCAATTTCATTATTTGTGATTGGTCTGTTTATATTTTATATTTCTTCCTGGTTTAGTCTTGGAAGGTTGTGCTTTTCAAAGAAATTTTCCATTTTTTCCAGGTTGTCCCCTCTCTTCACATATAGTTGCTTATAGTAGTCTATTATGATCCTTTGTATTTCTGTGGGGTCCATTGTATTTTCTCCTTTTGCATTTCTAATTTTTTGATTTCAATTCTGTCCCTTTTTTTCTTGATGAGTTTGGCTAAACTTTTATCAATTTAGTTTATCTTCTCAAAGAACCAGCTTTTAGTTCCACTGATATTTTGCTATTATTATCTTTGCTTCTATTTCATTTATCTGTGCTCTGATTTTTATGATTTCTTTCCTTCTACCAAGTTTGGGTTTTGTTTGTTCTTCTTTGTCTAGTTGCTTTCGGTGTAAGTTTAGGTTTTTTATTTGAGATTTTTCTTGTTTTTTGAGGTAGGATTGAATTGCTATAAACTTCCCTCTTAGGACAGCTTTTGCTGTATCCCATTAATTTTGGGTCATTTCTTCTGTTGCTGTCATATGTTTCTATGTATTTTTTTAATTTCCTCTTTGATTTCTTCAGTGATCTCTTGATCATTTGGTAGTGTATTGTTTAGCCTCCATATGTTTGTGTTTTTTACTGTTTTTTTTTTCCTGGAATTGATTTCTAATTTCATAGTGTTGTGGTTGGAAAAGATGCTTGATACAATTTCAATTTTATTAGATTTACTGAGTCTTGATTTGTGACTCAAAATGTGACCTATCCTGGGGAATGTTCCATGTGCACTTGAGAAGAAATTGTATTCTTCTGCTTTTAGATGGAATGTTTTATAAATATCAATTAAGTCTATCTGGTCTATTGTGTCATTAAAAGCCTGTGTTTCCATATTTATTTTCTGTCTGTATGATCTGTCCATTGGTGTAAGTGAGATGTTAAACTATCCCAGTATTATTGTGTTACAGTTGATTTCCCCTTTGTGGCTGTTAGCATTTGCCTTATGTATTGAGGTGTTCCTATCATGGGTGCATAAATATTTATAATTGTTATATATTCTTCTTTCATTGATTGCTTGATCATTATGTAGTGTTCTTCCTTGTCTCTTGTAACAGTCTTTATTTTAAAGTCTAGTTTATCTATGAGTTTATATGAGTATTCCTACTCCAGCTTTCTTTTGATTTCCATTTGCATGGAAGATCTTTTTCCATCCCCTCACTTTCAGTCTGTATATGTCTGTAAGTCTGAAGTGGGTATATTGTAGGCAGTATATATAATGGTCTTGTTTCTGTATCCATTCAGCCAGTCTGTGTCTTTTGGTTGGAGGATTTAATCCTTTTACATTTAAGATAACTGTCAATATGTATGTTCCTATTACCATGTTCTTTATTGTTTTGCATTTGTTTTTGTGCATCTTTTTTTTTATCTTGTGTTTCCCAATTAGAGAAGTTCCTTGAACATTTGTTGTAAAGCTGGTTTGGTGATGCTGAATTCTCTTAGGTTTTGCTTCTCTGCAAATCTTTTGATTTCTCTGTCAAATCTGAATGAGATCCTTGCTGGGTAGTGTTATCTTTGTTATAGGTTTTTCCCTTTCATCACTTTAAATATACCCTGCCACTCCGTTCTGGACTGCAGAGTTTCTGCTGAAAAATTATCTGATAAAATTATGGGGATTCTGTTGTATGTTACTTTTTACTTTTCTCTTGCTGCTTTTAATATATTTTCTTTGAATTTAATTTTTGTTAGTTTGATTAACATGTGTCATCATGTTTCTCCTTGGGTTTATCCTGTATGGGACTCTCTGCACTTCCTTGACTTGGGTGGCTATTTCCTTTCCCATGTTAGGGAATTGTTTGTCTATAATCTCTTCAAATATTTTCTCAGACCTTTTCTCTTCCTCTTCTTTTTCTGAGACACCTATAATTCGAATGTTGGTATGTTTACTGTTGTCCCAGAGTTCTCTGAGACTGTCCTCATTGCTTTTTTCTTTATTCTGCTCCTCATCAGTTATTTCCACCATTCTATCTTGCAACTCACTTATTCATTCTTGTGTCTTAGTTATCCTGCTTTTGATTCTTTCTGGTGTATTTTTTCATTTCAGTTATTTTGTAGTTCATCACTATTTGTTTGTTCTTTAGTCCTTTTATATCCTTGTTAAACATTTCTTTTATTTTCTCAATCTATGCCTCCATTGTATTTCTGCCTCAAAGTGCACCTGCAGGGGCCAGTGCAGCTGAAGGATACCTTGGATGGGAGCAGTGCTCAGCCTGCCAGGAACCGCACGGCCCTTGGAAGCTTTGATGGGGTCAGGGCTCAGGACCGAGATCTGGGGAGCCATAAGAGGCCTTGGTGGTGGAGGGTAAGGGTGCTCAGGCCCAGGACTTGTGCAGCCAGAAGAGGTCTTGGCGGGCGGTCTCAGGCCCAGGACTCACTGCTGGAAGGGACACCAGGCTTTGGTGTTTCATGTGCGTTACCCCACCAGGCTTGCCAGGGCCTGAGTGGGTGTGGGAGGCACTGGTCACATTCCCCTCCAATCCTCCGATCTGTCAAAAGTCCCTCTCTGTTCCTGCTGATCCCCTTGCCATGAGTGCACTCCTCCAAGCATGGAAACATGTCCCTTCCCCCAGCCTGCCCTCAGGGGTGCTGGTCCCATCCTGCCCCCACTTTTCTTCCCCTCCTTCTTCCCTCCCACGTCCTACCTGGTCATGTGTAGATTCCTTCCATCCCTGTAGGTATCAGAGGTCCCACACCAGCACCTAGTAGGTGCCCTAGTTGTGAGGAGTTGTGAACCCTGCATATTCCTTCTCCATTCCCTGCCTTGTTCTAATGTGTTCAAAAGGTATTAAATAGGCCAGCAAATTCCCAGATCTCAGAGTGGCCTTCATTGACAACCCAGTTTAAAACAGAAACCCACTCACTATTTCTCTCCTCTTACTCTGCTTTAATTTTCTTCAAAAAATGATGACTTGGATATTTTATTATATACCTTATCAGTTTGTTTCTGTTGTTTGTCTCTGTAATTTTTAATGTCAGCTCAGTGAAGGAAGAGACTTTTCCTCTTTTGTTTACTGCAATGTGCTTAGCTCCCAGAATTAGTATATGATATAAAATAAACATTCACATAAATATTAATTGAATTAATCAATGACTGAATACTCAGAGCTTCCATGAAACAGAATAGGGAGGTATAATACAAATATAGGCTCAAGTCCTAACTTTACTACTTACTAGCTATGTGAAATTATGCAAGTTACTTATCTTCTCTGATAACGTTTCCTCATCTGTAAATGGGAATAATAGTAATACAGGGCCCGTTGAACGGTGTGAAGACAATTACATGGGATAATGAATGTAAAGTTCTTTATTTATTGACTGGTACATAGCATTTATAGCACTCTATTGCAGCTATTTATTTTTTGTATATTCCCCCTTGGCTATGAGCTCCAAGAAAGCTCTTATTACAGCACTTAGTGTACAATAGGCACATAGGAAAATTTATTTTCAATAATTCATTCACAAATATTGTTTATTGAGTGACTACTCTGTGCTCTACCCTTCTTTGACACTGGGGATACACCATAATGAGTACAGACATGGGCCCTCATGTAGCTTCTGTGCAGTGTGGAAGATAGAAATAAAAACAAACATGAAAACTTCTACAGTTTATAGTGCTGATAGAAAGAAAGAAATAAGGAACTGTCATAGAATGATCATAAAGGAACTATTTTCTTAACATTTTTTGGGGTGTGTAAAGATTATGGGTAATATTTGTATTTGTTTATTTAAATATCCACTGTTATCACACTGTATTTTATTAACAATATCCTCTTCATCAATGACACAAAAATGGATATGGTAGATATTTGCAATCATCTCCAACAAATTTCTCAGGTAGATGAATCCTGATAAGTGGAAGAAGGTAGAGTGTTGTTTATGGAGTTGTCATTTTCAGCTCTAGTCTTCCAGAGTAACCAATTCTTTGACTTACCCAGAGCTCCTGTGGAAAAGTGTTGTGATGTGCAATGTAGGACTATCTCCAGGCTGTGTCAGTGTTCTGAAGCAAAGAGAAGGCACACTTGGTAGGTTTAACTAAAGAGAAGTTAATGAGTAGAACAATCACCGTGGTGTGGGTGGAGTTAAATGAATGATCAAAGACTATTGAAGTATTAGGGACTGGCTATAAGGAAAGCCATTGCTGCTCAAAGGATTTAAGGGGTAAGAGGAGAAAATGTGACGCTAGATCTGGAAGAGACCTTGGATCCAGGGAGGACTGATTGTAATGGGAGCTCTACCTTCAAACACAGGCAGTAGAGTGGCAAAGCAGGTAAGAGGGGGCAGAAATGCCTAAATAGTATTTCTCCTTCTATCTTCCAATTTTCCCATGGACAACTCTTATTAGCCAAACCAAAATGGAAGCCAGAGGGTAAAGAAGCCTGGGTGATAAAGTTCATAAAAGGCAACTTCCTGTGGCAGAGAGCATGGTGGTGAAGGGAAGATAGTGGATCTGGCGGTAGGGGTGGGGAGCAATGGACAGCAACTGTCCCCCAACATTCTTCCCCGCAGTTGCCCCCTGCTTCCCCATGATGTCTATTTTAACTGGTCTGAATCATCTCTCTTGATCATCACCCCAAGTCTGAAACACTGCTTGCAAATGGAAAGCACAAGGATGAGTCTCCTTAGGTATCCTTATGATGACATAAGGGTTCTGATATTTTTTCTTTGTTGGCAGATTTTTGTAGGCATGAGAAAAAAACTTATATGGAGCATAATTAGAAAACTCTGAGAGCCACTGGTAGGGAACTACTCTAGTGGATATTGTGAAACATGGGAAGGGCAAAGTCCCCAGGATGAAGAGAATTGTAAGACCTTTGGATACGGTTGTCTCCTGTATATAAGATGGTAGACTTCCAGGAGGTGAGGGGCGAACTTCCTGAGTACCCTGCCTAGATCCTTCTCTTTTTTAAAGTGATATTTACTTACATTATTACTTCTTTACTTACCCTCATCTTACCGCTCCCTTTAGTGGTCACACTGGTGAAACTATCTTACACCTTTCTTTTCCATTCCTTCCCTATGTTCTTTTAGGGAGAACTATCTTCCATAATTCTCTTTGTTGACTGATATGAAAATATATTATTTTAAAAACCCATGCTGTAAACTACCTGTCATTGTCATACTCTGGCCACTCCTTATATATGAGCTAACCAATTTTTATCCTTCTTTATTCTCCAGATTAATTGGGTTTGATGTTATTGAAATAATCTAGAAGATAAAAGAGAATTTTTTGTTAAATGTTCAAAATGGACAAAGATTTAAAGTGTTATTCTTTGAGATGTGTTGAATAACTTCCATCATACAATAAATACACGATTTAAAAATCAGTTATGGCAATCTTTTTAAAAACATATTATACCATTTTATTACAACAAAAGTAAAGTAATACTGTGGGAGTAATACTGTGAGCAAAATCGACTTGTTATGGCAGCCATTGATTATATTTTTAGCAATGGGGCTATATGTATATAAATTTATGCATATCTTAGTTAAGCCTGGCTTCATTGCCTATGTTATGGTTGACTTATGCCATTGAATGTTAAAGGCACTCACTATACTACCCTTTATAACAGTTGGAAGATTTGCTCATTTACACTGGCATATCATCCCTGTTTTGCTCTCAACGTTTAATGAGAGGCAGTCATTTGAATAACTTCCATAAGACTAAAGCCTGAATTTCCAAATGTTGCATATAAATGTTCATTGGATTTGTGTTTCATTCTAGTAGAGATGTTCTTCTAACAGATTTTGCCTGCAGCTGGTTGTATTCATTGAGCAATGGTAGAAATCTATTTAATTATCCTTTTTTTCCCTATAAAAAATGATGATTTCATAAATTAAAAGTTTTAAAGGGAAATACATTTTAATATTAATGTATAATTTAACTTGAATCCACATGCAATCTGTTCTTAATAACTGGCTCATTCTTCAGGAAAGGAGATGCAATGATTCCACCAGTTATAATAGACAAAATTTCATTTAGGACAATTCATTTGATGAAATGGAGAATTTTCATTGCTTGACCCCTTCAAAATCTTCCATTGCTTAAGGCCATAATTAGAAATAAGACCATGGAAATTCATTCCTTTTCCCTTTCCTCCCCAAATTATGCTATATTCTCATGGCACATTGTAGGGTAAGCAAGAGAGAATAAAAGTAATGGATATGGGAAACTGTAGTCTCATAATCCTATACAATTTTTATTTGTAGTTTTCAAATAAAATGGACTTTTCCATGGTATATTAAAGTTATTGCTCTAGACTATGTCTACCAAAAAAAATGCAAAAGATGTGAACAGTTTAGTTTAGCAATCATTTTTCCAAGTTCTCCTGTTGAATCATATGCATATGAGTCTCGTCAGAAAAAATGCTGAAGCACTTTTGCCTGAGAAGTTTTTTGACTCAAATGAAGTAATATTTAACTCATTTGTCATATCTATTTAAATTGAGGTAATTTTTCATATTACTAATTCTGCCACACTAACATTGGAGAATCGGGGTCACAGGATTAAATTCTTATGTGATACAGTGATTCAGCAATAGCATAATATATAGGGCACTTACTACATATTGTTCAAATCATACTCTTAATACATTTTGTAACATAAACAATTTACCTGCCTCTTAGTGTCTCCTATTTCAGCATATTCTGCATGGTTTTTTATTAGACAACACTTTCTTTGTCATTTTTGTTTTTCAGAACCATTCATTTATTTATTAATTCAAGCAATAAACATCTATTAAGTACTTCCTGTGTGCTAGACACTGAGATGAATGCTGGGGTTCCAAAATTGTGTATAATACATTTCTTGCTTTCCAGTGCTTCCACAATTCAGTGTGGGACACAAATAAGTGAGGAATCATTTGATTACTGGGAGAAGTGCTATATTGTCCTAGATAAGCCCTATAGGAGGAAGATGTGCTTCACTTTTCCTGGGGAATAAGTCCTGGAGGAGGAAATATTACAGCTGAAATTTAAGGGATAAATGAGAACTGCAATGAACTAAAGCAGATGAGCATTACACCACTAGAGGGAAGAAAAAGTTAAAAAGCATCAAAAAGAAAAAGCTGTATTTTACTAATTTCAAGATTCCTCACTTAGAGTTTATTTTATTTTTAAATTAATTTTTATTGGAATATAGTTGATTTACAATGTTGTGTTCATTTCTGTTGTGTAACAATGTGAATCAGTTATACATATACATATACCCACATTTTTTAGATTCTCTTCCCATATAGATCATTAGAGAGTATTGAACAGAGTTCTCTGTGCTATACAGTAGTTCCTAATTAGTTATCTATTTTATAAATGCCATACACAAAAATAAACTCAAAATTGATTAAAGGCGTAAATGTGAAATTGGATTCTACAAAACTCTTAGAGGAAAACGTAGACATAAGTCTCTCTGACATAAATCACAGAAAGATCATTTTGGATCCACCTCCTAGGATAATGAAAATAAAAACAAAAATAAACAAACAGGACCTAATAAAACTTAAAAGCTGTTGACACACTGGTTGAGAGAGACCTTCAAGATGGTGGAGGAGTACGATGAGGAGAGAAAACTTCCTCCCCACAAATACATCAGAAATACATCTATATGTGGAATACACCAAGACACATATTAATCAAACTATCAAAAATTAAATACAAAGAAAAATTATTGAAAGCAGCAAGGGAAAAGCAAAAAATAACATACAAGGGAATCCCCATAAGGTTAACAGCTGATCTTTCAGCCAAAACTCTGCAAGCCAGAAGAGAGTGGCAGGACATATTTAAAGTGATGAAAGAGAAAAAAACTACAACAAATAATACTCTACCCAGCAAGGATCTCATTCAGATTCGACAGAGAAACTAAAACCTTTATAGACAAGCAAAAGGTAAGAGAAAAAAGCACCACCAAGCCAGCTTTACAACAAATGCTAATGGAACTTCTCTAAGCAGGAAACACAAGAGAAGGAAAAGACCTACTATAACAAACACAAAGCAATTAAGCAAATGTTAATAGGAACATACATATCAATAACTACCTTATGTAAATGCATTAAATGCTCCAACAAAAAGACACAGAATGGCTGAATGATACAAAAACAAGACCCATGCATATGCTGTCTACAAGAGACCCACTTCAGGACTAGGGACCTACTGACTGAAAGTGAGGGAATGAAAAAAGATATTCTATGAAAATGGAAATCAAAAGAAAGCTGGAGTAGCACTTCTCATATCAGAAAAAATAGACTTTAAAATTAAGACTATTGCAAGAGACAAAGACAGACACTACATAATCAAAGGATCAATCCAAGAAGAAGATATAACAATTGTAAATATTTATGCACTCAACACAGGAGCACTTCAGTACATAAGGCAAATGCTAACAGCCATAAAAGGGGAAATCAACAGTAACACAATCATAGTAGGGGACTTTAATACTCCACTTTCACCAATGGACAGATTATCCAAAATGAAAATAAATGAGGAAACACAAGCTTTAAATGATACATTAAACAAGATGGACTTAAATAGATATTTATAGGGCATTCCATCCAAAAACAACAGAATACATTTTCTTCTCAAGGGCTCATGGAACATTCCCCAGGATAAAAAATATCTAGGGTCACAGATCAACCTTTGGTAAATTTAAGAAAATTGAAAGCATATCAAATATGTTTTCTGACCACAATGCTATGAGATTAGATATCAATTAAAGGAAAAAAAAAAACCTGTAAAAATACAAACCCATGGAGGCTAAACAGTACTCTACTAAGTAACCAAGAGATTACTGAGGAAATCAAAAACTACCTAGAAACAAATAACAATGAAAACACAATGACTCAAAACCTATGGGATGCAGCCAAACCAGTTCTAAGAGGGAAGTTTATAACAATACAGTCCTATCTCAAGAAAGAAAAAAAAAATCTCAAATAAAATATCTAACCTTACCCCTAAAGGAACTAGAGAAAGAAGAATAAACAAAACCTGAAGTTAGTAGAAGGAAAGAAATCATGAAGATCAGAGAATAGAAACAAAGAAAACAACAGAAAAGATCAATAAAACTGAAAGCTGGTTCTTTGAGAAGATAAATAAAATTGATAAAATACTAGCCAGACTCACCAGGAAAAAAAGGGAGAAGACTCAAGTCAATAAAATTAGAAACGAAAAAGAGGAAGTAACAAATGACACTGCAGAAATACAAAGGATCATGAGAGATTACTACAAGCAACTATATATCAATAAAATGGAAACCCAGAAGAAATGGACAAATTATTAGAAATTCACAATGTTCTGAGTCAGAACCTGGAAGAAATAGAAAATGTAAACAGAACAATCACAAGCACTGAAATTGAGACTGTGATTAGAAGTCTTCCAGTAAACAAAAGCCCAGGGCTAGATGGCTTCACAGGTGAACTATATCAAACATTTAGAGAAGAGCTAACACCTATCCTTCTCAAACTCTTCCAAAATATAGTGGAGGGATGAACACACCCATACTAATTCTATGAGGCCACAATCACCCTGATACCAAAACCTGACAAAGATGTCACAAAAAATGAAAACTAGAGGCAAATATCACTGACGAACATAGATGCAAATGTCCTCAATAAAATACTAGCAAACAGAATCCAACAGCACATCAAAAAGATCATACACCATGATCAAGTGGGGTTTATCTCAAGAATGCAAGTATTCTTCAGTATATGCAAATCAATCAATGTGATACACCATATTAACACATGGAATGATAAAAACCATATGATCTTCTCAATAGATGCAGAAAAAATTTGACAAAATTCAACACCCATTTATGATAAAAGCTCTCCAGAAAGTAGGCATATAGTGAACTTACCTCAACATAATAAAGGCCATATATAACAAACCCACAGCCAGCATCATTCTCAGTGGTGAAAAAACTGAAACCATTTCAGTGTATAGAAATCTCTTGCATTCCTATACACTAATGATGAAAAATCTGAAAGAGAAATTAAGGAAACACTCCCAATTACCACTGCAACAAAAATAATAAAATACCTAGGAATAAACCTACCTAAGGAGACAAAAGACTTGTATGCAGAAAACCATAAGATATTGATGAAAGAATTTAAAGATGATACCAACAAATGGAGAGATATTCCATGTTCTTGGATTGTAAGAATAAACATTGTGAAAATGACTATACTACCCAAAACAATCTACAGATTCAATGCAATCCTTGTGAAGATATCAATGACATTTTTCACAGAGCTAGAACAAAAAATATAATTTGTATGGAAACACAAAAGACCCCAAATAGCCAAAGCAATATTGAGAAAGAAAAACGGAGCAGGAGGAATCAGGCTCCCTGTCTTCAGACTGTACTACAAAGCTATAGTAATCAAGACAGTATGGTACTGGTAAAAAAACAGAAAGATAGATCAATGGAATGGGATAGAAAGCCTGAGATAAACCCACGCTCATATGGTCACCTTATTTTTGATAAAGGATGCAAGAATATACAGTGGAGAAAAGACAGCCTCTTCAATAAGTTGTGCTGGGGAAACTGGACAGCTACATGTAAAAGAATGAAATTAGAACACTCCCTAACACCATACACAAAAATAAGCTCAAAATGTATTAAAGATCTAAATGTAAGGTCAGACACTGTCAAACTCTTAGAGGAAAACATAGGCAGAATACTCTATGACATAAACCACAGCAAGATCCTTTTTTACCCACTTCCTAGAAAAATGGAAATAAAAAATATAATAAACAAATGGGACCTAATGAAAATTAGAAGCTTTTGCACAGCAAAGGAAAACATAAACAAGATGAAAAGCCAACCCTCAGAATGGGATAAAATATTTGCAAATGAAGCAACTGACAAAGGTTAATCTCCTAAATTTACAAGCAGCTCATGCAGCTCAATATCTAAAAACAAACAACCCAATCCAAAAATGGGCAGAAGACCCAAATAGACATTTCTCCAAAGAAGATAGATTGCCAAAAAACACATGAAAGGATGCTTAACATCACTAATCATTAGAGAAATGCAAATCAAAACAACAATGAGGTATCACATCACACCAGTCAGAATGGCCATCATCAAAAAATCCACAAACAATAAATGCTGGAGAGGGTGTGGAGAAAAGGGAATCCTCTTGCCCTGTTTGTGGGAATGTAAATTGATACAGCCACTATGGAGAACAGTATGGAAGTTCCTTAAAAAACTAAAAATAGAACTACCATATGACCCAGCAATCCCACTACTGTTCATATACCCTGAAAATACCATAATTCAAAAAGAGTCATGTACCACAATGTTCATTGCAGCTCTATTTACAATAGCCAGGACATGGAAACAACCTAAGTGTCCATCAACTGATGAATGGATAATGAAGATGTGGCACATATATACAATGGAATAGTTCTCAACCATAAAAAGAAAAGAATTTGAGTTATTTGTAGTGAGGTGGACAGACCTAGAGTCTGTCATACAGAGTGAAGTAAGTCAGAAAGAGAAAAATACCATATGCTAACACATTTATATGGAATCTAAAAAAAAAAAATGGTGCTGAAGAACCTAGGGGCAGGACAGGGATAAAGATGCAGACATAAGAGAATGGATTTGAGCACATGGGAGGGGGAAGGGTAATCTGGTATGAAGTGAGACAGTGGCATGGACATATGTACACCACCAAATGTAAAATAGCTAGTGGGAAGCAGCCGCATAGCACAGGGAGATCAGCTCGGTGCTTTGTGACCACCTCGAGGGGTGGCATAGTGAGGAGGGGAGGAAGAGGCAAGAGGGAGGTGATATGAGGATATATGTATATGTATAGCTGATTCACTTTTTATAAAGCAGAATGTAACACACCATTGTAAAGTAGTTATACTGCAATAAAGATGTTGAAAAAAAACCTTAAAAGCTTTTTTATAGCAAAGCAAACTAAAAAAAGTGAAAAGAAAACTCACACAATAGGAGAAAATATTTGCAAACAAAAAGCAACCGACAAGGGATAATCTTCAAAATATACAAATGGCTTATACAACTTAGTATCAAATAACAAACAAACAAACAAACAACTCAATCAAAAAATTGGCAGAAGATCTAAATAGACATTTCTTCAAAGAAGACATACAGATGGCCAAGAGGCACATGAAAAGGTTCTCAACATCAGTAATTATTAGAGAAATGAGAATCAAAACTACAATGAGGTATCACCTCACACAGGTTAGAATGGCCATCATCAAAATTCTACAAACAATAAATGCTAGAGAGAGTTAGGAGAAAAGGGAATCCTCCTACTCTGTTGGTGGCCATGTAAATTGGTACAGCTACTATAGAAAACAGTATGGAGTTTCCTTAAAAAGCTAAAAATAGAGCTACAATATGATCCAGCAATCTCACACCTCGGGATATATCTGGAGAAAACTATAATTCGAAAATATACATGCACCCCAATATTCATTGCAGCAGTATTTACAATAACCAGGACATGGAAGTGACCTAAATGTCCATCGACAGAGGAATGTATAAAGAAGATGTTCAATGGAATATTACTCAGCTTTAAGAAAGAACAAAATAATGCCATTTGCAGCAAGATGGACAGACCTAGAGATTGTCATACTGAGTGAAGTATGTCAGACAGAGAAAGACAAATATATGATTGTTTATATGTGCAATCTAAAAAAATATACAAATGAAATTATTTACAAAATAGAAATAGTCACAAATGTAGAAAACAAACTTATGGTCACCAAAAGGGGAAGTCGGGGAGGGATAAATTGGGAGAATGGGATTGACATATACATACTACTTCAGTTAATTTTTATAGCCCTCCTCAAACTGGCCCATTTTTGGCCTAACCATATCTCCTCCCACTTCCCAACAATCAGCTTTTGCTCAAGAAATTACTCTTCATTTGCCACTTTTTATTTTCAGGCTCCATGGCAAAAGCTCTATGGCAGCTTTTAGACAAAGCTGCCTTTAATGTGTCCTCTAATCAAATTTGACCCTCAGGACAAGCTCAGAGGTCACTTTCCATTTGAAGATTTCCATATAGAATTTTACCTTCACTGAGCTTCTCTTTTCGGGAATCACATTTGCACTCAAGGAAAGCACACCTTAAATTAACACATAATTAATATATCTGGCTTATTTGGCAATTATCATTTTTTTCTGAGTAACTTGGGGAGCAGCATAGTTTTCATCTGAATCCTGGTGATGACAATTTTTAGTACATGGTCTTAGGTATATATTTGCCTTCCTTGTAAAATGGGGATAGTAAAACATATCTTGAAGAATTTTTATGAGGATAAAGTGAAAAAGATACATATTTCGTTGCCAACACCGGAGTCCATTCTAAAGTATCTGAACAACTAAAATATCTAATTCCTCTCCTCCATGTCTCTCTTATTTTTCTAAATTCCAGCCTCTATACTCAGACAGAGTGATCTCTTAAAAAATATAAATGTGATAACATGTCTCCCCTGCTTAACTCTACTATAACAAGGTTGCAATTACAGGAAAATTCAAACTCTTTTATCATGACTGACAAGGTCAGCCTTGAACTTGACCCATACCTGTGGCTCCAACCTCATTTTGGGCAACCCTCTCCTTTGTTCACTATTCTCCAGACATTTCAGGCTACTTGTTGGCTCTTGACCACCCAAGTTCCTGCCCTAGGGCCTTTGTACTTATTTTTCCCTCTGTGTTGGAGCATTCTTCCACCAGCATCTCTGACTGATGACCCCATCCATCCTTCAGCTTCATTATAAGTGTTGTTTCCCCAGTGAAGCCTAGACTGGGTATCAAATAAGCCCCCATGCTTCTTATCTTATTATTTCCACTTATTTCTTTCCTGCTTATTTCTTTCTCAGCACTTGACATTTTTGTATTTCACCTCCACCAATGCATATATTTGTTTTTACTTGTCTAATGTCTGTGTCCCAATAAAAATATGCACAAGATCCGTAAGAACAGAACTATGTCCCTTCTTTTCCAATGTATACCCAAACCCAGAATTGTGCTTGACACATGGCAAAAGCTTCCTAAGTATTTGCCCAATGAATAAATATTAAAAATAAATATAGTAATAGCTAAACTATCTGGACTACAGGTATCTATAGACAGATTATTTATGAAACTTCAGCAGTGCTTTTTAAAAGAAAATCCTACATATTTTTATTTTTTAAAAAATGAAAAATCTTTTCTCTTCTTTTCTTTTATTGAAGTATAGTTTTAGATAGTTATAGATTTACAATGTTATATAGTTATATAGTTATAGATTTACAATGTCATGTTTTAGGTGTACAGCACAGTGATTCAGTTATATATATACATATGTGCATATATATACATTTTTTCAGATTCTTTTCCTTTATAGGTTATAACAAAATACTGAGTATAGTTTCCTGTGCTATACACTAAGTGCATGTTGGTTATCTCTTCTATATATAGTAGTGTGTATGTGTTAATCCCAACATCCTAATTTATCTCACCCTCTCTTTCCCCTTTGGTAACAATGAGTTGGTTTTCTATGTCTGTGAGTCTATTTCTGTCTTGTAAATAAGTTCATTTTTTTTTCACACACACACACTGTATTTTATTTTTACAAGAGATAAATAAACTGACACCAAGCATTGTAAATGGATGACCACAACAAAAGCAGCAATGACTGCAATTACCAAACACAAAACACACTCATACTATGTCATAATATTGACATTAAGTCCAGTAATCCTCCACTGTAACAGCTCCTTTACTTTGCAGTGAAAATTGATTTGTATATTTTTTTGCCTCTGAATCCTTGTGAGATTTTTTTTTATTCAAACAGAAAGTCACAAAAATTATAATCATCCTCATCAGTTCACTCAGTCCCATGTAATTAATTTTTTTATCTTGATCTTTTCTTAGCACTTTTATGAATTCATCAGTTTTCCATCAGAATTCTGAAAATGCCTATTCATTCAGTTCAGCAGTATAGTCAGTTACCAGAAACCTGTACTTGTCAGAGTCTTTTCCATGAATTCCTTGAAGACGAAATCCTTTTATAGGAACATTTTTGCAAAAGCATCAGAGTACACCCAGAACTGTCTGTAAATGACAAAAGACTTAAAATGACGATAGTTGAAGAGTTGATGAAAGTTCATAATAATGCAATTGACAAGGAAATTTAGTAATTTCTGAGATATACATTTTAAAGTAATAGCTAGAATTATGACTTATAATATTATACCAAAACATATAAGATTTTTAGAAATTTCATGTAATGTCTGAAACATTTATATTAACATATTTCTATACAAATAACCCTAAGAAAGTTTAGTATTAGTTGTTTCTTGTTTGTTTGTTTGTTTGTTTATACTGCAGGTTCTTATTACTCATCAATTTTATACACATCAGTGTATACATGTTAATCCCAATCACCCAATTCAGCACACCACCATCCCCACCTCACCACGGTTTTCCCCCCTTGGTGTCCATACTTTGGTTCTCTACATCTGTGTCTCAACTTCTGCCCTGGAAACCGGTTCATCTGTACCATTTTTCTAGGTTCCACATACATGCGTTAATATACATTATTTGTTTTTCTCTTTCTGAGTTACTTCACTCTGTATGACAGTCTCTAGATCCATCCACGCCTCAACAAATGACTCAATTTCATTCCTTTTTATGGCTGAGTAATATTCCATTGTATATATGTACCACAACTTCTTTACCCCTTTGTTTGTCGATGGGCATTTAGGTTGCTACCATGACCTGGCTATTGAAAATAGTGCTGCAATGAACATTGGGGTGTATGTGCCTTTTTGAATTATGGTTTTCTCTGGGTGTATGCCTAGTTGTGGGATTGCTGGATCATATGGTAATTCTATTTTCAGTTTTTTAAGGAACCTCCATACTGTTCTCCATAGTGGCTGTATCAATTTACATTCCCACCAACAGTGCAAGAGGGTTCCCTTTTCTCCACACCCTCTCCAGCATTTTTTGTTTGTAGATTTTCTGATGATGCCCATTCTAACTGGTGTGAGGTGATACCTCACTGTAGTTTTGATTTCCATTTCTCTAATAATTAGTGATGTTGAGCAGTTTTTCATATGCTTCTTGGCCATCTATATGTCTTCTTTGGAGAAATGTCTATTTAAATCTTCTGGCAATTTTTTGATTGGGTTGTTTGTTTAATATTGAGCTGCATGAGATGTTTACATATTTTGGAGATTAATCCTTTGTCTGTTGATTTGTTTGCAAATATTTTCTCCCATTCTAAGGGATGTCTTTTCATCTTGTTTATGGTTTCCTTTGCTGTGCAAAAGTTTTGAAGTTTCATTAGGTCCCATTTGTATATTTTTGTTTTTATTTCCATTACTCTAGGAGGTGGATCAAAAAAGATCTTGCTGTGATTTGTCAAAGAGCATTCTTCCTATGTTTTCCTCTAAGAGTTTTATAGTGTCCAGTCTTACATTAGGTCTTTAATCCACGTTGAGTTTATTTTTTTGTATGGTGTTAGGGAGTGTTCTAATTTCATTCTTTTACATGTAGCTGTTGAGTTTTCCCAGAACCACTTATTGAAGAGACTGTCTTTTCTCCATTGTATATCCTTGCCTCCTTTGTCATAGATGAGTTGACAATAGGTGCATGGATTTATCTCTGGGCTTTCTATCTTGTTCCATTGATCTATGTTTCTGTTTCTGTGCTGGTACCATATTGTCTTGATTACTGTAGCTTTGTAGTATAGTCTGAAGTCAGGGAGTCTGATTCTTCCAGCTCTGTTTTTTTCCCTCAAGACTGTTTTGGCTATTTTGGGTCTTTTGTGTCTCCATACAAATTTTGAGATGATTTGTTCTAGTTCCATAAAAAATGCCATTGGTAATTTGATAGGGATTGCATTGAATTTGTAGATTGCTTTGGGTAGTATAGTCATTTTCACAATATTGATTCTTCCAATCCAAGAACATAGTATATCTCTCCATCTATTTGTATCATCTGTAATTTCTTTCATCAGTGTCTTATAATTTTCTGCATACAGGTCTTTTGTCTCCTTAGGTAGGTTTATTCCTAGATATTTTATTCTTTTTGTTGAAATGGTAAATGGGAGTGTTTTCTTGATTTCTTTTTCAGATTTTTCATCATTAGTGTATAGGAATGCAAGAGATTTCTGTGCATTACTTTTGTATCCTTCAACTTTACCAAATTCATTGATTAGCTCTAGCAGTTTTCTGGTGACATCTTTAGGATTCTCTATGTATAGTATCATGTCATCTGCAAACGTGACAGTTTTAGTTCTTCTTTTCCAATTTGTATTTCTTTTATTTCTTTTTCTTCTCTGATTGCTGTGGGTAGGCCTTCCAAAACTATTTTGAATGATAGTGGTGAGAGTGGACATCCTTGTCTCATTCTTGATCTTAGAGGAAACGCTTTCAGTTTTTCACCATTGAGAATGATGTTTGCTGTGGGTTTGTCATATATGGCCTTTAATATGTTGAGGTACATTCTCTCTATGCCCACTTTCTGGAGAGTTTTTATCATAGTTCGGTGTTGAATTTTGTCACAAGTTTTTTCTGCATCTATTAAGATGATCATATGGTTTTTATTCTTCAATTTGTTAATATGGTGTATCACATTGATTGATTTGCGTATATTGAAAAATCCTTGCATCCCTGGTATAAATCCCACTTGATCAGTGTGTATGATCCTTTAAATGTGTTGTTGGATTCTGTTTCCTAGTATTTTGTTGAGAATTTTTGCATCTATATTTATCTGTGATATTGGTGTGTAATTTTCTTTTTTTGTAGTATCTTTGTCTGGTTTTGGTATCAGGGTGATGGTGGCCTCATAGAATGAGTTTGGGAGTGTTTCTTCCTCTGAAATTTTTTGGAAGAGTTTGAGAAGGATGGGTGTTAGCTCTTCTCTAAATGTTTGACAGAATTCACCTGTGAAGCCATCTGGTCCTGGACTTCTGTTTGTTTGAAGATTTTTTAATCACAGTGTCAATTTCATTACTTGTGATTGGTCTATTCATATTTTCTATTTCTTCCTGGTTCAGTCTTGGAAGGTTATACCTTTCTAAGAATTTGTCCATTTCTTCCAAGTTGTCCATTTTATTGGCATAGAATTGCTTGTAGTAGTCTCTTAGGATGCTTTGTATTTCTGTGGTGTCTGTTTTAACTTCTCCTTTTTCATTTCTAATTTTATTGATTTGAGTCCTCTCCCTCTTTTTCTTCATGAGTCTGGATAATGGTTTATCAATTTTGTTTATCTTCTCAAAGAACAAGATTTAGTTTTATTAATCTTTGTTATTGTTTTCTTTGTTTCTGTTTCATTTATTTTTGCTATGATCTTTATGATTTCTTTCCTTCTGCTAACTTTGGGTTTTGTTTGTTCTTCTTCCTCTAGTTCCTTTAGGTGTAAGTTTAGATTATTTACTTGAGATTGTTCTTGTTTCTTGAGGTAGGCTTGTAGAGCTATAAACTTCCCTCTTAAAACTGGATTTGTTACATCCCATAGGTTTTGGATCATCGTGTTTTCATTGTCATTTGTCTCTAGGTATTTTTTGACTTTCTCTTTGATTTATTCAGTGATTTCTTGGTTATTTGGTAACATAATGTTTAGCCTCCATGTGTTTGTGTTTTTTAAGTTTTTTTCCCTATATTTCATTTCTAATCTCGTGGCATTGTGGTCAGAAAAGATGCTTGATATAATTTCAATTTTCTTAAATTTACTGAGCCTTTATTTGTGACCCAAGATGTGATCTATCCTGGAAAATGTTCAATGCACACTTGAGAAGATAGTGTAATCTGCTATTTTTGGATGGAATGTCCTATAAATATCAATTAAATCTATCTGTTCTACTGTGTCCTTTAAAGCTTCTGTTTCTTTATTTATTTTCATTTTGATGATCTGTCCATTAGTGTAAATGAGGTGTTAAAGTCCCCCACTATTATTGTGTTACTGTCGATTTCCTCTTTTATAGCAGTTAGCAGTTGCCTTATGTATTGTAGTGCTCCTATGTTTGGTGCATATATATTTATAATTGTTATATCTTCTTCTTGGATTGATCTCTTGATCATTATGTAGTGTCCTTCCTTGTCTCTTGTAATATTCTTTATTTTAAAGTCTATTTTATCTGATATGAGTATAGCTATTCCAGGTTTCTTTTGATTTCCATTTGCATGGAATATCATTTTCCATCCACTCACTTTCAGTCTGTATGTGTCCCTAGGTCTGAAGTGGGTCTCTTGTAGACATCATATATATAGATATTGTTTTCATATCCATTCAGCAAGACTATGTCTTTTGGTTGGAGCATTTAATCCATTCACGTTTAAAGTAATTATCAATATGTTTGTTCCTATGACTATTTTCTTAATTGTTTTGTGTTTGTTTTTGTACATCCTTTTCTTCTCTTGTGTTTCCCACTTAGAGAATTTCCTTTAGCATTTGTTGTAGAGTTGGTTTGGTGGTGCTGAATTCTCTTAGCCTTTGCTTGTCAGTAAAGCTTTTGATTTTTCCATCAAATCTGAAATAGTTCCTTGCTGGGTAGAGTAATCTTGGTTGTAGGTTCTTCCTTTTCATCACTTTAAGTATATCATGCCACTCCCTTCTGGCTTGTAGAGTTTCTTCTGAGAAATCAGCTATTAACCTTATGGGAGTTCCCTTGTATGTTATTTTTCATTTTTCCCTTGCTGCTTCAATAATTTTTCTTTGTCTTTAATTTTTGTCAATTTGATTGCTATGTGCCTCACCATGTTTCTACTTGAGTTTATCCTGTATGGGACTCTCTGCACTTCCTGGAATTGGGTGGCCATTTCCTTTCCCATGTTAGGGAAGTTTTTGACTATAATCTCTTCAAATATTTTCTCTGGTCCTTTCTCTCT
This sequence comes from Delphinus delphis, assembly GCF_949987515.2. NCBI lineage: Eukaryota > Metazoa > Chordata > Mammalia > Artiodactyla > Delphinidae > Delphinus > Delphinus delphis. The sequence continues at coordinate 32,223,486 of NC_082699.1, read as the reverse complement.
CTTCTTCTTCTGGATAATGTGAATGTTGTTGTGTTTAATGTTGTCCCAGAGGTCTCTTAGGCTGTCTTCTTTTCTTTTAATTCTTTTTTCTTTAGTCTGTTCTGCAGCAGTGAATTCCACCATTCTGTTTTCCAGGTCACTTATCCGTTCTTCTGCCTCATTTATTCTGCTATTGATTCCTTGTAGTGTTGTTTTCATTTAAGTTATTGTATTGTTCATATCTGTTTGTTTGTTCTTTAATTCTTCTAGGTCTTTGTTAAACATTTCTTGCATCTTCTTGATCTTTGCCTCCATTGTTTTTCCAAGGTCCTGGATCATCTTCACTATCTTTATTCTGAATTTTTTTTCTGAAAGGTTGCCTATCTCCACTTCATTTAGTTGTTTTTCTGGGGTCTTATCTTGTTCCTTCATCATCATATTCCTCACCTCAACACATCATCTCCGATTTATTGGCCTGTAGTGTGGTAAGCAGAGTGAGCTTGGTAACATTAGGTGAAACCTCATCATAGTTTTGATTTTCATTTCTCTAATAATTAGCCATATTGAGCATTTTTTTCATGTACCGGTTTGCCATCTGTATTTCTTCTTTGGAGAAATGTCTATTTAGGTCTTCTGCCCATTTTTTGATTGGGTTTTTTTTTTTTTTGATATTGAGGAGTATGAGATGTTTATATATTTGGAAATTAATCCCTTGTCAGTTGTATCATTTGCAAGTATTTTCTTCAAATCTGTATGTTGTTTTTTGTTTTGTTTATGGTTTGTCTTGCTGTGCAGAAGGTTTCAAGTTTAATTAGGTCCTTTTTTTTTTATAAGTCATCTTTTCATTGTAAGAACAATGCAAATTACTTCTGGAAAGAAAAACTAGAATTTCTTTTAAAATTTCACATGTAAATAATAATTAGAAATAAAACTTAGACAGAAACATAAGGAAAGAAAATAAGGAAATTAGGAACACTTGACAAAACAGTTTAGTGATAAATGTGTAAACCTCAGGTTGTTTTCATACTTTTAGTTAGCTAAGTAAACTTAGGCTGAGTCTTGTCTGAGTAATGAAGGTTATTTTTTTTGTATTGATGAATATGATACAAATGGGTATAACTTTCATAATTCTCTCTTGCCTTCCTGCCATGCCAAAGACTGTGCTGGGCATAAAGAAATACATATAGAGAAAACAGCTGAGTCAGTCTGTCTCCAAAAGGATCTACAGCCTGTGATAATGGTTTTCTGCCCTCAGGAGGCCTTAGTCCCAGCTGGATAATGTGTTTAAACATGGAGTTTTGGACCTCACTCCCAGGAATTCTGATTCAGTAGGTCTAGAGTGGCATCTTAGGATCTACAATTTTAACATGCTTCCTAAATAATTCAGATAAAAGTTCTCTTTGGATCCTAATTTGAACAATGCTGATTTAGCTGGAAAGACCCACAACAAAGAAAAAATTACCATTTTGTGCAACAATAAATATGACAAGGCCAGCACAAGGTGTGAAAGCTTAAAAGATGTTCTCACCCATATTTAGAGAAAATTACTAAACCAAGTCTTAAAGGGTAAATAGAAATTAGTCAAGACTGGGAGCCATGAGGTCAGGGTATTTCAGGCATAAGGAGATGCATGTGAATCTTTTCAATAATGAGAGAAGTGTGATCCTGGGAAGAATAAGTAAATCTCAATATCTGCAGTGAATGAGGTTGGTGGGGGTGAAGCAGAGAGACCAGCAGGCCATATCATGTCTTGCTACGCTAGGCTAGGAGTGTGATTTCATTGACTGGGCAATGACAGTAATATGACCACATTTGAATTTATACATGCACAAACACACACACTACTGTATTTATGGAATTCTAGATGAAAAACAGACAGTGAATGGGAGGTATATAATATGAGATTCAGGGAAACCAGTTACTGAGGTTTTCACAGTTATGTAGGTGAGAGGTGGGCAGGAATGTGAAATGAGAAAATGGGGAAGCGAGGAAATGAACAGATGTGAGGGATATTGAGGAGGTAGAATTGACAGAATTTAATATTTGCTTATTGTGAAGGATGAGAAGGACAAAGGAGCAGGATGGCTCCTGTAGCTTGACTAGGTAGATACATTGTAGTCATTAAGAATTAATTAATGACAATTAAATTAATTATCAATAAATATAAACAGTCATTTTATCACCTGCTAGTAACAATACAAAGATGAGAAGCTGGGGCTCTAGGAAAAAGAAAATGTTTCAAGGATGTATTACAACATCAGTATCTATTAATATTAGTCTTTACATTTCTAAATGAAATTTTAAAGTAAATTTAAAGACCTAAGGTGTTTAAAAATAATCTATAAATAATATTTTATATCTAATTGAAGGCTCAAATTATATGTTATCTATTTAACTCAGCAGCTGAACTTACTTCATAAAGAAGCAAAACATAATAGGACAAAACTAAAGAATCACTCCAAGAAATGTCTATACTCCCAGTCCTCTCTTCATTTAAAGGGTCAAAAGAGATTGATCTTTGTAAATTTTTATGTTGTTATATAGTGGTAAAGGGATAAGTATGACAAGAATTCAACCAGCAGAAAAAGACACCCTGGCCCACCTGCCTTGGCTTAAGATCAAACAAACACAGTATGATTAATTCTGGCCAATAAGTTAAGAGTACAAGTGCTTGTGTCACTTCTGGGCTAAACTGCAGACGAGTAACTGTGATCTCTGGGTGATATCTCTCTCTGCAATTGTTGAGAAAGCAGAGTCACAAGGTGGACATAGTTGGATCACTGACTCTGTGCCTGGAGGCCAGAGGTTCCGGAGAATCACCTGGTTTCCATCAGACTTCATATTGAGATTTCAGGATTAATTTGTTACCTTGCACAACCTAAACTATCCTGACTAATATAGTAAGAAATTATTTACTGATATAGGAGGTAGGAAAATGACAAAGAGTCCTAGAGGCAGGCCCTGCACTAGTGAACGTGAGTGAAGTATGGAGCTGACTTAAGCAGACCAGACAAGCCATGTTTGAATGTTACCCCAGTTGATCATCAAAAAATACCTAGATTTAACCAGTGTTAAAAGAGGTAAGTGGAAAGAATTCACTTTAGGATCAACCCTCCCTTTCATAATTAGGGATATCATGACTCAGTTACATTTGCTTCCTAGCAGAATACTGTACTTCAAGCACAGCTGTAAGCCCTACAGGAAGATATGGTTGGGTGTGTCTAGGGTAAGTCTAGCTGCTCTCTGTGATTAAAAATTCTCCAGATTGTGTAAGCACAAAAAATGTTGTTTTTTTGGAGTTACTGAAACACTTGGTTGCACAGGAATAATATTCACTTCAGACTGGGCTAAGGTATGGCTCAAAAGATAGATTAAAAACAGGGTAGAAGGGGTTTCTTCAGCTCAGATGAACAGAAAACCATATTGGAAAAGTGTTCCCTTTGTATGCAAAGAAGAGAGTTGGTTGAATTATTTTCTGTAGCTAGAATAAAAGCTAGGCCACATCTAGAGCATATAACAGTGTGGTTAAATTGATCAATACATATATAAATTCTATTTGCATTTAGCTAGAATCCAGCATCCTTTGTATTTCCTGTGATTGAATTATTGCAATACTATGACTTTCTTTAGGCCTAATGAAAAATTAATAGTTTAATTCCTTATGAGTATTATTAATATTAATATAATGACTACAAATAACACATATCACATATTACTTGCCTGTGGCCTGTTTTATAATGTCAGTACTGACTCTAGTATTTAGTTGAGGAATTATGTACATTTTAAAATATTAAAACCATTTCAATAACCATTTTACACACAGACTGAATGGCATAAAGTCTTAACAGGATATAAAATGCTTCATTAAGTGTTATCTAACATGTCTAAAGGAAACTCTCTATGCAAGAATTCTTTTTTTTTTTTTTGCGGTACAGGGGCCTCTCACTGCTGTGGCCTCTCCCGTCGCGGAGCACAGGCTCCGGATGCGCAGGCCCAGCAGCCATGGCTCACGGGCCTAGCTGCTCCACGGCATGTGGGATCTTTCCGGACCGGGGCACGAACCCACATCTCTTGCATCAGCAGGCGGACTCTCAACCACTGTGCCACCAGGGAAGCCCCAATGCAAGAATTCTTTTCTTGAGAAGCTTATGTTTGATTATAGTCCTAAATGATTAATATCCACACTTAAGAGAAAGTGGGAAGAACTTTAAGGCCTGACTTTAGTATAAAGATGTACTTTAAACATATAAAATAATTCACAAACCACAAAGGGGAAGTTATAACTCACAGAGGAATTTTATATTACAAGTACCTGTTTAATCTTGGGGTATCTGTTATGTACGTATTCTCTTCTTAAAGTCCTGTTTGGACCAAAGTGGTCCATACTCATCTACTCTGAGAAAAATGCAAAAAATAGTCAACTGAAGTAAAATACAAAATGACCTAGAGTATAATCAGGGTCCCCCAAGCTGAACAAAATTACCTAATTTGGGGTGAGGTGTGTAAAATGACAACACGTTTAAACGTATCTGTCTGACTCTCTGGAAGGGAAATACTTAACAGAATAGAAAATGTAAATTGAAATAATTAAGGCACTGCTTGTAATATATTTTTTATTAGTAACAAAAAAATGAATGTAAGCAGTACAGAAAGTAATCCTTATTCCATGTATATAATAACTTCAAACAGATCTTTCTAAGATTATTTTGGCCAGCAACCCACAAGTATATTTGAATTTAGGCCCTTAACAGATCTAGCTGGGTCTGTGGAAATAAAAAGGTACAATGGGGGCTTCTCTGGTGGCGCAGTGGTTGAGAGTCTGCCTGCCAATGCAGGGGACACGGGTTCGTGTCCCGGTCCGGGAAGATCCCACATGCCGCGGAGCAGCTAGGCCCGTGAGCCATGGCCGCTGAGCCTGTGCAACGGGAGCCTATACTCCGCAACGGGAGAGGCCACAACAGTGAGAGGCCCGCGTACCGCAAAAAAAAAAAAAAAAAAAAAAAAAAAAAATGGTACAACGGCAGGAAGGAGAGAGAACAAGGAGTTTTAGTACTCTAAATAAGTGGTTTTCTGTGTCTGGAAATTGAAAATTGATTCAAGAACTCAGCTAACATACATAACATAGAAATGATGTAGTTCAAATCATGGTCTCCAAGGAAAAAACATCTTTATAAAACCATAGATTATGGGCTGAAAGGTTTTACCCTGTTTTAGCCTCAGTTTTCTTTAGAAGAGAGGCTGAGTATGTTTTGAAAAGCAGTTAATATTTCTCAGTCCTACCCTGTAAACTTCCTCATCTTTATTGACAATTTTTAAGTACAAATCTTGAAAACACTTGACAGGGACTTTATTTGCAAGTTTTCTGAGTAATGTTAGAAAACAACACCATTTTCCCTGTAAATTCTCAAAAAGCAAAGTTAATGATTATATCCAAATACAACTGGATTGCACATGGAGGCTGTTATAGTTTGTTTTCTCTATTTTCTCTTGGACCATTGCACTTTGGCATTCACTATTATAAAAAATATTAAATTGCATTTAAGGGAAAACATATCAAGCCAGTCTGTTTTTGAGAATGGTAGTTGATCTCTATGTTATGCATTTATTCTCCTTCTGTTGCCTCTACCGGAATGCAAGAACAAGTGTCACAGAGCTTCAGAGCAAAGGTAAACAAATCCTTGAATTACCCACAGAATGTGCCAAGTGTGGAGCATCTGCTATTGGGAGGCAGAATCACAGAATGTAGTCAAACAGAAATAGAATATTCAAAACAAGACATGAGCAGCAGGGCTGGCCTAGTAAAATAGGAAGGAATAGCAAATTTGATGTAAATGCTCTTTCTCACCCATAGATGACTCCTGCAGATTGCTACCTCCTTATAGGTTAGCCAATGCCTTCACAGTGCCCTTTGGTGAGCCACAATCCTCCATTACAATTTTCCAGTGAGAAAACTCAGTTGCAGCATAGTCCATCTAAACATATCTATCTTTATTCTATTCTCAAAGTGGTCATTGGTGTCTTTAGATTTGTACCTCACAATTTTTGAGGGACCCATTTACATTTTAACAGGAAGTTTTGAGAGACCTATGATGTCAGTTCAGAGAAGAGACTCAAATAGGGGAGACGGATCAGGAATATGCTCCCTCTCTGCTGGTTATGCCACTCATTTCACAATTGATCTATCAACTAGGTCTAAAGCATTCCAGATCTTATAGGACGGTTTTAGATTTTATTTTTATTCTTTATACTTTGTCTGTAGTGGACACTGTGATGTGCTGCCCAGATTGCTTCTTCAGAATGATGACATTTACACCATTGGCTACAGGGAGTACTGGTTGCAAAGGACTCACAGCTGTGTCTCCCTCTGAGAACTGCCCTCGACCTGCAGGAGCTTCTTCACCCAAGATGATACATCCTCCCCAGGGACAACCTCCAACCAATGACTGATCTATCGTGGGGGTTCAAAGACTTCATTGCCTCACTTAAAGGCAACTCTGGAGAGTTGTCCCTGCCCCAGAGCACTCAGTGGAACTGGTGGAGGGCTCTGTTACAAATGCATTGCAGTTCAACTTCTCTCTCCCACCAATTCTGCTACCCTCATTTCATTACCGATGCTGTTCCTGAGAACACTCCTCAATAAGGTTTTCACAAGCAAATCACCATGTCAGGGTCTATAACCTAAAACATTTTTCATGTAAATATATATACCATAAGGGCAGAAATTGTGTTTTATCTTTTTATCTATTAGAACTAGAATATTTGCCAGATTCTTCCAACAGCACTGTGGTTATGAATTGTAAGTATTTGGTAAAACTTTCTTAGGCCTGAGGTACAGAACATAACTGCCTGCTCTTATCTGCTCATACCTTTGAATTGCTGAAAACCAGGAGAGAGGGAAGGAGGGAAATTCCTCTTTCATTGATAATGCTACTTTTTAATTTCTCACATGTATCTGATTTAGACATATATAATGTTTTCCATCTGAATTGTATTCTTTACATGTCCTTACATGCCTAAAACTTTATGTATGTATGTATGTATGTGTGTGTGTATCGATCTCTCAACCACTTTTTATATTCAGAATGTAGTTTGAACCTCTATCAACTACCTCCAATTCATTTTGCCTGAGTTCTCTGGTTTGGATTGACATATCAAACCAAGGGTGGTAAATATCTGGGTCACCTTAGATTTCAGTGCCCTTACAGATATAATTAATTGATCATGGCTCCCAACACTCAATCATTTTGCAGTTGGCAGCAGCCCCTGGTGCACACAAGTGGCTTCTTTAGCAGAACTGAGTTTTAGTCCAGTCTTGGTTATTTCCTACTCTTCTGTCAAGGAAAGCACATGTCCACATTCATACTGTCATTAATGCAAAATTGAGGTAGTAACTACATTCACACTACATTTAGGAGCTTTTCCAGGCACTCTAGAATTTGTTCCTTTCCATGAGATTTCAGCTTCAACTTCCAAGTGTCATCTTTTGGATCATCGTCTGGGTCTCTCTTCTACTCTGCCTGCTGTTGACAGGGGCAGGCTCAGGCCAGTTGGAGAGACAAGATTTGCCATGAAGCTAATGAAGTGTAACCTTCAGGGGCTCTTAGCCCGTGCCTTCCAAAGCCCTGAGAGGAGTATTTTTCTTTTTTAATTTCAAAATTAAGATATTCGAAGTACAATTTGTTAAGTCTTCTGTATCTTTCCAATTCTACTTTCCCTATAAAGTACTTCTCTTGTCAGGTGGTATTGGAGTGACCACAGGCATTACTGGAATTCATTAATGAAAAGTTGACTTAGGGATACATTTAATTTGGGTTCAGTGACTTAAAGTCACTTTCATGTATAGCAAAGTTATTGCTAGTTATGCTAATACAGAATAGTTTCCATAAATACTTCCTCAATTTATCAGACAGGATAAGTTATAAGTGGAGGATTTTGTCCTTTTCAGTGCCTCACCACAACAGAAATGTACACAACAATGTGACATTCACAGTAATAAGACATAAAGTAGAAGTTCTCAGAATTCCTGTATTTGCAGGGCACACACTGGTAGCAATACTATAAACACAGTATATAGGTGTGTGAAGTCACATGATTTATGCATCCTAAGCATCAGTAATAAAAGACAACTTTTGATTAACCATGAGAGAGAAAAGACTGAATTATCATTCTATTCTCTTTATGTAAAAATTTTTAATACCATTGTCACACAAAGAGCATGCAGCCAAAAATATGAATATTATAAGAAGTGTGTCAGCAGTTAATTAATAAAGATATTATGCTTTTTTGATTTTATTATATTTGTTGTATTTGTCAAAATTTAAAAATTTATAATTTTTTTTGTGATTTCCTTACTCATTCTAAATAAACATTTCCTTTATACTTAACTATATATTTGTATTCTTTTCCTTAAAGAGTCTTCAGCCTAATTGTATGACCTTTAGGCCCCATAAAACATGGGTTCATCCCTCGGGGACTCAGAAATTTCTTTGCACAGTGTGGCTGTATGTTTTTCAGGAACAACAAGAGCATGTCCCACCTGGAGCCAAGTAAGCATTGTTCCCTTCTTGTCAGTTCTAAACATGAGAACGGAATTTTAGGGCAGAAAGAGACCAAAGACGTAATCTAACATAATCTCATTTTTCAGGTGATGAAACTGAAGTTGAAAGTGATCATGGCTTTATCAGGTCTCTAAGTCTTGTTTCATCAGCTGACTTGTGGAGAAGTGAACAGGAAGTTGCCACAGTACCCTAGAGCAATGGAAAAAGCACCCAAATTCTTGAGAGTGTCCTGAAGAGAAAGTTCCAAAAGTGAACTTCAACTGCTTAACAGTTGTGCTGAGACAAGAGCAGAGAGGTAGATCCCTCTGGAAAGAAGAACACATCTCTAATCAGGGACAGTGCTCCTGTAGAAAAAGGAACTCTTGTTTTTAAGAAATGTTATGAGTTAATTTCTTAATCATCCCCGAGAAATAATCTTAAAGACCTTGATCTTCAGATTATGGGGAGACTTTTATTTCAATCACTAGGTTTACTGTGTGGTGCAATAGTTCCTGAATGTAAAACTATAATCTCACTCTTAAGAAACTCTACTATCTAAGCCCTTCTATTTATTTATTTGACACCTGTCTCTCTTTGTGTCTCTTTCTGTCTCTTTGTCTCTCTCCACACTGTCACCCTTTGGAGTAGGTAGGGCACTGTTATTGGTGAAGAAATTTGAAGTCTTAGCAGCTAATAACAGGGAAGAACTGGGACTAGAAAGAAGGCCTCCTGATCCTCTTGATATAAAGAGAAGTGTCTTCTCTTTATATCATATGGTCTCCAGAATTAACAAAAGAATTCTTATTTTATTTGTTTTCATTAACCTGACAAAAGTAGATTTAGCTTTATGTAAGAACATATAATTGCCCACCTGGTAAGATTGAAAAGACGCCAATCTTTCCCAGATGCCAGAATTTTACTATCAATAGCTCATTCCTTTTATATTCAGCTTTAATATCCTTCTAACATCCAGAAGTAAACTCTGGAGAATAATTCCCAATGTCTTTGTGTGAATGAATTTGTATGCTTTATTTATTTCTTAGTTAAGTAAACTAAGGAAAAGGGGGGTATCATGACTTCCATTTTCTCTCATAATTACAGGTTTTGATATTTATAAATTATTTAATTGAGTTAATATACTATAATTTACTTTTATTTTTCTTTATTACTGAATATTTTATAACTAGAAAAAGACATGTTAATGATTATACTGATGATTTTCAGAATCACATCATTTGGTCAGAGTAGCGTATCAGTCATTATGCGATGTTTCTATCAGTATAAAAAGAGATTTTCTTTGATTTTCATTCATGTCAAGAATTTTCTTGTCAATATTTGTAGTCATCATAGCAACTCTCACTTGTATAGTTTTTATGTAATGAGATAACAAAACCTTAATGCTTTTACAATCTCACATGGTCCCTTATGACAACCCTGTGGAATGATCAAAGAAGAGATTATTGTAACATTTGGCTACCAAGGGAACAGGCCCAGAGTAAGTAAGTTCTTTGTCCACAGGAAGGAAGTGGCAAGACCGGGACTCAAAATTGTGACTTTAAGGCAGTCACTCTTAATTTGTTGTGGTTTGCTTACTGACCCCTTTGCATTTTCTTTTCTTTTTTTTTTTTGGCCGTACCCCACGGCATACGGGATCTTAGTTCCCTGACCAAGGATGAAACCCATGCCGCCTGCAGTGGAAGCGAGGAGTCCTAACCACGGGACCACCAGGGAATTTCCACCTCCTTTGAATTTCTGATAAAAACCATAGGCTCTACACAACAAAAGTTGTGTGGAGTTACAAAACACTCAATTCTATTCAGCTAGAGTGACTCAAAATAGGATACATGGCTCACAAAATTCAGTGAAAGTGCTCAGTACTACAGAGAGTATAGATCATCAGTAAATGTGAAAATTGGTAAGGCAACTCTGCAAAGCCGATACCATCTCTGAAACATTAGATTAAATGAGGGGAGGAATCTTCCTCATTTATGATAAGTTGAAAATGTTCCTACAGTACAGCTTTCTTCATTTTATCTACTTCAATACCATTGAAAAGAACAAGAGCAAACCCGTTCTTATGAGTTTGAAAAGTTCTTATTTTTCACTTTACAATGTGCAATCTCTAGGAGAGCTATCATCATTGATTATCTGACACATATATTTTACTATCTCCTGTTGTAATCAGTACACTGACTTCAGTAACGGATTGCAATAGGATCTTGTTATAAGGCAGATTAAAGCTTTAGATATTTTGATTGATGATTTTACTTATAGCTACTTTTTTGAAATACTTGTAACAATTTATTACATTTTTTATCTTATCATTGACCACTCTTGATATGGGTAAGATCCAAATCAAAAGCAGAAGGAAATAAATACAGAATGTATTATCTGTATCATGTTTAGAAATGCCAAGATCCCTTGAATTAATATATTATTCTCTAGGACCCTAATTTCATGCTACAAACTTTTTTTTTTTTTTTTTTACCATTTCCTGGCCACAAATGATTCTGTCTCTTATCTACTTTACAAATCTTGCTCTTTTTTTCAAGAGTAGGGCCTTCAGGTATCTTTTTCATTATTTGCAATTTGTTTGCAAATTTGTTTGACCTAGTAACTATATATATATATATATATATATATATATATATATATATATACACATATATATGTGTGTGTGTGTATATATATAAATATTGCTAACCCATACCCCAGTGAGAAACAAATTTACTAATTAGAGTAATGTGTTTTTGTATACAGTTCTTTTTATCTTTAACCATACAGTATCCAGTCTAATCACTGTTTTCCAAAGTTACTTAGGTCAGCTCCTTTCTTCTCCACTCCCTCCTGTGTTATTCATTTATAATATATTTAAATTCATTTGTCACAGACTGCTTTCTATCTTAGATTCCCTCTATATCTTGTTTTACTTTAAAAAATTACATACAGTAAAATTTACCCTTTGTGGAATACAGTTCTATGGAGGTTGACAAATATATGGAGTCATGTATCTACCATGACCCTTCCTTAAAAATCAGTTTCATAATCCTCAAAACTCCGTTATGCTGCCTCCTTGCAATTTATTTCTCCCTCCACTCCCCAAACCCTTAGCAACCACTGATTTTTCCATTTTTTAGCTTTGCCTTTTCCAGGATGTCATATAAATTGAAACATAAACTATGTGGCCTTTCACTTAGCAAAATGCATTTAAGATTCATCCATGTTTTTTTCTTGAATCAATAGTTTATTCCTTTTTAAATGCTGAGTATTATTTTATTGCATGGATGTAACACAGTTTATTTATCCATTCACCAATTTTAAAGGACATCTGAGTTGTTTCTGGTTCTTGGCATTTATAAATAAAACTGTTATATATGTTCACATACAGGTTTTTGCATGAATAAAGTTTTCATTTCACTAGAGTAAATACATAGTAGTGTTTTTGCTCTGTCATATGGTAGGTGTATAGTTAAATTTATAAGATACTTCCAAACTGTTTTTCCAAAGTAGAAACCAACGAAAGTTCCTGGAGCATTTTTCAATGCCACTAGAAACATATGAAAGCACCAGTTACTTTCCATACCCGCTTGCACTTAGAATTGTCGGGCTGTTTTTGTTTGTTTGTTTTCTTTTTTGCCATTCTAATAGGTATACAGTGGTCAAAATTTTACCATATTATATATATAGTTTTTTTCTGTGATCATATTGAGATAAATCCCCCCCAACCCCAATACATACCTCTTCCTTCTGATGGTGAAATATGTTTAGAAAAACTTTCTGTGCTTTTTTTTTGTTCATTTATGTTTAATAGGTATAACCTGTCTAACCTAATCAACAAGTTATCATATGTTGATAGAATTCACTAGCTTGAGAACATAGAATCATACCCTTCATAAAGGAAGTCAATATGAAGATTAAATGTAAAAAAGAATGTGAAAACACTGTAAATTGTGAACAGTTACATAAGTAATTGATTGTTATTCCAGTTAGTCATTCAATCTTAATATCCTTATGGACTGAGGCCATACAAGGAAATGTCAACCGGCTGAAAGCATAGTTTAGTAAGAGTCAACCAGGAGGGTAAGGATAAGTTCTTTAAATATCTAGCATGCAATGTTTCGGAAACTCTTGTATCAGAATTTCCTGGAGCATGAGAGGCAATACACAAATGGACAATGAATAGACTATATACAAAAATAGAACTCTGGTCCACAATGTGCAGCAAACAGGCTAGCAAGCCAACCTAGTACCTAGAGTAACTAGTCCAGGATGTCAGACTACTGTCTATATCAAACAGTCCAGGAAGCCAAACAATAATCCCCCTAACAATTGGCTTCAGGTGGTCAGGACTTGATTAATAACTGACCTAACTTTTGCCCCTGCTTCTAACTTAGGATCAGTGGGAGAAAGTCAAACCTCTAACCAGTCACATAGGATGTGCTACTTCTACTTAGCCTGCCTGCAGCTTCCTCAGGCCAACAGCCTCCAATCAGGCTACATCTTAATTCTTAGGCTCTTGGGTATGCTATAAAAAAAATACCATAGACTGTTTGGCTTAAACAATAAACATTTATTTTTCACAGTACTGAAGGCTGGGATCAAGGCTCTGGCAGGTTCAGAGTCTGGTGAAAGCCTGCCTCCTGGTTCACAGATAGCATACTTCTCCCTGTGTCTTCATGCAGTAGAAGGGGTGAGAAAGCTCTCTGAGGTCTCTTTCATAATAACTTCACCTTCATGACCCAATTACCTTCCAAAGTTCCCACTTCCTAATACTGTCTTATTCTGGGTTGGGATTTCAATTTGAGAATTTTGGGTGGGACACAAACATTTACTCTATAACACCTGAAGTCTCCCTTTTTTTCCCTCTCACTATAAAGGCTTCCTGCTCCTCTGCCTGTCTCTGTTAAATGTGAGAAATGGGGCTGATTCCCTTGCTATAGCAAGCTCTGAATAAATAGACTTTGCTTTTTCTCATTTCTCAAGAGCATTTATTTCCTCTGGTGCTTTTTAAAAATGTATATTCCTAGGCCCTCCTCCAGACTGACTGAATCAAATTTACTGGAGGAGAGGCCCAGATGTCTGCATTTTAAAGAAGCTCCTCAGGGCAATTCTTTTGCACATGAAATTTGAGAACTACTGCACCTAGTGGCACTCCATAGATCTTCCTCCTAAATTTTGTCGTGTTTAATATTCTTACAAACATTTGGATGAAGACATGGATATGATGATCAGATTTGTGGTTGTCATAAAACTAGGAAAGTTAGCTAATGTAGTAGATGTTAGAATTAAAATGAATTTTGGCCTAAAAATCTGGAAGTATGGATACCACATTGTGTTAAATTTCAATTTTATGTATGTTTACTTGTGTGCATATGTACATGTAAAAGCTGGACAATGATTCATGATAGAGCTTTAAAAATTTAGTGTAATGAACAGATTTATAACCACAAACTCTATTAAGAGAATTAATATTTTTGTTGTATCCTGTGCTCATTAGGTTATCCAGAATATTACATCTGGTTTGGGCTTCACATTTTAAGAAAAAAAACAGTGTTTAAGGAATAGGGCTCAAAATAGCTCAGACAGCTGAGACTGTTTAGTCATCCTTTAACAAAGGTTCAAACTTCTGATATGTTATGCACAATCCAGACTTTAGCATTCATATCAATTATCAATTCTTTTGTAATATTTCTGCAATATTTTCTAAAAAAGATTTTACTTAAATTCTATCCTTAAGAAAGTTTAAAAAGAGCTTTATACAATCATGTAATTCTATAGGCAGGATGTAAATATATTAAAAAAATTAAAGTGCATTTTTAATGTGAAAATATTCAGGATTTTATAAGATTGACAGCAGGAGACTTGAGTTGTGCATCTGTTATAGCTCTGTACTCTTCTCTCAACAGCCAAATGAATCTTATTATAGAGGTTTTGGATTTTCAAACTTGTCTCCTAATCTAAGGTTAAAAACGTATGCAGCCTCCTATTTGGTTTTCATTTTGTTTCATTCATTCACTTATGCATTTATTTATTTTTGGTTTCATGCTTCTGTTAGATAGAGAGAACTTCCAATTGTGTGTGTTATACAATGACTAACAAGCTATAGTCTTCTTCACTAAAGAAGCTCTGAACTAAGGAGGAAGGCAAGACTTTCAACTGCATGACTGACACATGATGGGGAGAAGGGTGTTTGCACATACATAGTATCTTTGATCATCCTTAGTCTAACCTTGTACTGTTCAATAGAGTAAACCAGCCACATATGGCTATTGAGCACTTGAAATGTGGCTGGTTCAGATTGAGACGAGTTGTGAACACAAGAATTTGGGGACTTAAAAAAAGAAATTATCTCATTAATATTTTTATTTACATGTTGAAATTATAATATTTTGATGTATGAGATTAAATAAATGTTATTACTTTCTCATATTTCTATTTTTTATTAATTTTTATTGGAGGACAGTTGCTTTACAATGTTGTGTTAGATTCTACTGCACAGCAAAGTGAATCAGCTATATGTATACAATACATCATCTCATTTTTTGATTTCCTCCCAATTTAGGTCACTAGAGCACTGAGTAGAGTTCCCTGTGCTATACAGTAAGTTCTCATTAGTTATCTATTTTATACATAGTATCTAGAAAAGTGGAAATAAAAACAAAAGTAAACAAATGGGACCTAATGAAACTTAAAAGCTTTTGCACAGCAAAAGAAACCACAAACAAGATGAAAAGACAACCTTCAGAATGGGAGAAAATATTTGCAAATGAAGCAACTGACAAAGGATTAATCTCCAAATATACAAGCAGCACATGCAGCTTAATATCAAAAAAACAAACAACCCAATCCAAAAATGGGCAGAAGATGTAAATAGACATTTCTCCCAAGAATATATACAGATTGCCAACAAACACATGAAAGGATGCTCAACTTCACTAATCATTAGAGAAATTCAAATCAAAACCACAATGAGGTTTCACCTCACACTGGACAGAATGGCCATCATCAAAAAATCTACAAAAAATAAATGCTGGAAAGAGTGTGGAAAAAAGGGAACCTTCTTGCACTGTTGGTGGGAATGTAAACTGATACAGCCACTATGGAGAACAGTATGGAGGTTCCTTAAAATCTAAAAATAGAACTACCATATGACCCAACAATTCCACTACTGGGCATATACCCTGAGAAAACCATAATTCAAAAATAGTCATGTACCACAATGTTCACTACAGCTCTATTTACAATAACCAGGAAATGGAAGCAACCTAAGTATCCATAGACAGATGAATGGATAAAGAAGATGTGGCACATATATACAGTGGAATATTACTCAGCCATAAAAAGAAATGAAATTGAGTTATTTGTAGTGAGGTGGATGGACTTAGAGTCTGTCATACAGAATGAAGTAAGTCAGAAAGAGAAAAACAAATACCGTATGTTAACATATATATCTGGAATCTAAAAAAAATGGTTCTGATGAACTTAAGGGCAGGACAGGAATAAAGCCACAGATGTAGAGAATGGACTTGCAGACACGGGGAGGGGGAAGGTAAGTTGGGATGAAGTGAGAGAGTAGCACTGACATAATTACAATACCAAATGTAAAATAGATAGCTTGTGAGAAGCAGCCACATAGCACAGGGAGATCAGCTCGGTGCTTTGTGACCACCCAGAAGGGTGGGATAGGGAGGGTGGGAGGTAGGCACAAGAGGGAGTGGATATGGAGATATATGTTTACATATAGCTGATTCACTTTGTTATACAGCAGAAACTAACACAACACTGTAAAGCAATTATACTACAATAAAGATGTTAAAAAATAGTGTATGGGGCTTCCCTGGTGGCGCAGTGGTTGAGAGTCCGCCTGCCGATGCAGGGCACACGGGTTCGTGCCCCGGTCTGGGAGGATCCCGCGTGCCGCGGAGCAGCTGGGCCCGTGGGCCATGGCCGCTGAGCCTGCGCGTCCGGAGCCTGTGCTCTGAAACGGGAGAGGCCACAGCGGTGAGAGGCCCGCGTACCAGAAAAAAAAAAAAAAATAGTGTATGTATGTCAATCCCAATTTACAAATTCATCCCACATACCCTCTTCCCCCTTGGTATCCATACGTTTGTTCTCTACATCTGTGTCTCTATTTGTGCTTTGCAAATAAGTTCATCTACACTATTTTTCTAGATTCCACATGTAGGCGTTAATATATGATACTTGTTTTTCTCTTTCTGACTTACTTCATTCTGTATGACAGACCCTTTGTCCATCCAGGTCTCTACAAATGACCCAATTTTGTTCCTTTTTATGGCTGAGCAATATTCCATTGTATATATGTATCACATCTCCTTTATCCTTTCCTCTCCTGACGGACAATTAGGTTGCTTCCATGTCCTGGCTATTGTAAATAGTGCTACAATGAACATTGGGGTATGTGACTCTTTTGGAGTTATGGTTTTCTCAGGGTACATGCCCAGTAGTGGGATTGCTGGGTCATATGGTGGTTTTATTTCTAGTTTTTTAAGGAACCTCCATACTGTTCTCCATAGTGGCTGTATCAATCTACGTACCCAGCAACAGTGCAAGAGGGTTCCCTGTTCTCCAAACCCTCTCCAGCATTTATTCTTTGTAGATTTTTTTTTTTTTGCGGTACGCGGGCCTCTCACTGTTGTGGCCTCTCCCATTGCGGAGCACAGGCTCCAGACGCGCAGGCTCAGTGGCCATGGCTCATGGGCCTAGCCACTCTGCAGCATGTGGGATCTTCCCGGACCGGAGCACGAACCCGTGTCCCCTGCATCGGCAGGCGGACTCTCAACCACTGCGCCACCATGGAAGCCCCTTTGTAGATTTTTTAATGATGGCCATTCTGACTGGCATGAGGTGATTCTTCACTGAAGTTTTGATGTGCATTTCTCTAATAATTAGTGATGTTGAGCATATTTTCATGTGTTTGTTGGTCATCTGTATTCTTCTTTGGAGAAATGTCTATTTAGATCTTCTTTTGATGGGGTTGCTTTTTTTTTGATATTGAACAGCATGAGCTGTTTGTATATTTTGGAGATTAATCCATTGTCAATTGATTTGTTTGCAAATATTTTCTCCCATTCTGAGGGTTGTCTTTTCATTTTGTTTATGGTTTCCTTTGCTCTGCAAAAGCTTTTAAGTTTCATTAGATCCCATTTGTTTAGTTTTGTTTTTATTTCCATTTCTCTAGGAGGTGGGTCAAAAAGGATCTTGCTGTGATTTATGTCATAGAGTGTTCTGCCTATGTTTTCCTCTAAGAGTTTTATAGTCTCTGGCCCTACATTTAGGTCTTTAATCTATTTTGAGTTTATATTTTTGTATGATGTTAGGGAGTTTTCTAACTTTATTCTTTTACATGTAGTTGTCCAGTTTTCTCAGCACCACGTATTGAAGAGGATATCTTTTCTGCATTGTATATTCTTGCCTCCTTTATCAAAGATAAGGTGACCATATGAGCATGGGTTTATATTTGGGCTTTCTATCCTGTTCCATTGATCTATCTTTCTGTTTTTGTGCCAGTACCATACTGTGTTGATTACTGTAGCATTGAATTATACTCTGAAGTCAGGGAGTCTGATTCCTCCAGCTCTATTTTTCTTTCTCAAGATTGCTTTGTCTATTCAGGGTCTTTTGTGTTTCCATACAGATTGTAAAACTTTTTGATCTAATTCTCTGAAAAACGTTATTGGTAATTTGATAGGGATTGATTTGAATCTGTAGTCTGCTTTGGGTTGTATAGTCATTTTCACACTATTGATTCTTCCAATTCAGAACATGGTATATCTCTCCATCTGTTTGTGATCTCTTTAATTTCTTTCATCAGTGTCTTATAGTGTTCTGCATACAAGTCTTTTGCCTCCTTAGGTGGACTTATTCCCATGGATTCTTTTCTTTTTGTTGCCATGATAAATGGGATTGTTTCCTTAATTGATGTTTCTGATCTTTCATTGTTAATGAATAGGAATGTGAGAGATTTCTCTGTATTAATTTTGTATCCTGCAATTTTACTAAATTCATTGATTAGTTGTAGTAGTTTTCTGGTTGCATCTTTAAGATTTTCTATGTATAGTATCATGTCATCTGCAAACAGTGACAGTTTTACTTCTTTTCCAATTTGGATTCTTTTTATTTCTTTTTCTTCTCTGTTTGCTGCAGTGAGGACTTCCACAGCTATATTGAATAACAGGGGTGAGAGTAGATATCCTTGCCTTGTTCCTCATCTTAGAGGAAATGCTTTCAGCTTTCCATTCTTGAGTATGATGTTAGCTGTAGATTTGTCATATATGGCCTTTATTATGTTGAGGTAGATTCACTCTGTGCTCAATTTCTGGAGAGTTTTAATCATAAATGGATGTTGAATTTTGTCAAAAGCTTTTTCTGCATCTCTTGAGATGATCATATGGGTTTTATTCTTCAGTTTGTTAATGTGGGTAACCAATGGATCACTGAAGAAATCAAAGAGGAAATCAAAAATACATTTTTTCCCTGTAATGATTTCTAATCTCATAGTGTTGTGGTCAGAAAAGATGCTTGTTATGGTTTCAGATTTCTTAAATTTACCCAGGCTTTATTTGTGACCCAAGATGTGATCTATCTTGGAGAATGTTCTGTGTACACTTGAGAAGAAAGTTTATTCTGCTGTTTGGGATGGAATGTCTTAATATCAATTAAGTCTATCTGATCAATGTGTCATTTAAGGCTTGTATTTCCTTATTACTTTTCTTTCTGGATGATCTATCCATTGGTGTAAGTGGAGTGTTAAAGTCCCCCACTAATATTTTGTTACTGTCAATTTCCCCTTTTATGGCTCTTAGCATTTGCCTTATGTATTGAGGTGCTCCTATGTTGGGTGCATAAATATTTACAATTGTTTTATCTTCTTGACTGATCCCTTGACCATTATGTTGTGTCCTTCCTTGTCTCTTGTAAATGTCTTTACTTTAAGTCTGTTTTATCTGATATGAGTATTGCTACTCCAGCTTTCATTAGATTTCCATTTGCATGGAACATATTTTTCACCCCCTCACTTTCATTCTGTATGTGTCCCTAGGTCTGAAGTGGATCTCTTGTGGACAGCATATATACAGGTCTTATTTTGTATCCATTCAGCCAATCTGTGTCTTTTGGTGGGAACATTTAATCCATTTACCTTTAAGGTAATTATCGATATGTATGTTCCTATTTCCATTTTCTTAGTTGTTTTGGGGGTTTTTTGGAGGCCTTTTTCTTCTCCTGTGTTTCCGACATAGAGAAGTTCCTTTAGCATTTGTTGTAAAGCTGGTTTGGTGGTGCTGAATTCTCTTAGGTTTTTCTTTTCTGTAAAGCTTTTGATTTCTCTGTCAAATCTGAATGAGATCCTTGCTAGGTAGAGTAATCTTAGTTGTAGGTTTTTCCCTTTCATCACTTTCAATATGTCCTCCCACTCCCTTCTGGCCTGCAGAGTTTCTGCTGAAAAATAAGCTGATAACTTTATGGGGATTCCCTTGTGTTATTTGCTGGTTTTCCCTTGATGCTTTTAATATTTGTTCTGTGAATTTAATTTTTGTTAGTTTTTTTAATATGTGTCAGCATGTTTCTCCTTGGGTTTATCTTGTATGGGACTTTCGGCACTTCCTTGACTTGGGTGGCTATTTTGTTTTCCATGTTAAGGAAGTTTTTGACTCTAATCTCTTCAAATATTTTCTCAAACCCTTTCTGTTTTCTTCTTCTGGGACTCCTATAATTTGAATGTTGGTACATTTAATGTTGTCCCAGAGGTCTCTGATACTCTCCTCCTTTCTTTTCATTCTTTTTTCTTTATTTTGCTCTGTTGCAGTTATTTCCACCATTCTATGTTTCAGCTCACTTATTTGTTCCTCTGCATCAGTTATTCTGCTATTGATTCCTTCTAGTGTATTTTTCATTTCAGTTATTGTGTTGTTCATCACTGATTGTTTGTTCTTTAGTTCTTCTAGGTCCTTCTAAACATTTCTTGTATCTTCTCCATCTGTGCCTCCATTCTATTTCCAAGATCTTGTATCATCTTTACTATCAGTACTTTTAATTCTTTTTCAGGTAGATTGCCTATTTTCTCTTCATTTATTTGGTCTTTTAGGCTTTTACATTGCTCCTCCATCTGCAATCTATTTCTTTGTACTTTATTTTGTCTAACTTACTGTGTTCATGTTCTCCTTTCCACAGGCTGCAGGGTTGTAGATTCTTCTTGCTTCTTTTGTCTGCCCCCTTATGGTTGAGGCTGATCCAGGGGCTTGTGTAAGCTTCTTGTTGGGAGGAGCTGGTGCCTGCACTCTGGTGGGTGGAGCTGAGTTTTGTTCCTCTGTTGGGCAGGGGCACATCAGGTGGTGTGTTTTGGAGTGTCTGTGAGCTTAGTATGACTTTAGGCAGCCTGTCTGCTGATGGATAGGGCTGTCTTGCTGTTTTTTGGGCATGAGGTGTTCAGCACTGGAGCCAGCAGGCAGTTGGGTGGAGCCAGGTCTTGGTGTCAAGTTGAATATCTCACTCTTTTCTGAGTCAGTTTCTTGGTACAGCTCTTCTTCCCTTTTCTCTCTCCAGGTCATGGGTTTGGGTCCTCAAGGATGTCACATGCACAGGTGTTTCCCAGCTATGTCTTGTATCAGAGTGAAGAGACTCAGCTGTTCCTGTCCTGGTCTGACAGTTACCTCTCCTGTTTCTTTTTACTTTTTAAACTCTGGATCCTAAAAATTTTAAATTACACATTTAATTGTCTTAATATGCTAATTTTAGTGCCTCTTCTTTTAGCAACACTAATGTTTATGAGCCCAGGCTCCAGTATTAGATAGACTCATGTTTGCATTCCAGCTCCTCTCTTTACTAGGGCAGTTGAGAGGCTTGAATGAGAAGATGATAGCAATAGCAATAAAGATAAGGATCATTAGCACTTAAAGTAGCATTTAATAAGTGCCAGACACAAATAAATGTTTTAGTTACATTAATTCATTGAGTTCTCACAAAGACCCTTTAGGTAGTTTCTATTATTATCTCCTCCTTAAATGTGAGGAAATTGAACCATACACAGATTGTGTTAAAATGCGTTTGTTGGGGAAGCTGGTAAAATAGTCTTGTTCAGGCCTCAGAGGTAGAAGCAGGCCTCTGACCAACCTGTGACCCTGCCTGGGCTGCCTGCATGCTTACACACCTAACAATTTTTGCTAGCAAGTCAAATGGCACTTACGATAAGGAAGGGAATGGGTCTTGGAGTTTCTTGAACCCTGGGGATCTGGCCAGTCCTCCGGGGTCTGGAAAATCCTGTGATCCACATGGTGAAAACAACAGCATTGTTAGAGAGAATCCAGAGCTGCATTTTTGCACACAAACTGATGATGTCAGTTTGTGGCCTGAGATTATAAGCGGGAACTCCCAGAACTGCAATTTGAAGTCTCACCCATGGGGTGGACGCACCGCCTGGGACCTTTCCCAACTGAGGCTCCAGATTGCTGTCACTCGGTACTTCCCAGCTGCTGTTTGGATCTGGAAGTGGGTGTCAGCCCAATTCGGTGATGTATGCTTTGTTATATACTCTGTCAATATTCTTATTCCTTTTCTTCCAATAATTGTATATTGAAATTGACATAATATTCTTATTCCTTTCCTTCTAATGATTTTATATATAAATTAAGTTAAATCACCTTCTATTAAAGATTTGATTGAAGCTGTTTATTTGTGTGAGACAAGTGGTTATTTTGCCAGCAAATCAAATGAACCTTAAAACTGAAAGCAGGCTTTCAGTAAAACAGTGATAAAGTTCTTAGAACAGGTGCTGATAATTATTTTTATTATTAATAGTTCTGTTATATTCCTACTTCTTAGGGTGAACAGGATGTTGAGAAAAGTGGCTGAGGAAGCCTTACCTGGTGCAGCGGGGAATTACATCTGTTCATGGGCTGGCAAGGTGTATGGAGAGAGTAGGTTGAGTTAAGAATTTGCTATAGTAGATATCATATTTAACAAATGCTTACAACAGTGGTTTTCAACTGGGGTTGATTTTGCTTGGTGTATTTGACAATATCTTGAGACTTTTTTGTTGTCAAAACTGAAGAGATACTATTGGCACATTGTAGGTATTGGCCAAGGACACTGCTAAACTTTCTATGTTGCACAGGACAGGACCCCACAAGAGAAAATTATCTGGTTTCAAATGTTAGTAGTGTTGAGGCTGAGAAATCCTGTGCTGCAGGAAAGAAAAAAAGAAACAGTGGCAGGAGGGATGGAAAGATGAAAGGAATAAAGAAAGGGAGGAAGAAAGAAAGGAAGGAAGGAAGAGAGGGAGAGAGAAAGGGAGGGATGGAGGGAGGGAAAAAATATACGCTCATTTTTCTAGTCCTGTCATTTTTTTCTTGGAAAGATGACCACAAAGCAGTATTATGATTCACAGTAATATTACTATAACAAATGTTTAAGCACAAATTTATTATTTCTATATAATTTTTAGCAAAAGTAGAGTTGGGGCTGTGAGACAAGGTCCATTGCTAATGACTTTTCTACTCTCTGTGGAGTGATAAACCTGGGCAATTTGTTTCTGGCCAATAAAGTAATCAGTTCATCTGATCTTGTGGTCTTTTTTTTTTTAATGTACTTTTAGAGAGTGAGCAAGGCATCACAATCCAACCCTCTCTCTCCCTCAATGCACTACTCTGTTTTTCTGAGTATAATTTTGAAGATTTCATCAATGCAGAATTGTACTATCTTTCTTTTATTTGGATGAGATTTGAGAGTAAATTCTGGACTGGAAAGAGATTGACATAAGGGTTTAGTTTTGACTCATTAATTTATTCCTCTTTTGTATGTGAGTTTTGTATGTTAAATTTAAATGATGACAATTTCTTTGGTCTGGAGGACCATCTCCCTCTGAGAACCAATGCCTGAAAGCATAGATGGCCCTGAAATAATTTCTCAAAAGAAATAAAAAATAAGGCTATTTTGGCTATGAGTGAGTGCTTAAGGACTTCATAAAATGTGAAGATGTAAGCCCTAAGGAAAATTCATTGTTTATAATGGTTACATTTACATACTCTGTAATCTTTTTAGCAATAAAACTCAGTAATAATTTATGAACGCTATTTCAAGGAGAATAGATCTTCATATTGCTTTTTTCTTTATATGTACAACTCTAATTGAAAATTAGGGATCAATCATATTAAAACACATGGATG
The DNA here is from genome assembly GCF_949987515.2 of Delphinus delphis. Taxonomy (NCBI): domain Eukaryota; kingdom Metazoa; phylum Chordata; class Mammalia; order Artiodactyla; family Delphinidae; genus Delphinus; species Delphinus delphis. The sequence goes on along the minus strand of NC_082699.1, from coordinate 32,199,791 downwards.
TTTTATTGGCTTTGTTTTTCAGGTGTCACAGATTTCATTTCTATAAATGTGTAGCTCAGTATTAATATGAAATTAATAAGTAGAAACTTCCATCCTAGTTTACTAGGTTGCTTTTCTAATGTCAAACACTGGTGTTTAAATTATTTAAAGGCCAGTCATGAGACAGAGAGCTGAAATGACACCCACCAGAGATGGCAGATTTTTGTGAAACACTTTGCAGTGGCACCACATATTGAACACAGTAAGTAAGCAAATACATTATGAGTCATTTATACTTTGAAATAATAAGCAGTTCTTACCAAAAAATGAGGTTGATCTGTATGCACTGACAAAGTAAGAACTTCAAAAACATTGTTAAATTGAAAGCACAAGTTGCAGAGCAACTTGTAAAAATGATTTATTTATGAAAAAAACCCTGAAGATACATATGTGTAAGAACACACATAGGTATGCAAAAGTATTGAATAGGAATAGAACAGAAGGCTGAGCACAAAGCCATGGGCAGTGGAGAGGCATAGGACTTGTGGTTGTAGGTGTTATGTGCAAAGGAACTCTGGATTTATTACTGAATATATCTACTTTTATTTGAATTTTTTATATAAGAATATAATAATGTATGATTAACATTAAATAATGAAAAATAATGATATCAATAACAATGAAGCATCTTTACATTTTTTTGTTTTCATAACCTCCCATGTTTGTTTTCACTTTAGGAGGGCAGACATATGCACGTTTGCACACACACATGCACACACAAACACACAAAAATCTTTTGTATGTCTAGAAATTAAGGTTCTCGTGGAAATCTTCATTTGCTTCTTGGAAAATTTGAGTGCAAAGCTGTTTGGGAGTGCATTCCTCAATCAAACTGGCTGAGAAGGAGCTTCTGCTTGCATAGGGAACTGTATTTAAAGAGAAGAATTTTTTTTTCTTCATGAATGTTAAGTTGTGCTAGAATGGTTAAAAAAGCTGAGAATTTGGCACAACTGCAGTTAATTATTGAGGAAAAACGAGACTTAAAATGTTGCAGTCTTATGATTCATCCTTTTATTTAGTCCTGTATGACCTGACTTCACTCTCCTTAGAGTAATTTGGGATTTGGAGCTTGGACTTGGGTTCAGGTACGCCTCATGCCTGGAGGGCTTGTTTGCTGATTCCTGAAGTAGTAACATTTTGCTTTTGAACCTGACAATTAAAAGATCACAAAAAGTACTCAGTAATGAGACAGAATATCTTCAGATGACTTTCAAGTCATTTGAAAGAGAGTACTATATTCTTGTTAAGTTAACACTTAGAAACATGGCCATTTATTTATATCTCTCATAAATTTATGGCTTTTAAGCTTATACTTGATACTTGGCAGCAGTGCATAAGATTCACTGAACTGATGAGTTTTCTCTCCTTTCCTCTCTATCCATACAGAGTAGAAAAGAGCCCTGCTGTTGCTTCCTAAGTCCTCTGTGAGAGGCAGACAAGTGGTGTTAGTGAAACATGCAATGGAAAAGTAGCTAAAACCTATAACCCTACTTTAGGCTTCTATGACCATGGAAATATTACCTAACCTTTCTGAGTCTCAATTTCCTCATCTTTAAGGTGGATTAAAGCATTGTTTATCTCACATGGTCTTGGGGAAATAAATGAGATCTGTGTGGACACATTTAAGGAGGAACTCCTCTTGTATGTCTCTATATGTGTATTCAACAGATTGTCTTGCAATTGTCCCTTTTGAGTTGTTTTTCCCACTGAATTTTAAACTCTTCAAGGTCTATGTCTTATTTATGGTCTTTGCATTCTTAGCCTGACACATAGTAGCTATTGAATAAATGTTTCCTGAAAGATTGTCAATTACTGAAATATAAGTTATGGAGACTCAAAGTTGTTGAGGATTATAAAACTCTAATGGAACAATTTTGCACTGGTGCCATTTAATTTTCTCTACAAAGGGAGTACAGGAGTACTAATTTCCTTTTCTCTGGATTTCTTACTTCCTAGGAGAACTTGGCTTAGTATGACTTGACTATTGTGAAAGAGGAATATGAAATTATTACCTTACTTCATTTGTATTTATTTAGTTCAGTGGTTATAGTGCTTTCCAATATTTTTCATATCATGGCATGCATAGAAAATGACAATGTTTGGCAAATCGGGTACTTGGATGAGGCCTTATACAGTGCCTAAGGCTGTGGACTCTGTATACCCTGTGCTCTGCCCAGCCATCTTAAGGACTGAGAAAGAGCCATAAACCATATTTTGTCACTTGTAACCATTTATGACAAAGCAGTTAAGAAACTCTGGGTTAGAGCATGTACTGGGTTGAATAGTGTCCCTCCCCCCCAAATTCCCATCCACACAGAGCCTCAAAATATGTCCTCATTTGGAAACAAGTTCTTTGCAGACTTTAGTTCAGATAAGGTCATATTGGATTAGGGTGAGTCCTAAATCCAATCACTGGTATCCTTACAGGAAGAAGAAAAACACAGGGAGAACTCTGATGGAGGACATAATCAGAGATTGGAATGATGCACCTACAAGCCAAGGACCACCAAGAATTGCTGACAATCCCCAGAAACTAAGAGAGAGACATGGAACAGATTCTCCCTCAGAGGCTTCAGAAGGAACCAAAGTTTCTGGCACCTTGATTTTAGATTTCTGTCCTCCAGAACTATGAGAGAATATATTTTGTTGTTTTAAGTCACCCACTCTATGGTAGTTTGTTATGGCAGCACTAGGGATCCACTGTAAAACACAATACAAAATAAGCCAAGATCATGGATGTGTTTTAAAAACACAAGTCCAAGTTTGCCGATGTTTACCTGGCCATGCACAAACAACAGAGAAGAAATCAGTGCTCCTCCTCATTACAATAATTTTTGAGATACATTTCACTAGACAATAAGATCTACCAGATAAACCCAGTGGTGTTGTGGAAATGCCTTAGATAATTGTTTCTCAAAGTGTGGTTCTCAGCAGCACCAGTGGCATATGAGAACAAGTTAGAAAGGTCTCTCCTAGACCTGTTGAATCAAAAATCGAAGATAAGGCCCAAGCACTCCAGCAGATTCTTAAGTTTTGAACTTCTTAGAAAATTGGTATATCCTTTGCAATAGGAAAGAGGGATTGAACTCAACTTTGCTGAAACAAAAGATGGGAGCATTTTTAAGTGCTGGGTGAGCTAGTGAAAAAGCACTGGATGATATTATGGGGAGTTTGGTCAATGTGATTAGGCCATCTGTGTTTGCTAACTGGCACTATCAAAGTTAGGCTCCTACCCTCCCACAGAGACTGGGATAGAAGAGTGTTATCTTCCTTGATGATTAGGGTTCAAAACATGGCTCCTAGGTTCTTGAGAAAGACTTTCCTGGGTTGTGAAACTGACAAGAAGCTGGGAGATTATTTACATCTCAAAAGGGCAAAGTAAGAATTTACAGTCACAAAAGTTTTCTAAAGTAAATGCTCTAAGAGAGGTCAAAGGCCTATAGTCAGGAAGAAAACTGTCTAGGCTGAGGGGAACAGTAAAGTGGTCTTGGTCAGTTGCCTTCTGCACTTTTCCCCACATGAACATCAAAGTCAACTTGTCAAGTTGCATAAAGACCCTGTTGGATTTTTTATTAGGATTCTTGAATTTGTAAACTTAATTTTGAAAGTACTAATCTATTTTTCATCAAGGAGCATGGTTCTTCCATTTTTTCAAGTTTCCTTTCATATTTTTTTAGTAAATTTTGATGATTTTTTAATTTGTGTCTTATACAACTCTAATGAAATTTATTCCTAGATATTTGATATCTTGGGGATGGTATATATTTTTCTAAATGTCATTCTGTTGTATTGAAAAGTTATTTATTTATTTTTTGTTGTTCCTTTTACTGAACTCTCATTATTTCTAAATATTTTTATTAATTATCTTTAATTTTCTAGGGAGATAGTCATATCTGAAAATAATGGCATAGTGACATTCCATTCCAATGTATGTCCCTTATTTTATAGGTGAAAAAGAAGTCAAGGAATAGAGAGATTGAACTTGTCCATTTCTAGTAAATGATAGATATGGGATTTTAAGTATCTCTGTCTAACTCTGGAGTCTTTCCTTATACTATACTAACACAATTATTTCTTCAGGCTTTGTTTTTCCAGATACATTGATCAGTGCTCAAGTTTTTATTTCACTGTGTATGTTAGATGTGATATATTTATGTGGCTCTCTGCAAAAATAACACAATGAAGTTGCATATGTTGTCAATGAATCCTGATAATTGATTAGAAATAACAACAAAAAAGTTATAATTGTTAGGTCCCTGAAATAGGAGACTAATCTTACTATTCTAATCTTTTTTCACTCAGATAACTTCGTGGTTTGTTGGGTATATTGTTAAGTATTTGATGATTGATTAACACATCACCACCACCACCCCTTCCAATATAATGACTAATGCACATGAAATTAACATATTTATTACAAATATTGAAGCCTTTATAATATGGGTTGTGGGAAGATTGAACAGAAGTATTCAGCTTGCCTTCAGGTTTCTTTAATATTTTTTGTAGGCTGATTGCCTTGATGACTAACATGCTGTAACTATGCTGTTATGCATTACATATTGTTGAAATGTACATCTGCACTGCATTTTCTTTTTTCCTTTGTTTCTGTGTTTCTAAAGTGCTGAGTTCTGCTAAAAGTTTTGGATTGAAATCAAATCTGGGAAGCTTTGGCAATGTTGCTAAAATAATATGCCAATATACTACCCTTTAAAGAAACAAGTATAGAGGGTTGATTGATTTACAAAGCAATTTGTTGTATCATTACTTGTCTTGATTGTATACAAATAGTTTTTTCTCACTATTTTGAGAGAACTATTTTATTTTTAATATTTTTTTGAAATCTGATATTTTAGCTGGCAACAGGATTAAATCACACAAAAGTTTTTATGCATAATCCTTCTGAAATCCAAGTAGATGTTTATTAATTTTCAGATACTTTAATTATATTCCTTAAATACAACATTTAACTAAAATCCACTTCTTTTGCCTGACTGGATCCTGTGTAAGAACAAAGCTGTGTTTTCTGTTGCCCAATCTAATCTAAATTGATGCAACCATAATTATATTTTTAAATCATATGCTAAAGAATTCTTCCAGAGTCATAGTGAGGTCTTTTGTTGCATTTTAGAGTTTAGTTTGTAGACTAGTCTTTAATTTCAAATGAGTGTTATTCCCAGAATGAAATTATAATTACCCTTTTATTGGAGTTCCCTGGTTGCCTAGTGGTTAGGATTCTGGACTTTCTCTGCTATGGCCAGGGTCCAATCCCTGGTTGGGGAACTAAGATCCCACAAGCCATGTGGCATGGCCAAAAAATTTACCTTTTTATCTAGCCCGTTACCTGACTTTCTTCCATGGTTGAAATTTTTAACATTGGTCATGTGGCTATGATGAGGCTCTAAAATATAATACTGCAGTTCATAAAAAACAAGCTAGTTCTCTTCTTGCTATATGCTGAGTCTCCCTTGTCTCTGTCATTGAATGAATATTAAAATTAATAGAAACCTTTAGAATTCAATATACATGTCTTGGCTTTGGTCTGTTTACTTTCATATATTAGATAAACCTAGAAAAGAGCAAGCTGGAACCAAAAAAATCTGTGTTAATACAGATCTCAGGAACTGATCTGGTTGATTTCCTGAAGTCGATCAAGATCCATTCAACAAAAATAGGAAAGTCAAGCCAGTAATTTGTTATCAAACAAACCTTAGAAGAACAATGTTGATCCTAAACATCTTCCCTTTATATCTGGTTGGACCCTGTAAGGCATGTGCTATTATTGCCATTTCACTGACAATAAAATAAATCTAATGAAATTAAAGGACTTGTCTAATATCACATGTGTGAGAAGTGATGGAGCCATGGTTAGAACCCAAGTTTGACCCCAAAATCTGTACTCTCTTTTCCTATGTCACGTCAGAGCTTTCACTACTTGTTTCTTCTCTCTAATGGAATACCTAGCAAGTGATTTTCTTACTTTTTCAAAATATAAAATTAAAATAAATTAAAAAGTCTTTGAATGATTTTTAAAAAAATGTTTAATTCTATGTCTGTAATATAAAGATATAGTTTGGCAACATCCAGAAACCTTGTCAGAATGTTCTCAGTTCTAAGGTCTGAGTCACTGTCAAGAATAAAAATATGAATTCCAGGTTTGATCTGTATGGGTATCACAGTATGGCTCCATGATCAAATTAGTGGATGATGGCAAAATAGACACTTCAGTTCATTCTGTATAGAATCAGATACATTCCTCAAGAGTCAGTAATACCATTTGTTTTAGGTGATAGCTCCCAAAGTTTCCCAAACATTTCACCTTCAACTGTTATCTCTTGAAAACATGCAATTTTTGTTTATGTTAAAGTGAATGAAGGGCCTAAAAAAATGTATTCTTTCCATAAACTATTTCATCAAATGTTACCTTAAAAACTGGCAATTTTCTTTTTAGCTAGAATATAGAGTATTTTTGAGAAGATAATCCAGACTGAAGAAGCAGATAAGACAATCTGTGCAACCTGTACTTGGGAAGATAATTTTACTGCTTAGTAACCATCTGGGTTGCATGAAAGTTGAGCTAAATGGACATCAATATAGTTTTCTGAATTGTCACAAACTTTTATGAAAGAACAGACATCACAATGGTTGTAGGCTGATTATTTTACACCATTTCATTGTTTTTGTTCCTTCATACAAAGTACACAGCATTTTCATGAGTCATTCATAGATTCCCTAGTTATTGAGCTTTATTTCTCAAATATATGAATGATTTTTGTAGCTACCAGTGTGTCAAGTATTGTATTTCTTCATTGTGTACATTTTGAAACATTTAACAATTTATTTACTTTCTTTGAATTTTTATTCTTGACTATCAAAGATCAGCTCTGGAGACATGCATATATTTGATTGTTAGCTGAATTTTAGACTCATATTCATTTGTGGGGCAATTGAAGGTATGCTTGTGTGTGTTCAGGGGGAGGTCTATGGATATGTTGGATTAAGGTCACATGCTGTGCTTTAGTTGATGTTTTCCTTTTTCTCCTATTTCAACATAATCTCGGAACATATTCTAATTTCTCCAAATATAAGAAGAAAACCTGGCCAAAAAAATCCTTTGGACTGGAAGAACTTTATTAGAAGAGATGGACTGACTAAGTTTCTATGAAAGCAACTATTTAATTGAACAGTTGCCTTCTCCCCTTAGCAAACACTTTCTGCTTGTCTCTAATTTTTAACTTGTTCCAGCAATTTTATGGCAGTCATTGAACTACAAGGCACTAATTCACTGAAGCATTTTATGTAATAATGCTAACTCTTGAAAATAAGCCTTTCTCTTAAAAAATTCTTTAATCTTTACCAAATTAACAAATATGAGAGTGGAAATACCACATGAAAGAGTTATAACAATTTATTGCCATTGGACACCTTTGTTAATAAATGCTGAGAGGAAAAATACTTTTATCCATAAGAGAAAATATAATTTAGTGTCATCAGGTTCTAATATAAGATTACAAATGAGGCATGCCTTTTTTCTGAGCCTTTAAAAACATTTTCTGGAGAGAAACTAACAGATATAATTTGCTTTGAATGTATGTGTAATGAAGTTTATGAAAGTAAAAGAAATCCAGGTATTTGTATACATGGACATTTCTATTCAGAAGTATGCTAGGTAATCAGTGGGCTAAAAATATGATAGAAGCCAAGGTAAGTAGAACAGTAGGAAGAGAGGTAAGAATCCAGTGGGTCCTAAATGTAGGTCATTGTAGTGCTAGAAATTAAGCCTTTTCTGAATAACATTTACTTTTTTAATATTTTTTATTGTTGATTCCTGCTACTTGGAAAAGAGGCAAAAGACAGTCTGTTTAAAAATGACAAAATCATCTCTTTCACTCAATACATCTCTTACATAAGAAGCAAAAAGAAAGAGGTACTTTTCTTTAAGCTGAGAGTTCTGGAGATTCTTTCCAAATATGATTTCAACAATAAGCAAGGACTGTCTTAGTCCTTTAAAGATAAAATTGGTATTGTCAAAAAATGTGCTGGCATTTTTTCTACTTGTTAAATGCCAAGAAAACACTAAACACTCTTTCACCATCCAAATTCTCACTGACTGCTATCTAAAGTAAGCAATAGACAAAAAATTTCCACTCTCATGGGGCCCTGTATGCTGGAGAAGATCCAAAAACAGCCACCAACTGTTCATGATTACACTTGTTACAAAATCGGCTATTTCAGACCTAGTGAAAATTTTGATTTCAACATTACCTTTTACATTGAACAATATCACTGAGAGGGTGCTCACAATAATTAAAGTAGGTTTCAATTGTACCCATGTTGCAGAGTATGTGAGAACTATATACCATAGGTCTTGCTGTATGTATTTGGTATAGGGAAAACAAACGAATGGTATGAGCTCTTGGAGGCCTTTTGGGAGTGGAGCAAAGGAAGGTGTAGATGATGCGTGAACACTTCAGAGCAGGGAGGCAACTTAGTTTAATCATTAAATGAATACCTTTAAAATCAGGCAGCCTGAATTCCAGCACTACCATATTTTAATGTATGATATTGTGCATGTTACTTATTTTCTCATAATCTCAACTTCTTCCCCTGTAAGATGGCCTTATAATAGTTACCTATCTCATAAGAATGTGATGAAAGTGAGGTTGTTTATGCTTGCACAGAAATGACTCTAAAATTGTCATCATCATTATTGAGACATCTAGAAGATTATTTTAAATGCTAGAGTCAAAAAGGGTAAATCTCATTTGTGTAGCCTCAGTTCATAGACTACCAGAAATATACTTTATTTTAGGTTCTTGACTTGAGTAAATACACCTTTCAGATGTAAATTGATTCCTAACTTTGAGTATCATAGTGGACTCCAGCTCAGTTGTTTCTGATAAGGAACTCTAGCGAACAAAAAAGAGGAATTTATTGATTCAACCCAAATGAGGATAAATAGAAAACAGGTACATGATTTATGAGTTATGTTCTATGTATTAATACATAGAATATGCTTTATGTTGGTCTAGTAAATATTTTGTTTTTTGAAACAAAATGATTGAAACCTGAAGGTGGCTCTTTTGATGATTGTTTTTTTTTTTAGATTTTAGACTGAATCGGAAGATCTGGGAGTAGGCAGAACTTTTGGAACCTCTCAAACAATGCTACTTCATTAGGCAACGCTTTGCTTAAGTTCCAGATGTTAGATGGAAATACAGCAGAGGTAAGAAGGGGTGCAGAGTCTCTAGGTCCTTCCTCCTTTTTGAACCTCAATATGTTTCATGTTCCTCAGCTTTAGGCTTTGATATCTACAAATCGCACTCAAAAGTTTTACTTCTTATAAGAAAATAATGAAATAAAAATGATGATCATAGTTGAAATAGCTTTGACATTGTTCCTCTAGAAAAAGAAAAAAAACAAAAATGGGAAAAGAAAGACACTCTGCCCTTTTCTAACTTTAACATTTTCTATTTTCAAACTGTTCACTGTTTATTGGTTGCTTAAGCAGTTGTGTAAAATTAAGACAATTTGAATGTTCATATTCATATAAGACATATCCTCTTCTGTCTTATATCTCTTGAGTTTCAGAAAACACTTAAATCACAAAATCTTATTTGACAATTTTTTCTTCTCCCTATAAAATAACCTATTTTTTTGTTATGGAAATATACAAATTTACGGGAGAAAATTTCTAAAATAGACCTCATGTCAATATGCCTGATTGATCTGGGAAAACTCCATTCTATAATTCAGACATAGATTATGTTGATCAGTAGGCTACAATAATATAGAAGTAATGGAGGATGGCAGATCAGTGTTGCAGGGCTCTAAGGTCATTTAATTATTCAGGAGGACAATAGAGATATTGATCAACTTTAAACATTGTTAAGTATCCATGTTAAAAAATTAAAGTTAGCTATTTAAATAATAGAAAGCGACACTACCCAATGTTTCTAGGTAGTTGTTGCTATGGAGTTGAGAGCACAATAAAGATACCCCCAGTTGAGTCGTGCTTGGGGATGTTAGAGTTCCATCCCCTCCAGATGCCACAAACATTTCAAGAAAAATTAAGATATATGTATATTGTGAAAAATGTAATGCCAATAAATTCAATAACTCAAAATACTCAGCTTACTGAAACTGATTCATGAAGAAAAAGATAATCTAAGAAAACCCTACATATCTATTAAAGAAGTGAAAAATGTAAAGAATAGAAAATATATAATTTCCGAATAAGTGGGTAGTTTGGAAGAATTAAAAACAGTAACAATCCAATAGATTGCATAAAAGGAAGAAATATAAGCAAAAAATAATAAATAAAAGACAAAAAATGATAGAAGGAAATTTATTAGAAATTAGATTACATAAGAAAAGAAATTAAATTATATAGTGCAGTATATATATATATATATACACATATTTGTATATATAAAGGAATATAACTTAGAAATATTGAAAATACAGAAATAAGAAAAGATTTGCTAGCCAAATACTAATCAAAAGAGAGCTGGTATAGCAATATTAATATCAGGCAAAATAGAATTTAATTAATAGGAATGAATAGCAACAATTAATAGGAATGATGTCAGCACATAATGACAAAATAAAAATTTCACTAAAAGTATAAAACAATTTCACTTACATGAAATGACAACACAGTCTCAAAATATAGAAAACAAATATTTATTTTACTGCAAGGAAAAACATTTAAATCCACAATTATTGTAGAAGATTTTTTTTTTTTTTTTTTGCGGTACGCGGGCCTCTCACTGTTGTGGCCTCTCCCGTTGCGGAGCACAGGCTCCGGACGTGCAGGCCGAGCGGCCATGGCTCACGGGCCTAGCTGCTCTGCGGCATGTGGGATCTTCCCAGACCGGGGCATGAACCCGCGTCCCCTGCATCGGCAGGCGGACCCCCAACCACTGCGCCACCAGGGAAGCCCTGTAGAAGATTTTTATATACTTCTCTCATTAGGCAAAAATTAGTACAGGAACTGAAGATTTGAAAAATGCACTATCATACATGATGTAAGAGATATAGTAGAAAACCCAATTAGTAGAAAACTTATACTCTTTAACAGCACATGTGAATAATTTATAGTTATTTTCCAAATACTAGACCAAAAAGTTGTCTTAAGGAATTCAGGAGAATTGTTATCAAAACGTTCAATACCATAAAGTAAATTTGGAAAAATAAAATGAATGAAAAAGAATATCTAAACATGTCATTATCTCATCATCTAAATATAACTATTATTAATATCTGACATATCGATATTAGTATTTTTGTGCAATTTATGGCAGAGAATACTACATATTTCCAGAATCCATTCTCTTCTCTCTCATTTCCCTTTAGTAATAGACCACCACTCCTCTCCCAAGTTTTAAGTGGACACGTGGCTTCCCAGGTAAAGATTATTTTCAGCTCCCCTTGCATCTTTACTCCCGTGTGAAATACGTGAGTTAGGTGATGAGCTAGCTTCAGCTGTAAAGTTGCAGATAATACCCTAGTTAGGGATCTGTGCACCCCTGAATGCAGTCTGTAACAGTGTAGGTGTGTGGTGTGTGTGTGTGTGTGTGTGTGTGTGTGTGTGTGTGTGTGTACATTTTTCTGAGGTGAGGGTCCATAACTTGCATCAGATCTGTGAATCTCTATTTTCAAAAATTAAAATTAAAAAAACTGTGCCCTAGTGGATCATGGAGCATCAAGATAGGAGAAATATTTGGGTTCCTGAAGGACTTCATGGGTTCTAGTTGACTGCATGTCTTGGTATATGTGGATGTTACATGAATGAAAAATAAGCCTCTATTTTGTTTGAATCATTGTGTTTTGGGGTTTCTTTGTTACAGCAGTTCAGTTTGTACCCTAAGAAATAGTGAATATTTAATTGATTTTATTCTAAATATAATCATAAAGCTATATTTTAGAATCTGATTTTAAAATTACTATAACATGAACCGTTCTCTACATTGTTATGTTGCATATGGTTCCATTATATAGAGGCCATAATTTAAAGATTTTCCTTTTGTTAGAAACAGGCTGCTTCTAATTTTTCTTGTGGTAAACATTGCTGAGTTTATAAACATTGCTGAGTTGCTAAATCATTTTTCACATTTGTGATTATTTATTTAGAATAAATATGTGGAAACAAAATGGCATTTTGATTTGTTTAAGGCCTGCTACTATTTACTTCATTTTATATTAATGTCACTAAGGTTTCTGTCACATAGCTAGTTTTATCCCATACCATCAATTAGATGTGCTCTAATTTATGCCCCAATGCTTACCCCAATCCATCAGTTTATCTAAAAGTAACTTAAAACTGGCACAAGAATCCTAACTATACAGCACAATAATTTCCCTACCAACTCAGAAGAGTGAAATCACAACATTTTCTCTAAGAAATAAATTAATGTCATTTTCTTGATCCAACATGTTATATTATCTACTGTCCTTATTATTTTAGTGTTTTATATTTAAAGTTAAGATTCTCTTTTATCATGAAATTTCTTAGAAATATAATTAAGCTATTCTTTGCTAATACAGAATATTTAGAAAAAAACATAAATACCCTTATAATTTTAGCCCCTTCTATGATTAATTGTTAAACATTAGCAGTAAGTTTGTTAAAATATATTTAGTTTATAAAAACATATCTACCTCAATTGCAGATTCAGTAAGACAAATCATGAGAAAATGTTCAAAAATAACTTGGAATTTCTTTTAAGTTTTCAAAAATAAGTATTTTTTTTCAATTTTTATTTTTAATTAAGAGGGTTCTACATCTTTTATCATATTTAGATAAAATGGGACCATAACAAGGGATGATTATTGCATTTTAATAATTATTAAAACATCAGTTCCTTATTTTAAATAAAGTACTATGTCTGAGGGATCTCTTTTCATTTTAATAAATTTAGAATATGGGTATGGGAAAAAGGAATTGGAAAATATTGACTCAAGGAGCACAATGGGAGAACAGAATTGCTCACTTTCTTCTTTACAGTCTTCAACAATAAATAGCTACTAGTGCCTTCATAACAAATTTAAAAAGATTAAAAATGACAGAAACTGTAGAGATTTTCTTGCAACAGTTTTTTTTTTTTTTTGGCAAGCATGGAAAATGGGGCTTGTACTAAGATGTTTAATAATAATGAAATTAGTTAAAATTGAATCCTAAATTTAAAAATCTGGTCACTAGTTCTTTCATCAATCATTTACTCAAGGAATAATTAACAACTGTGCAAAGCATTGTTCTGTAGGAGAGACAATGTCCAGAAATAACTATAGTTTAGGGTAGAAATTATGAATGTCATACATAAGAGGAAGAGAACAGCCCACACTGAGGGAAAAGAGAAGTGATGTTTGCAATACACTTTGAAAGACAGGGAGCTTTTAAATACCCCAGAAATTGAGAAGATGAACAGAATGTGCAAAAATATTTTTGTAAAAAGAGTGGGAACTACATGGGAACACTGAGTTACTCAGGTGAAATGTCTTTTAAAAAATATTTATTTATTTTATTTTATTTATTTTCTTATTTTTTTGGCTGTGTCGGGTCTTAGTTGTGGCATGTGGGATCTTCGTTGAGGCATGCAGGATCTTTCATGGCAGCACATGGGCTCCAGGGCACATGCGCTCTCTCACTGAGGTGTGCAAGCTCAGTAGTTGTGGCACGTGGGCTTAGTTGCTCTGTGACATGTGGGGTCTTAGTTCCTTGACCAAATATGGAACCCATGTCCCCTGCATTGGAAGGCAGATTCTTTACCACTGGACCACTAGGGAAGTCTCCAAGTGAAATGTCTTAATTCGCCATAGACTAGGTGGTTTATAAACAAGAGAAATTTATTTCTCATATATCTGAGGCTGGAAATCCAGGATCAGGGTGCCAGCACAGTTGGATTCTGGTGAGATCCCTCTTCTGATTTGCAGACTGCTGACTTCTGGTTATATTCTCATATGGAGGCAAGCAGAAAGAGGAAGCAAACTCTCTTGTGACTCTTATAAGGGCACTAAGCCCAATCATGTGGACTCTACCTTCATGACTTCATCTAATCTAATTACCTCCCAAAGGCTCCTCTTCCTAATACCATCACATCGGGCATAAGGTTTCAATATATGAATTAGGTGGGGCACAAATATTCAGTTCATGAGGGAAATGTGGTAGATGTGAGAGGAGCAGTGAGGAAAGAATTGGGGCAAAAAGTATTCAGCCAGATTATGGAGGGCTTGAATGTCATGTTAAGGATTCTGGCTAAGTTCTATGAGTGCTTTCAGAAATTCTACCCTATTACTGCTATTACCTGACATATTCTACTAAAAAACAACCCAAAATACATGAAAAGACATTGTATTCCTTTATTTTTATGTTTAGCAATTTTGCTTTCTAAATTATGGGAAACCAGTTGGACAAAGGTTGGTTTTAAGCACAATATCCAGAAAAATGATACGGATGAACTTATTTGCAAAGCAGAAATAGAGACACAGACATAGAGAACAAACGTATGGATACCAAAGGGGAAAGGGGTGGTGGGATGAACTGGGAGATTGGGATTGACGTATATACATTACTATGTATAAAATAGTTAACTAATGAGAACCTACTGTATAGCACAGGGAACTCAGTGCTCTGTGGTGACCTAAATGGGTAGGAAATCCAAAAAAGAGGGGAGATATGTATATGTATAGCTGATTCACTTTGCTGTATAGCAGAAACTAACACAACATTGTAAAGCAACAATCCTCCAACAAAAATTAATATAAATAAATAAATTAAATAACTATGAAACTGTATAACAAAATAAACACAATATCCACAATATGGAAAATAAGGCTGACAAATAATGGAGTTATGGTTTTAAAGTAAACGTGATTGAAGGAAAGATGGCAAAATAAGTAGGAGGAAGAGACTGAGCTGAAGACATTTATGGGAAATTTTTGACAGCTATGAAATATCAAATATTTTTTAACACATTATATGTTAAGATTTGTACAAGGTACTGATTGAGTTATTTAAAATGATTTTTTAATGTATGAGTTCCCTCATGTATATATTCCCCACTAAGGTAGTCAGTCTGAGGTAAAATTGGAAATTAGACAATCACTCAGCACCAAATGTCAGAAAGAGTGTGGTGGACTTCCCTGGTGGCTCAGTGGTTAAGAATCCGCCTACCAATGCAGGGACACGGGTTCGAGCCCTGGTCTGGAAAGATCCCACATGCCGCGGAACAACAAACAAATAAACAAATAAAATTAATTAATTAAAAAATAAAGTGTGGTGTTCAGTGTACTGACTTCGGGTTTCTGCCAGAGTTCTGGCACAAAGTTGTATGATTGTGGGAAGTCACTGAACCGTTCAGCTCTTCAGTTACATTATCCTTATACTTACTTTATAACCTTATATAGGACAAAGACTACCTGTTATACCTCCCTCCTGGGTCATTGGTACTCTCCAACACAATAATGCAAGGGAAAATGAATTTAATCTCACTATTCTTGTTCCTCTAAGAATTTCATCTCTCCCTAATTACATATCTTGGGTTCTACTCCTTGATCCTACTGTCCTTTAGTTGACACAATCTTTTTGGAAAATATTTCCATTAAAATATTAAAGGCTGAGAAGTCCTGAAGTTCTGAGCATGTAAACTGTAATGGTGTAATTATAATCACCTTAACAGGATAAGTACTTTATCTTCTTGGCTTTAATCTCTCCACCTGTATTATTAAATGGTTTGCAAATTGATTGCACAGAAGAATCACCTGATGAGCTTTCAAAAGTATAAATTCCTGGGCCCAATCCCAGACCAATCAAATCAGAGCTATAGAAAACAATCATGGAAAGTAGGAATATTTAAAATGACTAATGAAAGGCTGCAGTTCTAGTTATAATTACAGACATAGATTTTGTCTATAAAACAGTAGAATTATACAGTGCCAGTTTTTAAAAGCTCTCTAGACTTTCTAGATACACTCTTTCACTTATTTTCTCTGATTCTCACTTAAGGTTGTTGTGCTTAACTTCAAATGGAAACTAAGCTGTTGCCTAGTACACATCATACACTCCACATAATATCTTTACTAAGAAGAATAATAATGATATTCATAGCAGTAATAATAAAAAGAAAAACAATAAACATATTTGATTAGTACAGTGTGGCTATTTTGGGGATAATAAGGTGCAATATAATATCAAATTAGTGGAGGAGCTTCAAGATGGTGGAAGAGTAAGACTTGGAGATCACCTTCCTCCCCAAAAATACATCAGAAATACATCTATATTTGGAACAACTCCTACAGAGCACCTACTGAACGCTGGCAGAAGATCTCAGACCTCCCAAAAGGCAAGAAAAACTCCCAATGTACCTGGGTAGGGCAAAAGAAAAAAGAAAAGACAGAGACAAAAGAATAGGGAGGGGACCTGAAACAGTGGGAGAGAACTGTGAAGGAGGAAAGGTTTCTATATACTAAGAAGGCCTTTCGTGGGTGGAGACTGTGGGTGGTGGAGGGGGGAAGCTTCAGAGCCATAGAGGAGAGCCATAGAGGAGAGCACAGCCACAGGGGTGCGGAGGGCAAAGTGGAGAGATCCCCACACTCACCACCCCAAGAGGCTTGTCTGCTCACCCGCCGGGACAGGTGGGGGCTGGGAGCTGAGGCTCCGGATTCAGAGATCAGATCCCAGAGAGAGGACTGGGGTTGGCTGCCTGAACCCAGCCTGAAGGGGGCTAGTGCACCACAGCTAGCCGGGAGGGAATGCAGGAAAAAGTCTGGAGCTGCCGAAGAGGCAAGAGACTTTTGCTTGCCTCTTTGTTTCATGGTGCATGAGGACAGGGGATTAAGAACACCACTTAAAGGTGATCCAGAGGCTGGTGTGAGCTGCGGCTATCAGCGCGGACCCCAGAGATGGGCATGAGATGCTAAGGCTGCTGCTGAGGCCACCAAGAAGCCTGTGTGCAGGCCCTGTGCAGCCCACCACTGCGAGGGTCCCGTGATCCAGGGACAACTTCCCCGAGAGAACACATGACACACCTCAGGCTGTTGCAACGTCACTGCAGGCTCTGCTGCTGCAGGCACACCCTGCACTCCATACCCCTCTCTCTCCCCAGCCTGAGTGAGCCAGAGCCCCCTAATCAGCTGCTCCTTTAACCGGTCCTGTCTGAGGGAAAAACAGATGCCCTCAGGCAACCTACACACAGAGGCAGGGCCAAATCCAAAGCTGAACCCCAGGAGCTGTGTGTACAAAGAAGAGAAAGGGAAATTTCTCCCAGCAGCCTCAGCAACAGCAGATTAAATGCACACAATCAACTTGATGTACCCTGCATCTGTGGACTACCTGAATAGATAACGAATCATTCCAAATTGAAGAGGTGGACGTTGAGAGCAACGATATATATATATATATATTTCCCTTTTTCTCTTTTTCTGAGTGTGTATGTGTATGCTTCTGTGTTTGATTTTGCCTGTGTAACTTTGCTTTTACCATTTGTCCTAGGGTTATGTCTGTCTAGTTTTTTTTTTTTTTCAGTATAGTTTTTAGTGATTGTTATCATTCATGAATTTGATTTTTTGGTTTGGTTGCTCTCTTCTTCCTTTCTTTCTTTTTTAATTTTATTATGTTTAATTTTTTTAATAAGTATTTTTTATTTTAATAACTTTATTTTATTTTATTTAATCATCTTCTTTCTTTCTTTCTTTTTTTCTCCCTTTTATTCTGAGCTATGTGGATGCCAGGCATCAGGGCTGTGCCTCTGAGGTTGGAGAGCCATGTTCAGGACATTGGTCCACAACAGACCTCCCAGCTCCACATAATATAAAATGGGGAAAATCACCCAGAGATCTCCATCTCAACGCCAAGAGTGAGCCCCAATCTATGACCATGAAGCTACAGTGCTGGACACCCTATGCTAAACAACTAGCAAGAAAAGAACACAACCCCATCCATTAGCAGACAGGCTGCCTAAATTCATAATAAGGCCACAGACATCCCAAAACACATCACCAGACGTGGACCTGCCCACCAGAAAGAAAAGAGCCAGCCTCATCAATCAGAAAACAAGCACTCATCCCCTCCACCAGGAAGCCTAAAAAACCCACTGAACCAAACTTAATCACTAGGGGTGACACCAAAATCAATGAGAATTACGAACCTGCTGTCTGTGAAAAGGAGACCCCAAACACGGTAAGTTAAGCAAAATGAGAACACAAAGAAACACACAGCAGGTGAAGGAGCAAGGGAAAAACCCACCAGACCTAACAAATGAAGAGGAAATATGCAGTCTACCTGAAAAAGAATTCAGAATAATGATAGTAAAGATGATCCAATATCTTGGAAATAGATTGGAGAAAATACAAGAAACGTTTAAAAAGGACCTAAAAACAATAGAGCAAACAAACAGTGATGAACAACACAATAAACGAAATTAAAATTTCTCTAGAAGAGATCAATAGCATAATAACTGAGGCAGAACAATGGATAAGTGATCTGGAAGGTAAAACAGTGGAAATAACTACAGCAGAGCAGAATAAAGAAAAAGGAATGAAAATAATTGAGGACAGTCTCAGAGACTTCTGGGACAACATTAAATGCACCAACATTCAAATTAGAGGGGTACCAGAAGAAGAAGAGAAAAAGAAAGAGATTGAGAAAATATTTGAAGAGATTATCATTGAAAACTTCCCTAATATGGGAAAGGAAATATTTAGTCTAGTCCAGGAAGAACAGAGTCCCATACAGGATAAATTCAAGGAGAAAGGGCTTCCCTGGTGGCACAGTGGTTGAGAGCCCACCTGCCAATGCAGAGGACATGGGTTCATGCCCCAGACTGGGAGGATCCCACATGCCACGGAGTAGCTGGGCCCATGAGCCATGGCCACTGAACCTGCACGTCCGGAGCCTGTGCTCCGCAACGGGAGAGGCCACATCAGTGAGAGGCCCGCGTACAGCAAAAAAAAAAAAAAAAAAAAAAAAAAAAAAAAAAAATCAAGGAGAAACAAACCAAGACACCTATTAATTAAACTATCAAAAATTAAATACAAAGAAAAAATATTAAAAACAGCAAGGGGGAAAAAACAAGCAAACAAATAACATACAAGGGAATCCCCATAAAGTTAACAGTTGATCTTTCAGCAGAAATTCTGCATGCCAGAAAGGAGTCACAGGATACATTTAAAGTGATGAAGGGGAAAGACCTACAACCAGGATGACTCTACCCAGCAAGGATCTCATTCAGATTTGAAGGAGAAATTAAAAACTTTACAGACAAGCAAAAGCTAAGAGAATTCAGCACCACCAAACCAGCTTTACAACAAATGCTAAAGGAACGTCTTTAGTCAGGAAACACAAGAGAAGGAAAAGACCTACAATAACAAACTCAAAACAATTAAGAAAATGGTAATAGGAACATACATATCGATAATTACCTTAAATGTAAATGCTCCAACCAAAAGACATAAACTGGCTGAATGGATACAAAACAAACAAACAAAAAAAGACCCATATATATGCTGTCTACAAGAGACCCACTTCAGACCCAGGGACACATACAGACAGAAAGTGAGGGGAAGGAAAAAGATATTCCATGCAAATGGAAATCAAAGGAAAGCTGGAGTAGCAACTCTCATTTCAGACAACGTAGACTTTAAAACAGACTATTTCAAGGGACAAAGAAGGACACTACATAATGATCAAGGGATAAATCCAAAAAGAAGATATAACAATTGTAAATATTTATGCACCCAATATAGGAGCACCCCAATACATAAGGCAAATACTAACAGCCTTAAAAGGGGAAATTGACAACAACACAATCATAGTAGGGGAATTTAACACCCCACTTTCACCAATGGACACATCATCCAAAATGAAAATGAATAAAAAACACAAGCTTTAAATGATACATTAAACAAATTGGATTTAATTGATATTTATAGGACATTCCATCCAAAAATAACAGAACACACATTCTTCTCAAGTGCTCATGGAACATTCTCCAGGATAGATCATATCTTGGGTCACAAAACAACCCTTGGTAAATTTAAGAAAATTGAAATCGTATCAAATATCTTTTCCGAGCACAGCACTATGAGACTAGATATCAATTACAGGAAAAAAATCTGTAAAAAATACAAACACTTGGAGGCTAAACAATACACTACTTAATAACCAAGAGTTCACTAAAGAAATCAAAGAGGAAATCAAAACATACCTAGAAACAAATGAAAACACGATAACCTAAAACCTATGGGATGCAGCAAAAGCAGTTCTAAGAGGGAAGTATATAGCAATACAATCCTACCTTAAGAAACAAGGAACATCTCAAATAGACAACCTAACTTTACACCTAAAGCAATTAGAGAAAAAGGAGCAAAATAATCCCAAATTTAGCAGAAGGCAAGAAATCATAAAGATCAGATCAGAAATAAATGAAAACAAAATGAAGAAAATGATACCAAACATCAATAAAACTAAAAGCTATTTCTTTGAGATGATAAACAAAATTGAGAAACCATTAGTCAGACTCATCAAGAAAAAAAGGGAGAAGACTCAAATCAATAGAAATATAAATGAAAAAGTAGAAGTAACAACTGACACTGCCGAAATACAAAGGATCATTAGAGATTACTATAAGCAACTATATGCCAATAAACTGGACAACCTGGAAGAAACGGACAAATTCTTAGAAATGTACAACCTTCTGAGACTGAACCAGGAAGAAATAGAAAATATGAACAGACCAATCACAAGCACTGAAATTGAAACTGTGATTAAAAGTCTTCCAACAAACAAAAGCCCAGGACCAGATGGCTTCACAGGCCAATTCTATCAAACATTTAGAGAAGAGGTAACACTTATCCTTCTCAAACTCTTCCAAAATGTTGCAGCGGGAGGAACACTCCCAAACTCGTACTCCGTGGCCACTATCACTGTGTTACCAAAACCAGATGAACATGTCACAAAGAAAGAAAACTACAGGTCAGTATCACTGATGAACATAGATGCAAAAATCCTCAACCAAATACTAGCAAACAGAATCCAACAGCACATTGAAAGGATCATACACCATGATCAAGTGGGGTTTATCCCAAGAATGGAAGGATTCTTCAATATACACAAATCAATCAATGTGATACACCATATTAACAAATTGAAGGAGAAAAACCATATGATCATCTCAATAGATGCAGAGAAAGTTTTTGACAAAATTCAACACTGATTTGTGATAAAAACCCTCCAGAAAGTAGGCATAGAGGGAACTTACCTCAACATAATACAGGCAATATATGGCAAACCCACAGCAAACATCATCCTCAATGGTGAAAAACTGATTTCCACTAAGATCAGGAACAAGACGAGGTTGTGCACTCTTACCACTATTATTCAACATAGTTTTGGAAGTTGTAGCCACAGCAATCAGAGAAGAAAAAAAAATAAAATAAAAGGAAACCAAATCGGAAAAGAGAAGTAAAACTGTCACTTTTTGCAGATGACATGATACTATACATAGGGAATCCTAAAGATGCTACCAGAAAACTACTAGAGCTAATCAATGAATTTGGTAAAGTAACAGGATACAAAATTAATGCCCAGAAATCTCTGCATTCCTATACAAAAATGATGCAAAATCTGAAAGTGAAATTAAGAAAACAATCCCATTTACCATTGCAACAAAAAGAATAAAATATCTAGGAATAAACCTACCTAAGGAGACAAAAGACCTGTATGTAGAAAATTATGACACTTTTGAAAGAAATTAAAGATGATACAAATAGATGGAGAGATATACCATGTTCTTAGATTGGAAGAATCAACATTGTGAAAATGACTATACTACACAAAGCAATCTACTGATTCAGTGCAATCCCTATCTAACTACCACTGGCATTTTTCACAGAACTAGTACAAAAAAATTCACAATTTGTATGGAAACTCAAAAGACCCCGAATAGCCAAAGCAATCTTGAGAATGAAAAACAGAGCTGGAGGAATCAGGCTTCCTGACTTCAGGCTATACTACAAAGCTACAGTAATCAATACAGTATGGTACTGGCACAAAAACAGAAATATAGATCAGTGGAACAGGCTAGAAAGCCCAGAGTAAATCCACGCACATATGGTTACCTTATCTTTGATAAAGGAGGCAAGAATATACAGTGGAGAAATGACAGCATCTTCAGTAAGTGGTGCTGGGAAAACTGGACAGCTGCATGTAAAAGAATGAAATTAGAACACTCCCTAACACCATACACAAAAATGAACTCAAAATGTAATAAAGACCTAAATGTAAAGCCAGACACTATCAAATTCTTAGAGGAAAACATAGGCAGAACACTCTATGACATAAATCACAGCAAGATCCTTTTTGACCCACCTCCTAGAGAAATGGAAATAAAAACAAAAATAAACAAATGGAACCTAATGAAACTTAAAATCTTTTGCACAGAAAAGGAAACCATAAACAAGATGAAACAACTCTCAGAATGGGAGACAATATTTGCAAATGAAGCAGCTGACAACGGATTAATCTGCAAAATTTACAAGCAGCTCATGCAGCTGAATATTTAAAAAAACAAACAACCCAATCCAAAAATGGGCAGAAGACCTAAGTAGACATCTCTCCCTAGAAGATATACAGATTACCAACAAGCACATGAAAGAATGCTCAACATCATTAATCATTACAGAAATACAAATCAAAACTACAATCAGATGTCATCTCACACCAGTCAGAATGTCCATCATCAAAAAATCTACAAAAAATAAATGCTGGAGAGGGTGTGGAGAAATGGGTACCCTCTTGCCCTGTTGGTGGGAATGTAAATTGATACAGCCACTATGGAGAACAGTATGGAGGTTCCTTAAAAAACTACAAATAGAACTACCATACGACCCAGTAATCCCAGTACTGGGCATATACCCTGAGAAAACCATAATTCAAAAAGACTCAGGTACCACAATGCTCATTGCAGCTCCATTTACAATAGCCAAAACATGGAAGCAACCGAAGTGTCCATCAACAGATGAATGGATAAAGAAGATGTGGCACATATATACAATGGAATATTACTCAGCCATAAAGAGAAACGAAATTGATTTATTTGTAGTGAGGTGGATGGACCTAGAGTCTGTCATACAGTGTGAAGTAAGTCAGAAAGAGAAAAACAAATACCATATGCTAACACATATATATGGAATCAAAAAAAAATGGTCATGAAGAACCTGGGGGCAAGACGGGAATAAAGACACAGGCCTACTAGAGAATGGACTTGAAGATACACGGAAGGGGAAGGGTAAGCTGGGACAAAGTGATAGAGTGACATGGACATATATACATTACTGAATGTCAAGTAGATAGCTAGTGGGAAGCAACTGCATAGCACAGGGAGATCAGCTCAATGCTTTGTGACCACCTAGAAGGGTGGGTTATGGAGGGCTGGTGGGAGGGAGATGAAGAGGGAAGAGATGTGGGGATATATGTATATGTATAACTGGTTCAGTTTGTTACAAAGCAGATACTAGCACACCATTGTAAAGCAATTATACTCCAATGAAGATGTTAAAAAAATATATCATATTAGTTATATTATAACCCCCATTGACTGATAAAGCAGAATGGATGAACATATCAGACTTGACTTTACAGAGCCCAGTAGGCCTCAAAGTGTAATTCTGAGACTTTGATGGCTTTTACTTGTAATATGGAAATTTTAGCCTACCTATGCCTTAATTGTTATGTTTAATGTGTATGATATTGTTATATAATAAGAAATATATATTTGGTCTTCATCCCTGGTTCCTGGCACAGAGGAAATTGAATTTCTTTGGATTTCTTTAGTGATGGGGTTAGAGGAAAGTTCTTTGTTATTCATAATAAGCCCCTTTCAACCATACCTGGCTTTAAGTTAATAAGGTGCCTCTTGGTGGGCCCCTAGATAGCTTCAGGATGGAGGCTGGATCTCAGAGGAACCAGCCATGTGAGTAGAGGATTAGAACTTTCAGCTCTTTCTACCTGACTTCCAGGAAGGCTAAATAGGCTGAAGATTGTGTTAATCCCCAGTGGCCAATGATTTACCCAGTCCATGAATTGATATCTCCATAAAAACCTAGACAGCAGGATTGGAGAACTTCCAGGCTGGTGAACGTGTTGAGGTGCAGGGAGAATGGTTCACCCAGAAAGGGCAGGGAAGCTCTGTGCCCCTTCCCCCATGCCTTACCCTCTATGTACATCTCTTCCGTTTGGCTGTTCATGAATTATATCCTTTGTAATAAACCGGTAATAGTAAATAAACTGTCTTTCTGAGTTTTGTAAGCCGTTCTAGCAAACTATGGAACCTGAGGAGGCAGTTGTGGGAACTCCTGGTTTATACTCATTTTGTCAGAAGTATAGGATGTCCAGGATTTGCAACTGACATCTGAAGTGGTGGTGGTGGGGTCAATCTTGTGGGATTGAATCTTTAACTTGTGGGGGTCTCTCCTAACTCCAGGTAGTTAGGGTCAGAATTGAATTGAATTGTAAGATACTCAGTGGTGTCTGGAAAGTTGTTGAATTGATTGATTTGGAAGAAAACCTCCACAGTTTGGGTGTCAAAAGTGCTGAGTAGGAAGTGATCTTAAGAGATATAAATAAAAAGACTTGAGATGATGGAAAATACAGAGCCCAAAATCATTATTTGGTGTCATAAAACACAAATTTAGCCTTTAGAGAATTCAGATTATTAAGAAAAACTTGCCCATTAGAAGACTCTGCAAACATAGCCAAAATGTATAGACATTAGTCCTGATACTCAATATTATTAAGTAGCAAAATATGGTTCATTTTTCTCCTTACTTCTAGATTTATTCAGAGGAAAAGTAGAGGACATGTTTAAAAAAATAATAAAGTTTAGCTCTAATTGGGGCTCTGGTCAGAATAACAAATTAGTTAATTTTTTCACTGATTTTGTTCATTTCAGATTTTAAAAAATCATTGTTTTGGTAAATGTGTTTTACTGGATATTTGTTAGTTAAAAGTGGTTGTGAGTTCATGGCTGAAATGAATGTTACAACACTTGGGGATTTTAATTTTAAAATTTCAGATAGGTTCCATAACTCCCTCAGGCAGGTTTTCTTGGTCTGAGTATAACATTAACAGGGCTATTATCAGAACATACTGATAATAAAGTAAAATCACTCAACTCATTAAAGGAAAAGTGCAGATGGCCATTACTAATGATGAGGACAGGGGACAATAATCATGAAAGCTCTGAAGCTTAAAAATAAGTATCAAAATGGCTGTAGTGTTAATTAGAGACATAGATTATATCCACATAAACAAAACTTCAGATAAAGAATAGAAACAAAACAAAATCATTGTTGATTGTTTTAACCACATCATTCCATCTGGGTAATTGACTGACTTTTGTAATTTTCTTGATAATTCCAAATTAGTGAGTTTGACTTAAGAATACCTACCACCTGGGACTTCCCTGGTGGGGCAGTGGTTAAGAGTCCGCCTGCTGATGCACGGGACACGGGTTCGTGCCCTGGTCCAGGAAGATCCCACATGCCGTGGAGCAGCTAGGCCCGTGAGCCATGGCTGCTGAGCCTGCGCGTCCGGAGCCTGTGCTCCGCAATGGGAGAGGCCACAACAGTGAGAGGCCCGCGTACTGCAAAAAAAAAAAAAAAAAAAAAAAAAAAAAAAAAAATACCTACCATCACTTTATAACTTACCTGTAAATAAAAAAAAAGAAAGAAAAAGAATATCTACCAGTTTCCTTTCTCACAGAGTTGGAGCTTAATTAGAATCCTTCAGAAGAATTAACAGAAAACTGCAAAGCTTTTTAACACAAAATTTTAGGTTAAAGCTTTTTCAGAAAAAGAAATTAAAGTAGAAGACCCATGATTTCTTAGCCTTAACACTTTTACTAATATCTAGGTGAACTTATTAAAACAAAATAGAACAAAGGACAATAATAAAAACAATCCACATTATTTTCCCAATTAGGTAAATATATATATCATTATTATTATTTTAAAAGTCATATTTGCCATTTCATATATATGTACAATGCTTCTGTCAGCATTGTCTGGACAAGGTAACCTAAATTCTCACTGCTTTAATGCATATTTGCACTGTCAGTTGGTGTTCTCACAGACCATGAAGTTGAACATTAGGCCCTAAAAATATCCAGATGCAAAGAAATAAACATGTTGAAACATTAGGGGCATGGGGGAAGTTTTTATTTTATAAATGTAATTAGAAACAAGCTAATTTTACCCCAAAAGGCACAAAACAGACTTAAAAATAAATAAAATTTTAAAAGAGCAAATTAAGGAGGAAATTCATTCCTCTTATTATTGAACTCTTTTTGAAAATAAAATATTCTACATCAGATCATTAATAGAAATATAGGTTTGGATGTGTCTGTTATGTAATATTATAGGTAGAGACTTTGCCCACCACCCATTTTAAAGCAAAATAGAGTTTTGCACTGAAAAATCATCAATAAAATGTTCAGAACCTGATCTTACATTTTGCTTTAAAATGCATAAATTCTATAAAAGAAAGGCAAAATGTCAGCAGGAAAAACAGTCATTAATGTCTTTACTGGTCTAAGTTTTCTTCTTTCTGGATGAGAACATACAAATCAGAGTCGTCCTCAATTTAAAAAAAAAAAAAGGAAAAGAAAAAAAGAAAGTTTAAGAAATTCCAAACTTTCACTTCACCTATTGAATAGGGTTTAATTCCACTCTACCCTGGGTAGAAAAACAACATATTCAGGGAAATGCTTTTCTGAACTTCCCTTATCTACCTAAAGACAGATCCTCCAAAAGGAACTCAATTGTCATAAATTCCCTGCCAGGGTATTTCATCAAGCAGGGAAAATTGTCTCTTACCACAGAAGAGGAAACTAGAAGTTGACACCACACTCAGACAAACTTTGTCACAAACTATCATACCTCCCATCTATTCTTCTAATGGCCAATTCATCTTTCCTGAAACTCATTTACTCTCCCCTAGGTTGCCTACAGCCTCCTTCCCTTCCATTATTAAGAGGCTATATAAGCTCTTGAATCTCATCACTTTTCGGGGTATTCAGTTTTTTTTCCCATGCTGTCCCCGTGCACATAAATATTAAAAAATAATAAATTTGTATACCTTTTCTCCTGTTAACCTGCTTATTCTCACTTTATTTCATAGATCTGGCTATCAAACCTAGGTGGGTAGAGGGAAATTCTTTCCTCCTCTGCGTATACAAACTATTATCATTTCAAAATATTATTTTTTGTATTAAGTCCTAAAAATCCAATGTGTGGATTATACCTGTGAATGAAAAATATTTCCTGCCAAATCAGTAAACAAAGGATGTTGCTATGAAGCCATCACATTATAGCTGCCCGGACGAGTGAGCTCTGAGGAAACTCAGGATGGAGACAAATGGGCTTCCCCTGCCAAACCCTCAGCCACTACAGTCACCCCCAACTGTGCACCCTGAGGAAATTCAGGGTAGAGAAAATCAGGACACTGGCCCCAGATAGCTGAGGTGCATATCAAATGAATGATTTCAGTGAGCCCAGACTCTTGCATCTTTGCATACATGGAAAAGCACTAAATTTCTTAACTTGAGATATCCAATTTTCTTTAATTAACAGTAAGCTTTTGATGATCTAACTACCTGGTCTTTTTTGCAAAACTCCTATGTATCCTGTCTCCCCCACGCCCCCCTTGTCTCTTTGGAACAGTCTCTCAGAGTTATCTGAGATGCTTCATCCTGGGCTTGAAGTCCTCAGAATGTCCACTGAATAAAACATAATTCTCAAGTTTTTGGTTGTATAATTTTTTAGCCAGCAGACCTATAGCACATCTCAATTTGGACTAGCCACATTTCAAGTCTCAATAACCACACGTGGCTATTGGCTACCATATTGAAGAGCACAGATCTAGAGCAATCTGCTTAAAATTCAGTGCTGTCCCATGATGCCTATGTGATATAGAGTCTTCACTAATGTTCAGTTTCCTCATCTATAAAATGAGAATAATAAAATTCATCAACTTGACATGAGGATTAAAGAAATTCTGTAGGTAAAGTACTTATCACACCACCTGGCAAAAAAAAAAAAAAAAGCTCTCAATAAATGTTAGATTTTTAAAAAATAATTCTATAGTCGTGTTTTGTTTTTCCAATCCCAATATAAGATTATAGCAGTATTCAACACTATTTTATGTATGTATGTATGTATGTATGTATGTATGTATTTATTTATAGTTGATTTATAGTATTAGTTTCAGGTGTACAACATAGTGACTCAAAATTTTTATAGATTATACTCTATTTATAATTATTATAAAATATTGGATATATTCCCTGTGATGTGCACTAAACCCTCATTTGTTTTATACAGAGTAGTATGTACCTCAATAAATGTTAGATTTTTGTAGTTATTGTTGTATTAAAAAGGAAGAGCTAATGATATAACTGAATGTGTTGTGAGGAGGTCAGAAATATTTTCTTACAAACTGAGGAAACCAAGTTTTGATTGCAGGTTAATCTTTAATCAAAGAACAGGGAATCCTCACACTCCATGTTAAAAATTATGCTTATAATATTAAGCCAATTTGGAATAAGCAAAAAAAATCACTAATGTCTCCAATGGAAAATTTTTCATTGTTTAGAGCACACCTTCTGAGTTTTCTGAGTCTAGCAGTCTAGCATTTCATTGTCTCTGAGCTATTTTACAACTCTGAAAACTGTAGATAACTGATAGCATTGCAAAATAATTCTTGTTCTTAGACATGCAAATAAATTCTGTCTGGTGGAGGTTCAATTGACTCTTCCCCTCTATTCCCATGGGAAAAAGTCAGTTTTGCATCAATTTGTAAATTTCTTTTTTTTTTTAACATCTTTATTGGAGTATAATTGCTTTCCAATGGTGTGTTAGTTTCTGCTTTATAACAAAGTGAATCAGCTATACATATACATATATCCCCATATCTCCTACCTCCTGCGTCTTGCTCTCACCCTCCCTATCCCACCCCTCTAGGTGGTCACAAAGCACCGAGTTGATCTCCCTGTGCTATGTGGCTGCTTCCCACTAGCTATCTATTTTACATTTGTTTTTTCTACATTTCTTCACTAAGGAAAGTTTACTCCATATAAATTTGTGCTTTTTTGAATTTTCATTTGAACAAATTATAACATTTACCTGATTTCCTCATTAATAATTAGTTAAATAAAATGTTTAATATGTGTTCATTTTGTATCTTTATGAGAGTCTTGGTTATACCCCTTTTGGATAATTATCCTTTAACATAGTTATCTAGCATTATATTATCAGATTTATAAGAACGACCATGAGCTCTGTCTACAAATTTGCACTTGCCATCTACCTCTACAAGGATTAAATCATGTGCTGCTGCAGCTACTGTCTTTCAATAACCCCTGAAAGGAGTTCAGGGTGGAGAGCAGAAATGAGGCACTCTGTGTTCTGGGAAAAACTGGCAGAACAGGTCTTCGGATATTTTCAGGAGCTGATTTTATGAGCCCAATTCTTGTATCTCTTCATATCTAGAAAAGCACTAATATCCTTCATGGTGATGACTGCTCCTCGTGACTAGAAGAAACCTGCAAAAAAATGTGTGCTTGATCGTATGTACTCCCCCTTCACCATAATCACATATATACTGACCTTCCCGCCTACTTCTTTGGAGCAGTTTCTCAGAGCAATTTGAAATTCTGTCTCCCAGGCTATAGTCCTCATTTTGCTCCAAATAAAGCTTAACTCACAACTCTCATGTTGTGCACTTTTTTTTTGTCAACAGCTGAATAAAAATTCCCTAAACTTTAAAGAATTAGGATTCCCTCTTTTCTATTCTTGATTTTGTTGTGATAATACATGGTTAGAATCTTTCTGTGAAAGGTTCTGCGACACAAATAATGTATAAGCTTTGCCTTTGCAAACACCACAGAACAGGGGGAAATAAATAAATGATTATGAAACAAATTAGTGTTCTGACATAAGTGTGTACAAGTTGCTGGAAGTCATTAGCTGGCAGAAGTGATGGGTGGAGGTGTTCAGGAGATGCTTCACTTGAGGCAGAAGTATTTGAACTAAGATGGGAAGCTGAAAATGAAATCTTAGGGTGAAAAAAATGACAGCAAGTTCATTTTGGGCACATGGTGTGATGTATGTGAATCTTGTATTTCTTCTTTCTCCCTGATTTTATAGCTAAATTGATTAATTAAGAAAGTGCCTCCATAAGATTCTTTTGCTTTTATGGCCTAAATGCATAAATCTGGCAAGTTCATATAACCTTTTATAGCAATTCAAAACTATTAGGGCTATTTCTTCTGACTTACATCAGGCTGAATAAACATAGTCTGATCAAGTGGAAATTTGTTATGGTGTCTTTCTCTGCTTTTTAAAGTAATCAAAACAGAGTTCTTGAAGCCTGAGTGTCTCACCTGTGCTGCCTAATGGCTCATTTATTTTGTTTATCTTGCTTTTGGGAAAATCAGAGGTAGCTTGACATTTGCATTGTTAATAAATTGCTTGCAAATTACACTGGTAGTTCACTTGGTCTAGATCAGTGACTTATGTTTGAACAGGGTTATCTGACCATTGCTGTTATGATTACATATCTTCAAAGAGTCATGCTTTCTCATGTAAAACAAAGAATGTTGTCCACCATCTTGTTCTACAAGAATTGAGAAATTAGTCACTGTAGTCACTGACCTACTGCACACCCTAGAAAAGAATTCAGGAAAAAGATTAAGAATAAGACACTCTGTGCTCTGGGAAAACTAACAGATCAGGCCCTCAGAGAGTTAGATATATTCAGGAGAAATTTTTAGGTACCCAAAGTTTTGCATCTTCTCATACTTAGAAAAGCACTAAAATTATTAACTGAGATATCTGATCCTTGTGACTAGCAGTAATCTTTCAGTGAGATCTTGACTTTACTACATATAGTGTCTCCTCTCCTATCTCTTCAGTTTTTCAGAGCTATCTGAGAGGCTGCCTCCCAGGCTATAGTGCTCAGAAAGACAATAAATAAACTCAGTTCACAGCTCTTATACTGCAAGTTTTCTTTTCCAAGTTGACACATATAAGGGGTGTGGGTGTGTATGTATGTGTGTATATATATATATATATATATGTACATATATATGTCCCTTATATATGACAGATCTTAGTATCCATCTTCATAATTTTCTTCTTCATTCTAAGTCCTTATGGTACCAGGTCTATAAAACATCTCATTTGCACATCTCATTGTTGGATTAGTCATTCTGTTTGGCTTCTGTATTCCAAAAACTGACATGCTGGTAGATATTATCATCTAACTGATTAACCAAGAAGGAAATCCAGGATATTATTTTAATCTATTCTGTCTCTTCTGTCTTATTCAATCAATCACCAAATTCAAAACTTGAATTTTGATTCAAATTTTCATCTGAATTAGTCTTCTTTATTCCCAAGGTCTGTGATCCAGTTTATCCCTTCATCATAATTCACATAGATTTTAATTTATTAACTCTTTCCCCTATCTTTAGTCTATCTCTTCTCTAACTATCCTGTAAACTCGTGCTTCCCAATTATTTTTACTTCATGGATCTTGTAGAGAAAGTAAATTTGTAAAGCATACTAGGATAAAATAATGGACTGCTCATTTGGTAGTGACTGGCTCAGGAGGCTTAATCCATCCTGAGGACTGAGTAGAATACATATTTCAAAAGACTTACAACCTTGAAGACACAACAGTGTACTGCTGTATGTTATTGGGAAGCTCTTTGGAGGGATTCAGTACAGGCGTCCTCAAGATGTACCATTTTGATATGTAGATCATTTTGAGCTAAAGGAAATCTAAATCTTGCAGGCTAAAGATAAACTACTGCCCCTCCCTTAACTACCTTGAAGAATTTAAATTTGAAACTTTTCCCAGAAAAAGAATTATTACCAAAGATAACTTTTATATACCATTGTGTATTGGCAATGGTAATTATACCATTAAGTATACACAAAACAATGGTATAGTTATCAAATATCTGCCCTTCTTGTCATCCTGTGAATGACTCTCCTGTCCTTGAAGCTCCAGGCTTCTAACCCATTCTTTAGCTCAGGATTGCATATATATCTCATTTTACTTTTCTGTCTTTGAACCTGTTATGTATTGTATTGGCCAAAAAGTTCATTCGTTTTTTCCCATAGGATGTTATGGAAAAACCTGAATGAAAATTTTGGCCAATCCAAATATGGGGTCTCTGAACTTCTCACGTGTGTGGGGTTCCCATACTTAGAAAATTAAATTCAATTTTCTCTGGTTGATATGTATCATGTCAATTTGATTATTAGACCAGGTGGAAGAACCTTTGAAAGGTAGAGAAAAATTCTTTCATCCCTACATCTACTATAAACTAACACCAAGTTAATTAGTTAATTACATTTCTACTATATACATTTAAGAATACTACATTGATTCTCCATTGCTAGCGGGATAAAATTCAAATTTGTCATTTTATATTCAAGGCTTTTCACAATCAACTGAAGTACATTTTCTAGCACTATTTTTCATTTGCGTCCTAGAAGAATGCTTTGAAACAATTATCTTGATCTTCTCTCTTTCCCATAAAACCTTCACAATTTCTTCTTTGCTCTGAATGTTCTCTATAATTCCAACTACATATCAGAAGATCTATCCCTGGGCAACAGAAAAGAAATGTCAACAACATCTTCATAATCTAAAATTGAGAAAAATATATAACTTCAAAACCAGATGCAAGATTTTTAAGTAATAAGACATGTTTAGATAAGAGAGTAAGTTAGTTGAGATAGAAAGAAATGGAAGAGAAAAACAAAACTATTAGGCATGAAAACCTAAGGAGAAACAATGTGAATAAAGATGTAGTAAGCATTAATAACCAATTATTCAATACTCAATGTGACAGTGACTCTTCTAAGTGGCACACATCTAAGTTAATCTTTATAATAACCTTATTAAGTAAATACTATCATTACTGTCATGATATGCATGAGAAAAATAAAGCCCAGAGATTAAGTAAGCTGGTGAAAAGAAACAAAGTATAGGTCATTGAAAACTGTCATAAAGAAACATTTAAAAATAGTGGAAGAGAATAAAAAGATTAAAATGATTGATATAAGTAGAAAACTGTGAAGGGCCTGAGATTTTAACATTCTTGCAAGTTAACAATTTGGTTGTCCTGTCAGTTTTGTGGATGCTTGCAGAAGGCACAAGATTCCTCATTCAGAGACAAAGGACATAATTACTTACAGCCTAGCAAGCAGTATGAGCTTTATATTTCTCTTACTTTGACCCAGAAGTCCCTGGAGTGGTTTAGGAGCATGTTGTAAATGCTTTGGGTTTGCAGAACATCTGAAGAATCTTGAATTTAAGTAATCCCAATCTTTTAAAATGGAAACTGCTTGCTCAAGAGGGAGACATTATTCTTATTAGACTAGACAGAAAGCAAATCTGTACAAAAGGAAATTTAATTCCTCTGCTCATAATACATGCAGAAATATGAGAGATCCTTGGAGAATTGACTCTCAGTAGTAAAAGAATGTTTACTGTGGATGATGAAGGTTATACATTATACTCAATAGTATTACAGAGGGAGAGAAACAACAAATGAGACAGAAAAAATATTAAAATATATAAAGTAAGAAAGCCTTTCTTTAAAAAAATCATAGACTCAAGGGAGATCCAAAGTTGCAACAATTATAGGACAAATTGAAAACATTGCTAAACAAAAAACTAAGATTCTTTATTGGGCCTTTAAGCAGAAAAGCAGGTTGACTTCAGGGAGAAAAATCACACTAGCATCTACCTAACTCACGGAAACCTCATAAAGCCAGAGGGTACTAAAGTAATATCCACAAAAGCAGAATTAAAAAGTATGGGCAAAATATTTATATCCTGCAATTAAAAACTATACATATAAAGACCTATCCTTCTCAAACGCTTCCAAAAGATTGAAGAGGAGGGAAGACTCCCAAAGTTATTCTATGAAACCACCATCACCATGACACCAAAACCAGACAAAGACACTACCAAAAAAATAAATTACAGGCCGATAACTTTGATGAATATTGATGCAAAAATTCTCAACAAAATATTAGCAAACTGAATCCAATAACACATAAAGAGAATCATACACCATGATCAACTTGGGTTTATTCCAGGGTTGCAAGGATGGCTCAACATATACAACTCAATCAATGTGATACACCACATCAACAAAAGAAAAGACAAAACCATAAGATGACCTCAATAGATGCAGAAAAGGCATTTCATAAAATTCAACATCCATTTATGATAAAAACCCTTGCCAAAGTAGGTGTAGAGAGAACATATCTCAACATAATAAAAACAATTTATGACAAATACACAGCCAACATAATACTCAATGATGAAAAGCTGAAAGCATTCATGCTAAATTCTAGAAGAAGATAAGGATGCCCACTCTCACCAATTCTATTCAACATAATATTGTAAGTCTTAGCCACAGGAATCAGACACGAAAAAGAAATAAATGGTATTCAAATCAGAAGGGAAAAAGCACAATTGTCATTATATTTAAGTGACATGATACTCTATATAGAGAAACAAAGATTCCACATAAAAACTATTAGAACTAATAAATGAATTCAGCAAGGTAGCAAGATACAAGATTCATATACAGAAATATGTTGCATTTCTTTACACTAAAAAAAATTATCATAAAGAGAATGTAATAAAACAATTCTGTTTAAAATCACATTAAAACTACCTAGGAATAGACATAACCAAGGAGGTAAAAAACTTCTATGCTGAGAACTATTAAACACTGATAAAGGAAATCAAAGATAATTCAAGAAAATGGAAAGATATTCCATGTTCTTGGATCAGAAGAATTAATGTAGTTTAAAAGACCATACTAAACAAGCAATCTACATATTTAATGTGATCCCTATCAAACCACCCATGACATTTTTCACAGAACTAGAACAAATAATCCTAAAATTTACAAGGAACCACAAAAGACCCAGAACTATGAAAACAATCCTGAGTAAAATGAACAAAGGTGGAAGCATAACCCTACCAGACTTCAGACAATACTACAAAGCTACCATAATCAAAATAGGGTAGTATTTACACAAAACAGAGATATAGATCAGTGGAGTGGAATAGAGAGCCCAAAAATAAACCCACACACCTTCAATCAACATTTGACAAAGGGGGTAAGACTATAACAAAGAAAAGAGGGT
Organism: Delphinus delphis; assembly: GCF_949987515.2. Taxonomy (NCBI): domain Eukaryota; kingdom Metazoa; phylum Chordata; class Mammalia; order Artiodactyla; family Delphinidae; genus Delphinus; species Delphinus delphis. Next base: position 32,164,514 of record NC_082699.1, on the reverse strand, counting down.
CTCTTCAGCAGGTGGTTTTGGGAAAGCTGAACAGCTGTAGGTAAATTAAAGAATTTAGAATATTCCCTCCACACTTTACACAAAAATAAACTGAAAATGACTTAAAGACTTAAATATAAGACATGATACCATAAAACTCCTAGAAGAGAACAAAGGCAAAACATTCTCTGACAGAAATCTTTGCAAGGGACTTCCCTGGTGGTACAGTGGTTAAGAATCTGCCTGCCAATGCAGGAGACATGGGTTTAAGCTCTGGTCCAGGAAGATCTGACATGCTGTGGAACCACTAAGACCATGCTCCACAACTACTGAGCCTGCACTCTAGAGCCTGCAAGCCACAACTACTGAGCCCACATGCCACAACTACTGAAGCCTGTGTGCCTAGAGCCTGTGCTCTGCAACAAGAAAAGCCACCACAGTGAGAAGCCTGTGCACCCCAACAAAGAGTAGACCCTGCTGGCTGCAACTAGAGAAAACCCGTGCACAGCAATGAAGACACAACACAGTCAAAAATAAATAAATAAATAACAGAAATTCTAGCAATATTTTTTTAGGTCAGTCTCCCAAGGCAATAGAAATAAAAGAAAAAAAAGGGGGGGACCTAATCAAACTTATAAGTTCTTGCACAACAAGGGAAACCATAAACAAAATGAAAAGACAACTTAAGGACTGGGAGAAAATATTTGCAAATGATATGACCATTAAGGGCTTAATTTCCAAAATATACAAACAGCACATACAACTCAACATTAAGGAACAAGAACAACAAAAGAACAATAAAAAATAATGGGTAGAACACCTAAAAAGATATTTCTCCAAAGATGACAGATGGACAACTGACACATGACAAGATGCTCAACATCGCTAATTATTAGATAAATGAAAATGAAAACTACAATGAGGTATTAAATATTATGAATAATAATATTGTGGCTATGATGGAGATTCTTTATTCTTAGGAGATACACTAAAGTATTTAGGATGAAGCATCATTATGCCCATAAATAAATAAATAAATAAATAAATAAATAAATAAATAAAGATAGAACAAAAAATATGGATAAAGCAAAGTGATAGCATATTATTTGTGAATCTAAGTGAAGACTACATGACTGTTCAATGGTCTATTATTTTTTTAAAAAATCAAGCAAAGTAAAGATTAAATGAAAAGGAAAATATACCAGGCAAACACAAAGAAAAACATCAGAGAGGTTGACCTCAAGACAAAGCATAATCAGCAAGATAAAGGGTTCCAAGGAAGCTCTGCCATCAATCTTAATGTACCACAGCATAGCATAACATTCATAAAGCAAATGCTGCAGGAAATAGAAAGAAATACAATAATACAACAAATGAAGTGGTCAAAAAATACTCAGGAGTATAGAAAGAAAATAAATTATGAATTAAGTACCTTTAATAAACATACCAAATTTACACCCTGAATTCAGAGAGTAAAGCTTCTTGGAAACTGCATTTGCAAAATTTGAAGAAATATTAGTCCTCAATATCAATAAATTCCAATACTAAAAATAGTACAGACCATAAATGAATAAAAATAGAAATAAACATCAAAAATAGGAACCTAAAAGTTAGGAAGACAAAATAACACATGAAAAACCTCTCTGTTAAACAACTTTTGTTTCAGCAGAGATACAAAACAGAAATTTGGAAATATCTAGAAAATAAGGATAGAGAAAACACTGGGTATCATATTTTATGGTATATCACTAAATATCTGTTCAGAGAAAAATAAAACCATTAGCATACACATTACTAAAATATAATATCTCTTGCAAGCATACAAGAGAGTTGACTAAAATTCATTTATAAACCATGAGAAAATTCAGAAACAAGGTCAGTTACAAAAATAACATACAAAAATTTACAAGTTTTTCTATTTACAAACAGTAACCTATTAGGAAACAAAAATATACTGTTTTAAATAAAGCCAAACAACATAAAATAAATAAGAATAGGTTTAATAAGGAATGTGTAGAACCTCTATGAAGAAAACATAATTTATTATTTTACTGAGTGGAGGTATGGAGTATATAGAAAAACATTTCTTGTTCTTGAATACGAAGACTTCACATTGTACTGATGTTGATTCCTTGTCTATTAACCTGTGAATTCAATGTTTCTCAACATGACAAGAGGGGTCACATTTCACTTTACATGTTTCTGTTTTGCCTTGAATATTTACAGATAAATGAATAGTTACTATACTTCCAAATGAAGAATAAAAAGTAAAACAAAATGAAAACAATGGAATCTTGAAGGACTTTTTAGGTGTGAACAAATGTCATAGCTAATAACTAATGCTTATGAAGTGTTTACCATGTTCCAAATTCTGTTCTAGGTGCCTTAAATGGATGAATTTATGTAATGCAGAGGCATTACCAGTTTTCATATGGTAAATCACAAACTATGAGAATGATTATTATACCAAATACTCATACCACTCTACCCTTATCATTTTTATGAGTTAGAAGTATTAGATAGAACCTTACATACAAAATATGCTCATAAACTGTCATTGTGTTAACAAGTAACACAGGCATTTTAAGTCAATTATACTTCAAGAACAACCAAATACACTCATAGAAAAAAAGATCAGATTTGTGTTTACTGAAAGTGGAGAGGGGGTGGGAGTAGGGGGAATTGGATGAAGACATTCAAAAGGTACAAACATCTAGTTATAGGACAAATAAGTACTAAGGATGTAATGTACAGCATAATTAATATAATTAAGTTTGCTGAGTGTTATATATGAAAGTTCTTAAGAGAGTAAATCCTAAGAATTCTCATCACAAGGAAAAAAAATTTTTTCAATTTCTTTAATTTTGTATCTATGTGAGATAATGGATGCTCGCTAAATTTAAAGTGGTAATCATTTCATGACGTATCTAAGTCAAATCACAATGTTGTACACCTTAAACTTATACAGTGCTATATGTCAATTATATCTCAATAAAACTGGAGGAAAAAATTAAATAATTAATCAAAAACTTTAGCATTTCAGGTTAAATTAATTAAATCTTAATGTTTTTTGTTTGTTTTAGATTCTTGTATGAAATTTAAATAGGAAACACTTTTAGGTAACATCCATGCACAGTCATGGATAGTTATTGTCCAAAAGAGGGTAAGAGCCAAGTTATAAAAGATACCTCTAGTGGTCATGAGGATAAAGAATGTGGAGCCTGGGGAGGACTGATAGTAGAGATGAGAAGGAAACAAATGAAAATGTCATTACTTCAGTCTTGCTGTTGTAATCTAGTATTCCCATAGGTAATTAGAATAAACAATTATTTAATTTGAAGTCAACATCTAAAAATACATTGAAGAGATTGGATGCAAGTGTTTTTTTATTTCTCAGAAACAATCTTGATCAGTGGAAATACTTAGGGGTTGGTTGGAAATACTGAAAACTGGTTTCTAATCCTAGGCCCATCTCTGAGGAACCTTGAACAAATTATTCTCTGCATGCTTCCTTCTTAATCAAACATGAGGGAATTTACTCTGCAGATATGTGAAACCATGAGAATTTACCTACAGAGTAATTTTGCAATATTGAATGAATAAAAATAAAACCTAATGCCTTCCTCGCATACAGTTCAGTCACAATGTCAATTTTAAATGGCCATTTGATTTGATCTGTCATGGACCATTTTCTATATCCTTTTCTACATTTATATTTACATTTGAGAGAATAAAATTGAAAGTGGCAACTTAAAATAAATTATTTGAAGTAAATATTTTGTGGGGTTTGGCTATATTATCATCTCATATTTCAACTTTAATTTACTGCAATTAGAAATGTTTATCTCTTTCCTCATTTTTTTTGCCAAAACATTTTTTAGGACTCAGAAACAAATTATGTACTTTAGGGGAATGGTGTAAAATTTATGAACTAATTTCTATGGTACCAGTTGAAGTCCATGGGTAAGAGGCCATTCAAGAATTAAAATAGGGGGAGACCTTCAAGATGGCAGAAGAGTAAGATGTGGAGATCACCTTCCTCTCCACAAATACATCAGAAATACATCTATATGTGGAACAACTCCTACAGAAAACATACTGAACACTGGTAAAAGACCTCAGACCTCCCAAAAGGAAAGAAACTCCCCACGTACCTGGGTAGGGAAAAAGAAAAAAACAGAGGCAAAAGAATAGGGATGGGACCTGCACCAGTGGGAGGGAACTGTGAAGGAGGAAAAGTTTCCACACACTAAGAAGCCCCTTCACTGGCAGAGACAGGGGCGTGGCAGGGGGATTAGCTTCAGAGCCACAGAGGAGAGCACAGCAACAGGAGCGCAGAGAGGAAAGTGAAGAGATTCCCACACAGAGAATTGGTGCTGACCAACACTAACCATCTGGAGAGGGTTCTTTGCTCACCCGCCAGGGCGAGTGGGGGCTGGGAGCTGAGGCTCGGGCTTCGGAGGTCAGAACTCAAGGAGAGGACTGGGGTTGGCTGTGTGAACACAGCCTGAAGGGGGTTAGTGTGTCACAGCTGGCCAGGAGGGATTCCGGGAAAAAGTTTGGAATGGACGAAGAGGGAAGAGACATTTTCTTGCCCTTTGTTTCACAGTGCATGAGGAGAGGGAATTCAGAGCACCACCTAAATGAGTTCCAGAGATGGGCGTGAGCTTCAGCTATCAGCAAGGACCACAAAGATGGGCATGAGATGCTAAGGCTGCTCTTGCAGCCACCAAGAAACCTGTGTGCAAGCACAGGTCACTATCCACACATCCCCTCCTGGGAGCCTGTACAGCCCACCACTGCCAGGGTCCTGTGATCCAGGGACAACTCCCAGGAGAACACATGACACCCCTCAGGCTGCTGAAATGTCATGACAGCCTCTGCCACCACAGGCTCCTGCCGCATTCCATATCCTTCCCTTTCCCTGGGCCTGAGTGAGCCATAGCCCCCTAATCAGATGCTACTTTAACCCCGTCCTGTCTGGGCTGGGAACAGATGCCCTCAGGTGACCTACAGGCAAAGGGGGGCCAAATCCAAACCAGAACCAAAGGAGCTGTGCAAAGAAAGATGAAAAAGGGAAATATCTCCTAGCAATTTCAGAAAGAGAAGATTAAATCTCCACAATCAACTTGATAGACCCTACATCTGTGGAATACATGAATAGACAATGAATCATCCCAAATGGAGGTAGTGGACATTGGGAGCAACAATATATATATATTTTTCCTTTTTCTCTTTTTCAGTGTGTAAGTGTATGTTTCTGTGTGTGATTTTGGCTGTATAGATTAGCTTTTACCATTGGTCCTAAAGTTCTGTCTGCCGTTTTTTTTTTTTATTATTATATTCTTTACCACTTGTTATCATTGGTGGATTTGTTTTCTGGTTTGGTTGTTCTCTTCTTTCTTTCATTCTTTCCTTTTGTTAAAATTATCTTTAAAGATTTTTATTTTTAATAATTATTTTTTATTTTTCATTTAAATAACTTTGTTTTTTTTATTTTTAAAATTTCTTTCTTTCTTTTTTCTCACTTTTATTCTGAGCTGTGTGGATAACAGGGCCTTGGTGCTCCAGTCAGGTGTCAAGCCTGTGCCTCTGAGGTGGGAGAGCTGAGTTCTGGACATTACTCCACCAGAGACCTCCCAGTTCCACATAATATCAAATGGAGAAAATCTCCCAGAGATCTCCATCTCAATGCCAAGACACAGCTCCAATCAATGACCATCAAGCTACAGTGCTGGACACCCATGACAAACAACTAGCAAAAGAGGAACACAACCACACCCATTAGCAGAGAGGCTACCTAATATCATAATAAGGTCACAGACACCCCCCAAAACACCACTGGACATGGTTCTGCCCACCAGAAAGACAAGATCCAGCCTCATGCACCAGAACACAGGCACTAGTCCCTCCACCAGGAAGCCTACACAACCCACTGAATGAAACTTAGCCACTGGGGGCAGATGCCGAAAACAACAGGAACTAAAACCCAGCAGCCTGTGAAAAGGAGACCCCAAACATAGTAAGTTAAGCAAAATGAGAAGGCAGAGAAACAAACAGCAGATGAAGGAGCAAGGTAAAAACCCAACAGAACAAACAAATGAAGAGGAAGTAGGCAGTGTACCTGAAAAAGAATTCAGACTAATGATAGTAAAGATGATCCAAAATCTTGGAAATAGAATGGGGAAAATACAAGAAATGTTGAACAAACACCTAGAAGAACTAAGGAGCACACAACTATGATGAACAACACAATAAATGAAATTTAAAATTCTGTAGAAGGAATCAATAGCAGAATAACTGTGGCAGAAGAATGGATAAGTGACCTCGAAGATAAAATAGTGGAAATAACTACTGCAGAACAGAATAAAGAAAAAAGAATGAAAAGAATTGAGGACAATCTCAGAGACTTCTGGGACAACATTAAATGAACCAGCATTCGAATTTTAGGGGTACCAGAAGACGAAGAGAAAAAGAAAGGGATTGAGAAAATATTTGAAGAGATTATATTTGAAAACTTCCCTAATATGGGAAAGAAAATAGTTAGTCAAGTCCAGGAAGCACAGAGAGTCCCATACAGGATAAATACAAGGAGAAACACACAAAGACACATATTAATTAAATTAGCAAAAATTAAATAAAAAGAAAAAATATTAAAAGCACTAAGGGAAAAGCAACAAATAACATACAAGAAAATCCCCATAAGGTTAACAGCTGATCTTTCAGCAGAAACATTGCAAGCTAGAAGGGAGTGGCAGGACATATTTAAAGTGATGAAAGGAAAAAACATACAACCAAGATGACTCTACCCAGCAAGGATCTCACTCAGATTCAACAGAGAAGTTAAAATATATACAGACGAGAAAAAGTTAAGAGAATTCAGCATCTCCAAAACAGCATTACAACAAATGCTAAAGGAACTTCTCTAGGAGGAAACACAACAGAAGGAAAAGAAAAGAGCTACAATAACAAACCAAAAACAATTAAGAAAATGGTAATAGGAACATACATATCAAAAACCACTTTAAATGTTAATGGATTAAATGTTCCAACCAAAAGACATAGACTGGCTGAATGGATAAAAAACGAGACCAGTATTTATGCTGTCTAGAAGAGACCCACTTTAGACCTAGGGACAAATACAGACTGAATGTGAGTGGATGGAAAATAATATACCAAGCAAATGGAAATCAAAAGAAATCTGGAACAACAATTCTTACATCATACAAAATGGACTTTAAATGAAAGACTATTACAAGAGACAAAGAAAGACACTACATAATGATCAAAAGATCAACCCAAGAAGAAGATATAATAATTGTAAATATTTATGCACCAAACATAGGAACACCTCAAAACATAAGGCAAATGCTAACAGCTATAAAAGGGGAAATCGACAGTAACACAATCATAGTAGGGAATTTAACACCCTACTTTCGCCAATGGATACATCATCCAAAATGAAAATAAAAAAGGAAAGACAAGCTTTAAATTATATATTAAACAAGATGGGCTTAATTGATATTTATAAGGCATTCTATCAAAAACAGAATACACTTTATTCTCAAGTTCTCATGGAACATTGTCCAGGATAGATCATATCTTGGCTCACAAATCAAGCCTTGGTAAATTTAAGAAAACTGAAATAGTATCAAGTATCTTTTCTGACCACAATGCAATGAAACTAGATACGAATTACATGAAAAAATCTGTAAAAAGTACAAACACATGGAGGCTAAACAATACACTACTTAATAACCAAGAGATCACTGAAGAATTCAAAGAGGAAATAAAAAAATACCTAAAAACAAATGACAATGAAAACACGATGATCAAAACCTATGAGATGCAGCAAAAACAGTTCTAAGAGGGAAGTATATAGCAATACAATCCTACCTCAAGAAAAAAGAAACATCTAAAAGAAACAACCTAACCTTACAAATAAAGCAATTATAGAAAGATAAACAAAAAAAGCCAAAGTGAGCAGAGGAAAGAAATCATAAAGGTAAGATCAGAAATAAATTAAAAAGAAATGAAGGAAACAATAGCAACCATCAATAAAAGTAAAAGCTGGTTCTTTGAGAAGATAAACAAAACTGATAAACCACTAGCCAGACTCATCAAGAATAAAAGGGAGAAGACTCAAATCAATAGAATTAGAAATGAAATAGGAGAAGTAACAACAGACACTGCAGAAATACAAAGGATCATTAGAGATTACTACAAGCAACTCTATGCCAATAAAATGGGCAACCTGGAAGAAATGGACCAATTTTTAGAAAAGCACAACCTTCTGAAACTGAACAAGGAAGAAATAGAAACTATAAACAGACCAATCACAAGCACTGAAATTGAAACTGTGATTAAAAATCTTCCAACAAACAAAAGCCCAGGACCAGATGGCTTCACAGGTGAATTCTATCAAACATTTAGAGAAGAGCTAACACTTAACTTTCTCAAACTCTTCCAAAATATAGCAGAGGGAGGAAGAATGCCAAACTCATTCTATGAGGCCAACATCACCCTGATACCAAAACCATACAAAGATGTCAGAAAGAAAGAAAACTACAGGCCAATATCACTGATGAAAGTAGATGCAAAACTCCTCAACCAAATACTAGGAAACAGAATCCAACAGCACATTAAAAGGATCATACACCATGAAAAAGTGAGGTTTATCCCTGGAATGCTAGGATTCTTCAATATACGCAAATCAATCAATGTGATGCACCATGTCAACAAACTGAAGAATAAAAACCATATGTTCATCTCAATAGATGCAGTAAAAGCTTTTGACAAAATTCAATAACGATTTATGATAAAGACCCTCCAGAAAGTAGGCATAGAGGGAACTTATCTCAACCTAATAAAGGCCAACATCATTCTCAATGATGAAAAACTAAAACCATTTCCAATAAGATCAGGAAAAGACAATGTTGCCAATCTCACCACTATTATTCAACATAGTTTTAGAAGTTTTAGCCACAGAAATCAGAGAAGGAAAAAATATAAAAGGAATCCAAATCAGAAAAGAAGAAGTAAAGCTGTCACTGTTTGCAGATGACATGACACTGCACATAGAGAATCCTAAAGATGCTATCAGAAAACTGCTAGGTCTAATCAATGAATTTGGTAAAGTAGCAGGATACAAAATTAAATGCACAGAAATCTCTGGCATTCCTATACACTAATGATGAAGAATCTGAAAGTGAAATCAAGAAAACACTCTCATTTACCATTGCAAAAAAAAAGAATAAAATACCTAAGAATAAACCTAGCTAAGGAGAAAAAAGAGCTGTGCAGAAAACTAAAATATGTTGATGAAAGAAATTAAAGATGATACAAACAAATGGAGAGATATACCATGTTTTTGGATTGGAAGAATCAACATTATGAAAATGACTATACTACCCAAAGTAATCTACAGATTCAATGCAATCCCTGGCATTTTACTACTGGCCTTTTTCACAGAACTAGAACAAAAAAGTTCAGTATTGTGTGGAAACACAAAAGACCCCTAAGAGACAAAGCAATCTTGAAAAAAATAAAAATGGAGCTGGAGCAATCAGGCTTCCTGACTTCAGACTATATTACAAAGATACAGTAATCAATAAAGAATGGTACTGGCACAAAAACAGAAATATAGCTGAATGGAACAGGATAGAGAACCCAGAGATAAACACACACAAAACTATATCACCTTAGTTTTGATAAAGGTGGCAGGAATATACAGTCAAGAAAAGACAGCCTCTTCAATAAGTGGTGCTGGGAGAACTGGACAGCTACATGTAAAAGAATGATATTAGAACACTCCCTAACAACATACACAAAAATAAACTCAAAATGGATTAAAGTCCTAAATGTAAGGCCAGACACTATAAAACTGTTAGGAGAAAACATAGGCAGAATGCCCTATGACATCAATCACAACAAAATCCTTTCTGACTCACCTCCTAGAGAAATGGAAATAAAAACAAAAATAGAAAAATGGGACTTAATGAAACTTAAAAGCTTTTGCACAGCAAAGGAAACCATAAACAAGCTGAAGAGACAGCCCTCAGAATGGGAGAAAGTAATTGCAAATGAAACAACTGCCAAAGGATAAATCTCCAAAATATACAAGCAGCTCATGCAGCGCAATAAGAAAAGAAACAAACAACCCAATCCAAAAATCGGCAGAAGATCTAAGTGGACATTTCTCCAAAGAAGATATACAGGTTTCCAACAAACACATGAAAAAATGTTCAACATCAGTAATCATTAGAGAAAGTCAAATCAAACTACAATGAGGTATCACCTCACACCAGTCAGAATGGCTATCAACAAAAAATCTACAAAAAATAAATGCTGGAGAGAGTGTGGAGAAGAGGGAACCCTCTTGCACTCTTGGTGGGAATGTAAATTTATACAGCCACTATAAAGAACAGCATGGAGTTTCCTAATAAACTAAAAATAGAATTACCATAAGTCCCAGCAATCGCACTACTGGGCATATACCCTGAGAAAACCATAATTCAAAAAGACTCATGTACCACAATGTTCATTGCAGCTCTATTTACAATAACCAGGACATGGAAGCAACCTAAGTGTCCATCGACAGATGAACGGTTAAAGAACATGTGGCACATATATACAATGGAATATTACTCAGCCATAAAAAGAAACCAAATTGAGTCATTTGTAGTGAGTTGGATGGACCTAGAGCTTGTCATACAGAGTAAATTAAGTCAGAAAGAGGTAAACAAATACTGTATGCCAACACATTTATATGGAATCTAAAAAGAAAAAAAATGGTTATGAAGAACGTAGGGCCAGGATGGGAATAAAGACACAGACTTACTAGAGAATGGACTTGAGGACACAGGGAGGGGGAAGTGTAAGTTAGGAAAAAGTGAGAGAGTGGCATGGACATATATATACACTATCAAATGTAAAATAGCTAGTGTGAAGCAGCCACATAGCAGAGGGAGATCAGTTTGATGCTTTGTGACCACCTAGAGGTGAGTGGGATAGGGAGAGTGTGAGGGGACAGAGATGCAAGAGGGAAGAGATATGGTGATACATGTATATGTATAGCTGATTCACTTTGTTATAAAGCAGAAAGTAACACACCATTGTAAAGAAATTATACTCCAATAAAGATATTAAAAAAAAAAGAATTAAAATAGAACTTCAAGATGGCAGAAGGTAAGAGGTGGAGATCACCTTCCTCCCCACAAATACATCAGAAATTCAACTACATGTGGAAGAATTCCTATAGAACATCTGCTGAACACTGGCAGAAGACCTCAGACTTCCCAAATGGCAATAAAATCCCCACATACCTGTGTAGGGCAAAAGAAAACAAAAAACAAACAAACAAAAAAACCCAAAGACAATAGAATAGGGATTGTACCTGTACATCTGGGAGAGAGCTGTGAAGGATCAAAAGTTTGCACCTACTAGGAAGCCCCTTCAGTGATAGAGACGGGGAGGGGGCAGCGGGAGAACTATGGAGCCATGGAGGAGTGCGCAGCAACGAGGGTGCAGAGAGCAAAGTGGAGAGTTTCCCACACAGAGGATTGGTGCCAACCAGCACTCACCAGCCTGAGATGCCTGTCTGCTCACCCACCGTGGTGGGTGGTGTCTGGGAGCTGAGGTTCAGGCTTCAGATATCAGATCCCAGGGAGACTGTGTTTGGCCGTGTGAAGACAGCCTGAGGGGTCTAGTGTGCCACAGCTAGCCAGAAGGGGGTCCAGAAAAATGTCTGGACCTGTAGAAGAGGCAAGAGACCATTGTTTTGGGGTACATGGGGAGAGGGGATTCCTTCCCCATCTGCCCACAGAAGGCAAAGTGCCACCTAAATTAGCTCCAGAGACGGGTATGAGCTTGGACCCCAGAGACAGGCATGAAACACTAATGCTGCTGCAGCCATCAAAAATCCTGTGTGCAAGCATGGGACCCTATCCACACTGCCCCCCCCCCGATAGCCTGTTCAGCCTGACAGTGCCAGGGTCCTGTGATCCAGGGACCACTTCCCTTGGAGAACACATGGCATGCCTCAGGCTGTTGCAACATGACAGTGGTCTCTGCCACCGCAGGCCAGCCCAGCATTCCAATTATGACTACTGTACCCCTCACTCCCCATGGCATGAGTGACCCACAGCCACCTAATCAGCTGCTGCTTTAAGCCCCTCATGCCTGGGCTGGAATCAGATGCCTGAGTGTGACCTACATGCAGAGGTAAAGGTGGGGACAAAACCAAAGGTGAATACCAGGAGATGTGTGAACAAAGAAGAGAAGGGGAAATCTCTCCATGCAGCCTAAGGAGCAGTGGATTAAATCCCCACAATCAACTTATGTACCCTGCATCTCTGGAATACTTGAATAGACAATGAATCATCCCAAAAATGAGGCAGTGGAAAATTGGGAGCAACTGTAGACCTGGGATTTGCTGGCTGCTACTGATTTGTTTCTAATATTTATGTTTATCTCAGTTTAGTTTTTAGTGCTTGTAATCATTGGTGTATTTGTTTACTAGTTTGGATGCTCTCTTCTTTTTAATTTAATTATTATTTTTTCTTTAATTATTATAATTTCTTATGTTAGTAATTTTTTAATTTATTTATTTTCTATTTTATTTAATTTCTTCCTTTTTCTCTTCTGAGCCATGAGGATGACAGGGTCTTGGTTTTCCAGCATGGTGTCATGCCTGAGCCTCTGAGGTGGGAGAGCCAAATTCAGGACATTTGCCCACCAGATACCTCCCAGCCCCACATAATATCAATTGGCAAGACCTCTCCCAGAGATCTCCAGCTGAATGTTAAGACCCAGCTCCACACAACAGCCAGCAAGTTCCAATGCTGGATGCCCCATGATAAAGAAGTTGTAAGACAGGAACACCACACCAGCTATTAGCAGAGAGGCTGTCTAAAATCATACTAAGTTCACAGACACTCCAAAACACACCACAGGACATGTCCCTGTCCACCAGAAAGACAAGATCCAGCCTCAAACACCAGAACACAGGCAACAATTCCCTCCACCAGGAATCCTACACAACCCACTAAACCCACCTCACCCACTGGGGACAGAAACTGAAAACAACAGGAACCATGAACCTGCAGCCTTCAAAAAGGAGACCCCAAACACAGTAAGTTAAACAAAATGAGAAGACAGAGAAACACACAACAGATGAAGGAGCAAGGTGAAAACTCACCAGACCAAACAAATGAAGATGAAACAGTCTGTCTGAAAAAAAACTCAGAGTAATGGTAGTAAAGATATCAAAAATCTTGGAAATAGAATGGGGAAAATACAAGAAATGTTTAACAAGGACCTAGAAGAACTAAAGAGCAAACAAACAATTATGAACAACAAAACAAATGAAATTAAAAAAATTCTCTAGAAGGCAATAGCAGAAAAACTAAGGCCAAAGAACAGATAAGTGACCTGGAAGATAAAAGACTGGAAATAACTTCCACATAACAGAATAAAGAAAAAAGAATGAAAAGAATTGAGAACAGTCTCAAAGACCTCTATGACAGCATTAAATGCACCAACTTTTGAATTATAGGGGTCCCAGAAGAAGAGAAAAAGTAAGGGTGTGAGAAATTATTTGAAGAGATTTTCTAGAAAACTTCCCTAACATAGAAAGGAAATAGTTAATGAAGTCCTGGAAGTCCCATACAGGAAAAATCCAAGGAGAAACATGCCAAGACACATACTAATCAAACTATCAATAATTAAATACAAAGAAAAAATATTAAAGCAGAAAGGGAAAAGCAACAAATAACATAAAAGGGAATCCCCATAAGGTTAACAAGTGATCTTTCAGCAGAAACTCTGCAAGCCAGAAGGGAGTGGCAAGACATATTTAAAGTGATGAAAGAGACAAACATACAACCAAGATTACTCTAGCCAGCAAGGATCTCATTCAGATTTGACAGAGAAATTAAAACCTTTACACACAAGCAAAAGTTAAGAGAATTCAGCACCACAAAACCAGCTTTACAACAAATGCTAAACAAGCTTCTCTGGACAGAAAACACAAGAAAAGGAAAAGACCGAAAAGAACAAACTCAAAACAATTACGAAAATGGTAATAGGAACATACATATCAATAATTACCTTAAATGTAAACGGATTAAATGCTCCAACCAAAAGACAGAGTCTGGATGAATGGATATAAAAACAAGACCCATATATATGTTGCCTACAAGAGACCCAATTCATACCTAGAGTCACATACAGACTGAAAGTGAGGGGAAGGAAAAAAATATTCCATACAAATGGAAATCAAAAGAAAGTTGGAGCAGCACTTCTCATATCAGACAAAATATACTGTAAAATAAAGACTATCACAAGAGACAAAGAAGGACACTACATGATGATCAAGGGACCAATATAAGAAGATATAACAATTGTAAATATTTATGCACCCAATATAGGAGTACCTCAATACATAAGACAAATGCTAACAGCCATAAAAGGAAAAACCGACAGTAGCACAATAATAGTAGGGACCTTAACACCCCACTTTCACCAATGGACACATCATCCAAAATGAAATAAATAAGGAAACACAATGACACATTAGACAACGTGGACTTAATTGATATTAATTGATATTTATAGGAATTTCCAGCTGAAAAAAACAGAATACACTTTCTTCTCAAGTGTTCAAGGAACATTCTCCAGGATAGATCATATCTTGGTTCACAAATCAAGCCTTGGTAAATTTAAGAAAATTGAAATCATATCAAGTATCTTTTCTTACCACAATGCTATGAGAGTAGATATGAATTACAGGAAAAGACTGTAAAAAATATGAACGCATAGAGATTAAACAATACACTACTAAACAACCAAGAGATCACTGAAGAAATCAAAAAATACCTAGAAACAAATGACAATGAAAACACGATGATGCAAACCTTTAGAATGCAGCCAGAGCAGATCTAAGAGGGAAGTTTATAGCAATACAATCCTACATCAAAAAACAAAAAAGCAAAAAATCTCAAATAAACAACCTAAACTTACACTTAAAGCAATTAGAGAAAGAAGAAGAAGAAGAAGAAGGAGAAGGAGAAGAAGAAGGAGAAGAAGAAGGAGAAGAAGAAGAAGAAGAAGGAGGAGGAGGAGGAGGAGGAGGAGGAGGAGGAGGAGGAGGAGGAGGAGGAGGAGGAGGAGGAGGAGGAGGAGGAGGAGGAGGAGGAGGAGGAGGAGGAGGAGAAGGAGGAGGAGAAGGAGGAGGAGAAGGAGAAGGAGAAGGAGAAGGAGAAGAAGAAGAAGAAGAAAAGAAAAAGAAGAAGAAGAACAAGAAGAAGAACAAACAACCAAAGTTAGTAAAAGGAAATAAATCTCAGATCAGAAATAAATGTAAAAGAATTGAAGGAAACTATAGCAAATATCAAAAAAAACTAAAAGCTTCTTCTTTGAGTAGTGAAAGAAAATTGATAAACCACTAGCCAGACTCATCAGGAATAAAAGGGAGAAGACTCATGTCAACAGAATTAGAAATGGAAAATGAGAAGTAACAACTTACACTGCAGAAATACAAAGAATCATGAGGCTTTAGTACAAGCAACTATATTTCAAAAAACTTGGCAGAAATGGACCAATTCTTAGAAAAGCACAACCTTCTGAGACTGAACCAGGAAGAAATAGAAAATATAGACAGACCAATCACAAACACTGGAATTGAAACTGTGATTTAAATTTTTCAAACAAACAAAAGCCCAGGACCAGATGGCTTCACAGGCGAATTCTATCAAACATTTAGAGAATACCTAACACCAATCCTTCTTAAACTCTTCCAAAATATAGCAGAGGAACACTCCCAAACTCATTCTATGAGGCCACCATCACCCTGATACCAAAACCAGACAAGGATGTCACAAAGAAAGGAAACTACAGGCCAATATCACTGATGAACATAGATGAAAAATCCTCAACACAATACTAGCAAACAGAATCCAGCAGCACATTAAAAGGATCATACACAATGATCAAGTGCAGTTTAACCCAGAGTGCAAGGATTCTTCAATATATGCAAATCAATAAAGGTGATACACCATATAAACCAACTGAAGGATAAAAAAAATCAAATGATAATCTCAATAGATGCATAAAAATCTTTTGACAAAATTCAGCATGGATTTATGATAAAATCTCTCCAGAAAGTAGGCATAGAGGGAACCTACCTTAACATAATAAAGGCCATATCTGACAAACTAAAAGCCAACATCATTCTCAATGGTGAAAATTTGAGACCATTTCCTCTAAAACCAGGAAGAAGACAGGGTTGCCAATGCTAACCACTATTATTCAACATAGTTTTGGAAGTTTTAGCCACAGAAATCAGAGAAGAAAAAGAAATAAAATGAATCCAAGTTGGAAAGAAGGAATCAAACTGTCACTGTTTGCAGACGACATGATACTATATATAGAGAATCCTAAAGATGCTACCAGAAAACTACTAGAGCTAATCAATGAATTTGGTGAAGTAGTAGGATACAAAATTAATGCACAGAAATCTCTTGCATTCCTACACACTAATGATGAAAAATCTGAAAGAGAAATTAAGGAAACATTCCCATTTACCACTGCAACAAAAAGAATAAAATTCCTAGGAGTAAACCTATCTAAGTAGACAAAAGACCTGTATGCAGAAAACTATAGGACACTGACGAAAAAAATTAAAGATGACACAAACAGATGGAGAGCTATACTATGTTGTAAGATTGGAAGAATCAACATTGTGAAAATGACTACACTACCCAAAGCAATCTACTGATTCAATGCAATCCCTATCAAACTACCAATGGCATTTTTCACTGAACTAAAACAAAAAATTTCACAATTTGTATGTAAACTCAAAACACCCTGAACAGCCAAAGCAATCTTGAGAAAGAAAAACAGAGCTGGAGGAATCAGTCTCACTGACTTCAGATTATATTAGAAAGCTACAGTAATCAAAACAATATGGTACTGGCACAAAGACAGAAATATAGATGAATGGAACAGGACAGAAAGCCCAGACATAAATCCATGCACATATGGTCACCTTATTTTTGATAAAGGAGGCAAGAGTATACAATGGAGAAAAGACAGCCTCTTCAATAAGTGGTGCTGGGAAAACTGGACAGCTACATATAAAAGAATGAAATTAGAACACTCCCTAACACCATACACAAAAATAAACTCAAAATGTATTAAAGACCTAAATGTAAGGCCAGACACTATAAAACCCTTAGAGGAAAAAACATAGGCAGAACACTCTATGACATAAATCACAGCAAGATCCTTTTTGATCCATCTCCTAGAGAAATGTAAATAAAAACAAAAGTAAACAAATGGGGTCTAATGAAACTTAAAAGCCTTTGCACAGCAAAGAAGCCATAAACAATATGAAAAGACAACCCTCAGAATGGGATAAAATATTTGCATATGAAGCAACTGACAAACGATTAATCTTCAAAATATACAAGCAGCTCAATATTAAAAAAAGAAATAACTCAATCCATAAATGGGCAGAAGACCTAAATAGACATTTCTCCAAAGAAGATATACAGATTGCCCACAAACACCTGAATGGATGCTCAACATCACTAATTGTTAGAGAAGTGCAAATCAAAACTACAATAAGATATCACCTCACACTGGTCAGAATAGCCATCATCAAAAAATCTACAACAGGCTTCCCTGGTGGCGCAGTGGTTGAGAGTCCGCCTGCCGATGCGGGGAACACGGGTTCGTGCCCCAGCCTGGGAAGATCCCACATGCCACAGAGCGGCTGGGCCCGTGGGCCATGGCCGCTGAGCCTGTGCGTCCAGAGCCTGTGCTCCACAATGGGAGAGGCCACAACAATGAGAGGCCCGCGTACCCAAAGGAAAAAAAAATCTACAAAGAATAAATGCTGGAGAGGGTGTGGAGAAAGGAACCCTCTTGCACTGTTGGTGGGAATGTAAATTGATACATCCACTATGGAGAGCAGTATGGAAGTTCCTTAAAAAATGAAAAATAGAATTACCATATGATCCAGCAATCACACTACTGGGCACATACCCCGAGAAAACCACCATTCAAAAAGAGTCATGTACCACAATATTCATTGCAGCACTATTTACAATAGCCAGGACATGGAAGCAACCTAAGTGTCCATCAACAGATGAATGGATAAAGAAGACGTGGCACATATATACAGTGGAATATTATTCATCCACAAAAAGAAATGAAATTTTGTTTTTTGTAGTGAGGTGGACGGACCTAGTGTCTCTTATACAGAGTGAAGTAAGTAAGAAAGAGAAAAACAAATACCGTATGCTAACACATATATATGGAATCTATAAAAAAAAAGTTTCTGATGATCCTAGGGGCAGGACAGGAATAAAGATGCAGTCGTAGAGAATGGACTTGGCACATAAGGGTTGAAGTGTAAGCTAGGACGAAGTGAGATAGTAACATTGACATATATACACTATCAAATGTAAAATACATAGCCAGTGGGAAGTAGCTGCAAAGCACAGGGATATCAGCTCTGTGCTGTGTGACCATGTAGAGTGTTGGGAGTGTGGGCCGGAGATGCAAGAGGAAGGTGATATGGGGATAAATGTATACATATAGCTGATTCACCTTGTTATACAGGAGAAACTAATAGAACATTGTAAAGCAATTATACTCCAATAAAGATGTTTAAAAATGAATTAAAATATTATTTATAAATGGATTCGAATCTGGGTATTTTACATCTCTTTTCTGTGGTCTCTTCAATTTTACCACAATAAGATGCCTTCATATTCTATCTTAAATCCTTTGAATTTTTTCTGATTTTGCATTTTGGATAATGCACTTAGCTTCTTTTAGGACACTAAGACAACTGGATACTATGTGTAACAAGCTGACAGGTGTGGTAGCAGTGTGGGTTGCCATGACTTTACTTACATTAAATATATGAATTTGAATTGAGAATCTATATCTGTGTTAAACTATATGTACATTTTAATGGAAACATACACTTTAATATTGGCAGAGCTAATCTTTTGCTAACTAGGTTTTATTAAATAGGTTAAATATGTTTCTAAACTTAAAAAGAGAAAATTAAATACTAAGATATTTTGAGCAGTAAGATATTTTAACTGAATATTTACATTTTTAATTGTTCTTGATAAATTGAATCTCTGAAAAATGTATTGACTAAATTTTGATGAAATTCAGTTTGTTTTTTAATCAATGAGTTTCTGAGTTTCAAAATGTTTTACTTCTCCCAAATATAATATATAGATTCTAGATTCTTTAAGTATTTCCAGCTGAGTAAGGGAAAATGGAAAACTGGTAAAAACTACCAATCCACTTTCCACTTGTAGTTTTAAGCTTGTACAGTAACATTCTGATTTTCCCTACTTCATGTTTGTTTCTTTTTGACATTGTTTATGAAAAAATTTTGGATAAATTCTCACCACTTGATTAAGAAATATGGTCTTTCAGCGACCAACAAATTCTGCCTGATCAGTAAAGGATGCCAGCCTTTTTTGCCTGATGAGCAGTGTATAGCTAGTCAGTTGAAAATATCAGGGCTAAACCATCTCACTGGGTTCTCCTGGCATTGAGTAAAACTAGCTCACCTGAACTAGAGGAAGCCCCTTTGACAACTGCCGTTATTTCTTTTTCTTATTATCACTGTCTTCCTTCTTCCTTCTATCAGATGTCAGAGGCAAAGACCCAAGAGTATGCAGCAGGATTTAATGGCAACAGATACCAGCTCATATTCACTTCCTTTTTGAAAACATGATTTGTCTTTCATTCAGTCAATACACAATTATAAATGATTTATTGACTACTTTTTTTTAAATAATGAATGGTATCTTCTTAGAAACAAAGAGTGACTACTTCTTATATGCAACATACCACAATAGATATTGCAGAGAGAAAGCTATGAAAGGTACCTAATTACCCAATTGGTGGGGAGAAAAATACTCTTTTGTTTTCTAAAAAATAGGTGTGACAGATTGTAGCAGGTCCTTAATAGAGACACACAAATTGAATTATGTCATGACAAGAATATTCTGAATAATCAATTTTGACAGGGCAGCAAGGGAAGACTTCATGATGGAATTGAGTGTTGGAGGATAAGGATTTCAGTGTTCTTCCAGTCTTAGTGTACACTATGAACAATGACACATGGTTTTGAGATTATCAGAAAAATTATGAGTCGTTGGTCATGATATTTACAGTGAGTGAAAAGCTATGTTTGATAGAGATGCTGAAAGGTAGTTTACAGCCAGATGAAGTGCCTTGAGTTCTATGTGAAGAAATTTGGGGCTGAAAGGGAGGTATTGATCCTGAGGAAAAGATGTGGGAAACAGAGTTCCAAAGAAATGTCTGCTGAGTGTAATGAAATTGTGGGTATAATTGTGGACAAATATTGTATGAATAGAAATTTCCTTTTTTTCTTTTTTTCCTGTAATTGGAAGAAAAGCAGAACATGAAGTTTTATGGTCAGCAGACACTGTTGACATCCATCACGTATTGACAAATGTTGACTTTAAGGGCTTAGGTCACTGTGCTTCTTTCGCTGAGAGCTTTTGATAGTTCTATAAGAATTTATGTTGTGCATGCACAGGGCAGACTGGAATGGGTAATTTAATGCCCTTACGGGCAACTTCAATAAATATGAGATGGGACTAGGTGGATAAACACTCCAGCTTCCCCATTCATTGAAAGAATATTATAAATAATTTCTCAGTTGATCTCCAGTGAGATTGAGGCCAACTTGCACATAATGGTAATCCATTGCTTAAAGTAAACTTTATTTTTTTCTCTCTTCTTCATCTCATTTCCTCACCCCTTAACTTGCGCTTCCTGAGATCACTACCAAATAAACTATATGCAGCCAAGGCCCTTGTCTCAGTGTTTGTTTTGGGTTAACCCAAATTAAGATAGTTTGTATTAGTGCCCTAGAGAGCACACCCTCAGGCTAGAATCCTGGAAATGCATCAATTGTCCATCAGATGGTAATAAAGAACACTATCCTGGTGAATGGGGTGGCTTACAGTAACACAACAATTACTAAAACCCTAACTTCTTGGTGGGTTGGGATGATGTACAAGTGGAAGGGGAAGTAATGACTCAGTCAATAGCTAGCATGTGGGAAAATGTAGCAGCAATGGTCATTTTATTGATTTTGAAATTGGATGGCTTTTATTAAATATTCTAGGAAATGTAGGAAAAAAAGGAATGGCATGCTCAGGTTACTCAATTACTAACTCAGTGTAGTCTGTTATATTTGGAAGATCCCCATGATAGCATATAAAGAAAGTATTTAAAAGTTGAAATTAGCTGACATTAAAACAAGTCCAATTTCTCTTCTAATTTTCCTCTCCTTGATGCCCTGACAAAACACAGGGGTTCTAGAGGTTGGGAAGTATACCCTACAGTAATTCAGAGATGGTCAAATTAGTGAAGATTTTAGGGGTCCAATGAGATCCACCTGGGTCATAGTTTGGGTGGGCACAACAGCAATCCATCATGTGCTTTATCATTTGGAGTCAAGGCTGACTGGATCCAGGATTACATGAAAAAGTGCCAGATGCCTGAACAAGTGGCTCAGTCCTTCATGTTACCCAAACCTGTCAATGCCTCTCTTTCAGCCAACAACTGTTTATTCATGAGTGTTCCTTATGACAAGCTAATAACAGGAAGAAACCCAGACTTAGTCCTTCAATGGACCTGCTCAATATTTTGGCATGAGCTGAAAAAATAAACTAGTTTTACAATAAAGTCTTCTTTGTTATCCTAAAGAGCCGTGGTAAAGGAAATCCTTCTAGTGGGACAGAACAGCAAGAGGAACAATTGATTATCAACTTTGTAAAGAGGGAAAAGTTGTCTGATGTAAGGATATACATGTACTCTTGGGCAGAGCTGAAAGGTTTGGTTGTTGATCAGGGCCTCAGGGGAACAACAGTGGAGATTAGGGACAAAATAATATGGAGAAAATGTATGTGGATGCATCATTAGGTGTTTGCCCAATGTGTTTAGATGCCCTGTGAAACCTGCACTGCAGAGGAGGTACTTAACAGCCAGACTGAACAGTATTATTTATGTATCCTTGTTCACCACATTTCTTGCACTATGGGCTTATGAAAAGACAGAATGATAATAATAGAGGTTTAGTATATAAACCCCACAACATGAGCTTCCTGGCATGTCTTTCTTGGTTTCTACTTAATTTAAATCTAAAGTCTTATTAATGTGCTGTAGTATGTGCAGAACACATTTGGCTATGAAGTTTAAAATCTGACCTGCTTTACAGATTTAGAAAAATGTTTTTGTGCCTTAAAGCCTAAGTGTCTTGCTTGTTGACAGAAATTCTTTGCCCATTTTTTTTTTGCCACAGCTGAGGCTACATATTGAGATCTGTACTCCTGTGTTTGTTAAGACCTCAATAAACTTAGTTCAGCCCATTTAAAATAACTGCTCATTTTTGGACAAATTTGACCAAACAAAATCAAATTCTTATAGTGTTACCCATACTCAC
This sequence comes from Delphinus delphis, assembly GCF_949987515.2. Classification (NCBI taxonomy): domain Eukaryota; kingdom Metazoa; phylum Chordata; class Mammalia; order Artiodactyla; family Delphinidae; genus Delphinus; species Delphinus delphis. Next base: position 32,142,019 of record NC_082699.1, on the reverse strand, counting down.
AAAGTCAAAGGCTACAGCTGCTCACCCACATGCATCTGGTAAAAGTCATGTGCACTAGAGTATAAACCAGCTGTAAAATGCAATATAGTGTGTTGGCAAAAACTATGTTTGAAAACTTCTATACTCCTGATTGCTAAAGCTCATGGTACAACCATGTATCCTGGCCACATAAATTAGTCTCTACAAATGTTATTTTATTCTGCACTTATGAGTCCTTATATATAATTGGCAAATTTCCTGGCTTGAACAATCCAATATTCAAGTTTTATTTTTATTTATTTAACATCTTTATTGGAGTGTAATTGTATTACAATGGTGTGTTAGTTTCTTCTGTATAACAAAATGAGTCAGTATACATATATCCCCATATCCTCTCCCTCTTGCATCTCCCACACACACTCCCTATCCCACCCCTCTAGGTGGTCACAAAGCACCGAGCTGATCTCCCTGTGCTATATAGTTGCTCCCCAATAGCTATCTATTTTACATTTGGTAGTGTATATATGTCCATGCCACTCTCTCACTTCCTCCCATCTTACCTTCCTCCTCCCCATGTCCTCAAGTCCATTCTCTACATCTGTGTCCTTATTCCTGTCCTGCCCCTAGGTTCTTCAGAACAATTTTCTTATTTTTTAGATTCCATATATATGTGTTAGCATATGGAATTTGTTTTTCTCTTTCTGACTTACTTCATACTGTATGACAGACTGTAGGTTCATCCACCTCGTTACAAATAACCTAATTTCATTTCATTTATGGCTGAGTAATATTCCATTGTATATATGTGCCACATCTTCCTTATCCATTCATTGATCGATGGATACTTAGGTTGCTTCCATGTCCTGGTTACTGTAAATAGTGATGCAATGAACATTGTGTTACATGAGTCTTTTTGAATTATGGTTTTCTCATGGTATATGCCCAGTAGTGGGATTGCTGGGTCGTATGGGAGTTCTATTTTTAGTTTTTAAAGAAACCTTCATACTGTTCTCCATAGTGGCTGTATCAACTTACATTCCCAACAACAGTACAAGAGGGTTCCCTTTTCTCCACATGCTCTCCAGCATTTATTGTTTGTAGATTTTTTGATGATGGCCATTCTGACGGGTGTGAGGTGATACCCCATTGTAATTTTGATTTGTATTTCTCTAACGATTAGTGATGTTGAGGATTCTTTCATGTGTTTGCTGGCAATCTGTACATCTTCTTTGGAGAAATAGCTATTTAGGTCTTCTGCCCATTTTTGTATTAGGTTTTTGTTTTTTTGATATTGAGCTGTGTGAGCCGCTTGTACATTTGGAGATTAATCCTTTGTCAGTTGCTTCATTTGCAAATATTTGCTCCCATTCTGAGGGTTGTCTTTTTGTCTTGTTTATGGTTTCTTTTGTTGTGCAAAAGCTTTTAAGTTTCATTAGGTTCCATTTGTTTATTTTTGTTTTTATTTCCATTTCTCTAGGAGGTGGGCCAAAAGGATCTTGCTGTGATTTATGTCATAGAATGTTCTGCCTAAGTTTTCCTCTAAGGGTTTTATAGTGTCTGGCCTTACATTTAGGTCTTTAATACATTTTGAGTTTATTTTTGTGTATAGTGTTAGGGAGTGTTCTAATTTCATTCTTTTACATGTAGCTGTCCAGTTTTCCCAGCACCACTTATTGAAGAAGCTGTCTTTTCTCCATTGTATACTCTTGCCTCCTTTATCAAAGATAAGGTGACCATATGTGCATGGGTTTATCTCTTGGCTTTCTATCCTGTTCCATTGATCTATATTTCTGTTTTTGTGCCAGTGCCATATTGTTTGATTACTGTAGCTTTGTAGTATAGTCTGAAATCAGGGAGCCTGATTCCTTCAGCTCTATTTTTCTTTATCAACACAGCTTTGGCTATTCGGGGTCTTTTCTGTTTCCATAAAAATTGTGAAATTTTTTGTTTCAGTTCTGTGAAAAATGCCATTGGTAGTTTGTTAGGGATTGCATTGATTTTCTAGATTGCTTTGTGTAGTATAGTCATTTTAACAATGTTGATTCTTCCAATCCAAGAACGTGGTATATCTCTCCATCTGCTTGTATCACCTTTAATTTCTTGCATCAGTGTCCTATAGTTTTCTGCATACAGGTCTTTTGTCTCCTTTTCTAAGTTTATTCCTAGGTATATTTTTCTAATTTTTGTGGTGGTAAATGGGAGTGTTTCCTTAATTTCTCTTTCAGAGTTTTCATCTTTACTGTAGAGGAGTGCAAGAGACTCCTGTGCATTAATTTTGTATCCTGCTACATTACCAAATTCATTGATTAGCTCTAGTAGTTTTCTGGTAGCACCTTTAGGATTCTCTATGTATAGTATCACATCATCTGCAAACAGTGACAGTTTTACTGCTTCTTTTCCTATTTGGATTCATTTTATTTCTTTTTCTTCTCTGATTGCTGTGGCTAAAACTTCCAAAACTATATTGAATAAGAGTGGTGAGAGTGGGCAATACTGTCTTTTCCTGATCTTAGTGGAAATGGTTTCAGATTTTCACCATTGAGAATGTTGTTGGCTGTGAATTTGTCATATATGGCCTTTATTATGTGGAGGTACATTCCCCCTCTGCCTACTTTCTGGAGTGTTTTTATCATAAAAGGGTATTGAATTTTGTCCAAAGCTATTCCTGCATCTATTGGGATGATCATATGGTTTTTCTCCATTTGTTAATATGGTTTATCTTGTTGATTGATTTGTGTATATGGAAGAATCCTTGCATTCCTGGGATAAACTTCACTTGATCATGCTGTATGGTCCTTTAATGGTGCTGATGGATTCTGTTTGCTAGTATTTTGTTGAGGATTTTTGCATCTATGTTCATCAGTGATATTGGCCTGTAGTTTCCTTTCTTTGTGACATCATTGTCTGGTTTTGGTATCAGGGTGATGGTGGCCTCGTAGAATGAGTTTGGGAGTGTTCCTCCCTCTGCTATATTTTGGAAGAGTTTGAGAAGGATATGTGTTAGCTCTCCCCTGAATATTTGATAGAATTCACCTGTGAAGCCATCTTGTACAGGGCTTTTTTTTGTTGGAAGATATTTTATCACAGTCTCAATTTCAGTGCTTGTGATTGGTCTGTTTATATTTTATATTTCTTCCTGATTCAATCTCAGAAGGTTGTGTTTTTCTATGAATTGGTACATTTCTTCCAGGTTTTCCATTTTATTGATATAGAATTGCTTGTAGTAATCGCTCAAGATCCTTTGTATTTCTGCCATATCAGTTGTTACTTCTCCTTTTTCATTTCTAATTCTATTGATTTGAGTCTTTTCCCTTTTATTCTTGATCAGTCTGGCTAATGGTTTATCAATTTAGTTTATCTTCTCAAAGAACCAGCTTTTACTTTTATTGATCTTAGCTATTGTTTCCTTCATTTCTTTTTCATTTATTTCTCATCTGATCTTTATGACTTCTTTCTTCTGCTTACTTTGGTGTTTCTTTGTTCTTCTTTCTCTAATTTCTTTAGGTTTAAGTTTAGGTTGTTTATTTGTGATGTCTCTTGTTTCTTGAGGTAGGATTGTGTTGAGATAAACTTCCCTCTTCAAACTGCTTTTGCAGCATCCCATAGGTTTTCGGTCATCGTGTTTTCATTGTCATTTTTTTCTAGGTATATATTTAATTTCCTTTTGATTTCTTCAGTGATCTCTTGGTTATTTAGTAGTGTATTGTTTAGCCTCCATGTGTTTTACTTTTTACAGATATTTTCCTGTAATTGATATCCAGTCTCATAGCATTTTGGTCAGAAAAGGTACTTGATATGATATCAATTTTCTTATATTTACCAAGGCTTTATTTGTAAACCAAGATATGATCTATCCTGGAGAATGTTCCATGAGCACTTTAGAAGAAAGTGTATTTTGTTGTTCTTGGATGGAATGTCCTCTAAATATCAATTAAGTCTATCTTGTTTAATGTATCATTTAAAACTTGTGTTTCCTTATTTATTTTCATTTTTGATGGTCTGTCCTTTGGTGAAAGTGTGGAGTTAAAGTCCCCTACTATTGTTGTGCTACTGTTGATTTCCCCTTTTATAGCTGTTAACATTTGCCTTATGTATTGAGGTGTTCCTATGTTCGGTGCATAAATATTTACAATTGTTTTATTTTCTTCTTGGATTGATCGCTTGATCACCATTTAGTGTCCTTCTGTGTCTCTTGTAATATTCCTTATTTTAAAGTCTATTTTGTCTGATATGAGATTGCTACTCCAGCCTTCTTTTGATTTCCATTTGCATGGAATATCCTTTTCCATCCCCTAACTTTCAGTCTGTATGTGTCCTGAGGTCTGAAGTGGGTCTCTTGTAGACAGACTATATATGGGTCTTGTTTTTGTATCCATTCAGCCAGTCTATGACTTTTGGTTGGAGCATTTAGTCCATTTACATTTAAGGTAGTTATCGATATGTATGTTTCTATTACCATTTTCTTAACTGTTTTGGGTTTGCTATTGTAGGTCTTTTCCTTCTCTTGTGTTTCCTGCCTGGAGAAGTTCCTTTAGCCTATGTTGTAAAGCTGGTTTCATAGTGTTGAATTCTCTTAGCTTTTGCTTGTCTGTAAAGATTTTAATTTCTCTGTCGAATCTGAATAAGATTCTTGATGAGGAAGTAATCTTGGCTTTAAATTTTTCCCTTTCACTACTTTAAATATGTCCTGCCTCTCTCTTTTGGCTTGCAGAGTTTCTGCTGAAAGATCTGCTGTTAACCTTATGGGGATTTCCTTGTGTGTTATTTGTTGTTTTTCCCTTGCTGTTTTTTATATTTTTTCTTTGTATTTATCTTTTGATAGTTTTATCAATACATGTCTTGTTGTGTTTCTCCTTGGATTCTTCCTGTATGGAACCGTCTGTACTTCCTGGACATGACTGACTATTTCCTTTCCCATATTAGGGAAATTTTCAACTGTAATTTCTTCAAATATTTTCTCAGTACCTTTCTTTTTCTCTTCTTCTTCTGGGACCCCTATAATTTGAATATTTGTACATTTAATGTTTTCCCAGAGGTCTATGAGACTGTCGTTGATTCTCTTCATTCTTTTTTTCTGCTCTGTGGTAGTTATTTCCACTCTTTTATCTTCCAGTTCACTTATCCGTTTTTCTGCCTCAGTTAATCTGTTACTGATTCCTTCTAAAGAATTTTAAATTTCATTTATTGTGTTTTTTCATCATTGTTGGTTTTCTCTTCAGTTCTTCTAAATCCTTTAATTGTTTCTTGTATTTTCTCCTTTCTATTTCCAAGATTTTGGATCATGTTTATTCACATTACTCTGAATTGTTTTTCCAGGTAGATTGCCTATTTCCTCTTCATTTGTTTGGTCTGGTGGGTTTTTACGTTGCTCCTTCATGTGCTGTGTATGTCTCTGTCTTCTTATTTTGCTTAACTTACTGTGTTTGGAGTCTCCTTTACACAGGCTGCAGGTTTGTAGTTCCCATTGTTTTTGGTGTCTGCCCCCAGTGGGTAAGGTTGGTTCAGTGGGTTTTTTAAGCTTCCTGGTGGAGGGTACTGGTGCCTGTGTTCTGATGGTTCAGGTTGGATCTTTTCTTTCTGGTGGGCAGGACCACGTCTGGTGTTTTCTTTTGGTGTGTGTGAACTTATTATGATTTTAGGCAGCCTCACTTCTAATGGGTGTGGTTGTGTTCCTGTCTTGCTATTTGTTTGGCATAGGGTGTCCTTCAGTGTAGCTTGCTGGTCTTTGAGTGGAGCTGGGTCTTAGGGTTCGGACGGATATCTCTGGTTGGCCTTTGTCTGTTTGATATTGTGTGTGCCTGGTAGGTCTCTGGTGGACCAATGTCCTGAACTCAACTCTCCCACTTCAGAGGCTCAGGCCAGACACCCGGCCCTAGCACCAAGATCCTGTCAGCCACATGGTTCAGAAGAAAAGGGAGAAAAAAAAGAAAGAAAAAAGAAGTTATTAAAATAAAAATAATGATTAAAAATTTTAAAATAAAAATTAATAAAATAGGAGAAATTAAGAAGAGTGAAACCAAACTAAAAAACAAACGCACCAATGATAACAAGTGCTAAAAAGTATATGAAAAAACCATACTGATAGAACCCTAGGACAAATGTTAAAAGCAAATCTATACAGACAAAATCACACAAAGCAGCATACACAAAGACACTCACAAGAAAGGAAAAAGGAAAATAAAAGTATATATGGAAAGGGCAACCAAATCAATAATCAAATCTACCAATGATAATAAGCTCTAGATACTAAACTAAGATAAACATAAAACTAGAACCAAATTAGTTGCAGAATGAAAACCCCAAGTCTATAGTTGCTCTCAATGTCCACCGCCTCAGTTTTAGGATGATTCATTGTTTATTCAGGTATTCCACAGATGCAGGGTACATCAAGTTGATTGTGGAGATTGAATCCACTGCTCCTGAGGCTCATGGAGAAATTTCCCTTTCTCTTCTTTGTTCACAGAATTCCTGGTGTTCAACTTTGGATTTGGCACCCCTTCTGCATGTAGGTCGCCCTCTGTCATCTGCTTTTCACCCAGACAGAAGAGGGTTAAAGGAGCAGCTAATTTGGGTTCTCTTGCTCACTCAGGCCGGGTGGATGGAGGAGTACAAAATGTAGGGAAAGCCTGCAACAGCAGAGTCCAGAGCTCGTTTAGGCAGTGCTCTGAATCCCCTCTCCTTGCGTACCCTGAAACAATGGTGTCTTGACTCTTAGGCAGGTCCACACTTTTCCCAGACTCCCTCTGGTCTAGCTGTGGTGCATTAGCACTTTTCAGGCTGTGTTCACACAGCCAACACCAGTCCTCTCACTGGGATCTTACCTCCAAAGCCCGAACCTCAGCTCCCAACCCCAACCTGCCCCAGCCAGCGGGTGAGCAGACAAGGTTCTCAGGCTGGTGAGTGCTGGTTGGCACCCATCCTCTGTGTGGGAATCTCTCTGCTTTGCCCTCTGTCCCCTGCTTCTGTGCTCTCCTCCATAGCTCTGAAGCTTCCCCCCCTCCCACGCACCTGAAAGGGCACTTCTCTGCCCATGAAGGTGCTTCCTAGTGTGTGGAAACTTTTCCTCCTTCACAGCTCCCTCACAGAGGTGCAGGTTCCATCCCTATTCTTTTGTCTCCGTTTTTTCTTTTTCACTACCCAGGTATGTGGGGATTTTCTTGCCTTTTGGGAATTCTGAGGTCTTCTGCCAGCGTTCAGTAGGTGTTCTGTAGGAGTTGTTCCACATGTATATGTATTTTTGATGTATTTGTGGGGTGGAAGGTGATCTCCACGTCTTACTCCTCTGCCATCTTGAAGGTCCAATACGTTAGTTTTAGGGGATCAATCAACAACATCTTTTGTTTTTCCTTCCCATAATTTGAATATAAATAAAAGATGGGCAGGAAAAATAAAAACATGAGATTTATTCCTGGAAAGAGTTGGTTGGAGGACCTGACTTAATTCTTTGTGTTTCCAATATTTCACCACTAACTTAGACATCATAGAGAGAGGGGACTATCCTTGTATGAGTGAGAAAAAAGACTTTAGTATACCTTTCACTGAACAAGCACTGAGAAGGGAAAGCTCAAATGTGTCTGAGTCCAGCATGCCCATTTTATTTTCTGAAACTCACCAATCAGTTAACTCATTCCTCTCTCCCTAGGGACTACTGAGTGAAGTGCAAAGATTGACCAAGAGTGTTATTATGGGGAAGTCTCTCCATATTGCAATAATGATCACAATTTTGAACCTACACATTTTTCCAAGATATTTTACCTGTGCTCTTTTCCCAATAATAATTTGCTACAAGAGGAACTGTTTTTTCTTTTTTTTCATTAGCATCCATTCTATGCAAGTCTAAAGGTATCCAAGAAGACTTAAGGTGATGAGTATTTACTTTTTAATCCATGATAGTAACTTTAATCTGATATGTGAAATTAATGTGAAAGCATTAATTTAGGAATTAAATGATCTGTGTCACCTACCCTACAAAATACTTAATCCTTCTTCCCCTCCCCTGACTCTAATTTTCCTTATATCTGAAATGATGCTAGACAGCTACTTTGAGAATTCTATAAAATAACATACAAAATGATGTTGTAAATTATAAAAGATTAAATGTAAATGTTATTTTTATTGTTTTATTTTTTAAAATTTTTATTGGAGTATAGGTGACTTAAAATGTTGTGTTAGTTTCAGGTGTACAGGAAAGTGAATCAGTTATACATATATCCACTCTTTTTAGTTTTTTTCCCATATAAGTCATCACAGAGTATTGAATAGAGTTCCCTGTACTATGCAGAAGGTCCCTGTTGATTATTTATTTTATATATAGTAGTGTGTATGTGTTAATCCCAACGTCCTAATTTATCCCTCTCCCCAACATTTCCCCTTTGGTAACTATAACTTTACTTTCAAAGTCTATGAGTGTGTTTCTGTTTTGTAAATAAGTTCATTTGTATCATCTTTTTAGATTACACATATAAGTGATATCATATACTATTTGTCTTTCTCTGTCTGACTTACTTCACTTAGAATGACAATCTCTACGTCCATCCATGTCGCTGCAAATGGTATTATTTCATTCTTTTTTTATGGGTAACATTCCATTGTATATATGTACCACATCACTTTTATCCATTCATCTGTCAATAGACATTTAGGTTGCATCCATGTCTTGGCTATTGTCAATAGTGCTGCAATGAACATTGGGATGCATGCATTGTTTCGAACTACATTTTTCTCTGGGTATATTCCTAGGAGTGGAATTGCTAGATTATAGGGTAGTTCTATTTTTAGTTTTTAAAGGAACCTCCATACTGTTCTCCTTATGGAGACTTAGATTTCCACCAACAGTGTTTGAGGGTTCTCTTTTCTCCACACCCTCTCCAGCATTAATTGTTTGTAGAATTTATGATGATGGCTGTTCTGACTAGTGTGAGGTGATAACTCATTGTAGTTTTGATTTACATTTCTCTAATAATTATTGATGTTGAGCATCTTTTCATGTGCCTCTTGGATATCTGTATGTCTTTGGAAAAACGTGTATTTAGATCTGCCCATTTTTCACTTGGGTTGTTGATTGAGCTGTTTGTTTTTGATTGGGTTGTTGCCTTTTATTATTGAGCTTCATGAGCTGTTTGTATATTTTGGAGATTAATCCCTTGTCAGTAGATTCATTTGCAAATATTTTCTCCCATTCTGTGTGTTGCCTTTTTATTTTGTTTATGGTTTCCTTTGCTGTGCAAAAGCTTTTAAGTTTAATTAGTTCCCATTTGTTTATTTTTGTTTTTATTTTCACTACTCTAGGAGGTGGATCCAAAAAGATCTTGATGTGATTTACGTCAGAGAGTGTTCTGGCCTATGTTTTCCTCTAACAGTTTCCTAGTGTCCGGTCTTACATTTGGTCTTTAATCTATTTTGAGTTTATTTTTGTGTATGGTGTTAGGGAGTGTCCTAATTCCATTTTTTTTTACATGTAGCTGTCCAGTTTTCCCAACACCACTTATTGAAGAGACTGTCTTTTCTCCACTGTTTAGTCTTGCCTCCTTTGTCATAGATTAAGTAACCATAGGTGTGTAGGTTTATCTCTGGACTTTCTATACTGTTTCATTGGTCTATATTTCTGTTTCTATGCCAGTACCATACTCTTTTGATTATTGTAGCTTTGTAGTATAGTCTAAAGTCAAGGTGCCTGATTCCTCCAGCTCCATTTTTTTCCCTTCAATATTGTTTTAGGTACTTGGTGTCTTTTGTTTTTCCACACAAATTGTAAAATTTTTCGTTCCAATTCTGTGAAGAATACCATTGGTAATTTGATAGAGATTGCATTGCTTCGTGATTTCTTTGGGCAGTGTGGTCATTTTGATAATGTTGATTCTTCCAGTCCAAGAACGTGGTATATCTCTCCATATCTTTGTGCCATCTTTGATTTCTTTCATCAGTATCTTATAATTTTCTGAGTACAGGTCTTTTGTCTCCTTAGGTAGGTTTATTCATAGGTATTTTATCCTTTTGATGTGATGGTAAGTGGGATTGTTTCCTTAATTTCTCTTTCTGACTTTTTGTTGTTAGTGTATAGCATTTGGTAAAGTTGCAGGTTACAAAATAAATGTAGCTGTTAAATGATAATGGTACCTATTTGATACTCAATACTAGTTTGATCTAAACTAGTTTACATAACTGAATAAATTTAAAAATTAAAGTCTGTTATTACTAGTATTTATAATTTATTACTAGTATATATAAATTTGCAAAAATTTACTTGGGATGTATTTTAGTAATTTTCCTTTTAAATATAAAAAGGTGAAAAACACTAGAAATCTCATTAGACAGAGAGAAATATTATTATTACTTTACTGACAGTCCTTCATACATACAATATATAAATCATAATGTATAATCTCCTTTCGCATTGCTTTCCCTACTTAGTACATTGTAAAAATTATTTCAAGTCAATTAGTATAGATCTAACAGATTTAAAAAAATTGCATGATATTGTGCTGGTGTATGGACCACATTTTATTCAATTATTTTCTGCTTGATCAGTAGTCACGTACTACAGCAAACTTTCTTTGTTGTTTTTGTGTGTGTGTTTGTGTGGTAGATTCCTAGATCTAGAATAACTGTGGTAAAGGATATGCATATTTAAATTTTGTTAGTTAACGTCAGATTATTGTTTGAAAAATTTAAGTTTTCAACCAAAAACATAACGTTTTATTTTCATTGCTCTTTCATCAACAGTAATGTTGAGAATCTTTTCATATGTTTAATGGACTTTTGATTTGCTTCATGTGTAAATTTCCAGTTCAGAACATTCACACATTTTTTTTTCCTATTTATTGTCTGTTATTGATTTGTAAAAGCTCTTTTTCTATTACAGGTATTAATGTAGTTGAAATATTTTTACAATCTGTTTTTGTTTTGGCTATCTGTGTGGTATATTTTGCTTTTGAAAATATTTTTTAAATTATTATTCTATAAAATATATAAATCTTCCATTAAATCTTCTGAATGTATTTTCTTCTATTTCTTCTAAAAATATTTTCTCTTTAACTATTTTATATTTACTTTCTTTCTTGTATGCACTCCAATCAGGTTTTCATCCCCATCAATTATTAGAAGCATTCAAAAGAGTTCATCACTCCCTCAGTTTTAAAACAATCTTGTGACTTGGCTTCTAGGCTATCACCTTGCTTCTTTAGCCCCCAACTGAGCTCCCCCTTTCCACTCTCATGGAAAAGTCTGTTCTCCATGGAGCAACCAGAATTACACTATAAAATATGTATCATATAAAACACAGTTCCTTCAGTGGAGGAAGCCTCCAGTGATTTCTTTCATTTAGTATAAAATCCATACTCTTACTATGGCTTATGAGTTCCCCCATGATCAGGTCCCTGCCTGCCTCTTCAATCTCCTCCCCAACTCTTGCTCTGACTTCACTTTTTTTTTTTTTTCTTGCGGTACGCGGGCCTCTCACTGTTGCAACCTCTCCCATTGCGGAGCACAGGCTCCGGATGCACAGGCTCAGCGGCCATGGCTCATGGGCCCAGCCGCTCTGTGGCATGTGGGATCTTCCCGGACCAGGGCACAAACCTGTATCCCCTGCATCGGCAGGCGGACTCACAACCACTGCACTACCAGGGAAGCCCCTGACTTCACTCTTTTTTATCTGCAAACATGTGAAGCTTATATCTCCTCAGATCTTTGCACTTGTTTTTCCTTCTTGTCGAAATGTTCCTTCTCCAGACATCTACAAGGCTTTCACACTTGTTCATTTGGGTCTCAGCTCAGATGTTGCCTCCTCAGAAAGACCCACCATTGTTATACTGCAGTAACTTTACACTGATGTTAAATCATATATTACATCATATGTCACATATTTCCTTTCTTCTGAGATTGTTGTCTGTCACCCACACTAGATTCAAGTTCTATGAGAAGGGACACAGTCAATCTTCTTTTTCCTAGAAAAGCCACAGTAGGTCCTTGATAAATATTCACTGAGTGAATAGTTGAATATATGAATTTAAATCTTTAATACACCTAGAATTTTTAATCATGTCTGTTGAATTTGTCATTTATGATGTTCCTATAAACACTAAGATTTATTTCTGAACTTTCTATTATATTTCACTGATCAATTTGTTTATTCCTATTCCAGTACCACTCACTCAATGGTTTATTCCTTTGCCACTGTTTTGACTATATACCTCTAAATTGTGGGAGGATTTACCATATTTGTGAAGATCATGACATATTTCCACAACCTAGAACATGACTGGTATTTCCACTTGTTTAGATCTTTTTTTATGACTTAAAATGTTTTATCTTTATTTTTACATGCTTGTGTCTTTATCTACTTAATACTCTAGTTTTTGCACAGAGAAGGCAGACCTTGACCATGTTTGTGAGTTAAGTCAATTATGAATTAGAATCTCTTACTTCTTCATATGTAGCTCCTTTATTATTGTTTATGGACTAGTCTCCAGATGTCTGACCTACCTCCAAGATGTCCCCAGGAAGGTGTTCCTGGTTTTGGCTCATTCTGTCACACCTAATTTCTCCTGAACTTTTTATAAGCTGCTCTATCTACCTAGAAACTTTTCCTTCTTCACTTTGCCTGGTTAATATCATTTAGATCACTGTGTAATTGTCATTTATTCAGGGAAACTTTCCTTATCTTCTTTGATAAAGCCAGCTCCCATTATTAAACATGATTTTAGCTCCATGTACCTTTTCTTATTAGCATTTCTCAGAGCTGGCAATTTTAGAATTTTCTGAGATTATTTGAGGATATCACTGAAGTTCACTAAAGTTAGGGACTGTGGGGACTGTGTCTGGTTTTTACTCAAATTTTATCTGCAGCACCTAGTGTAATGAACTGACTCATTAATGTTCAATAGATATTCATTGATTAAAAGACTGGGTGCTAAACATTAGATAAACCACATTAAAATGTATTATGTAACACAGTACAGAAAAATTTTCTATTTTGCTGATCAATATCTTCCTCCTCTTTGACATTCTTAAAGCTATTCTCTCTTTTCAATTAACGTAAGAATAAAGATTCAAGTGTATTAGAACTACATACAACTTTGGAAAATAGACAGCAACAAAACTATTTAACATAAAGTAACCTCTTATCTGATTCCTCTAATAGGAAACCATTGCTGCTCAAAAACAGAGTGCTGACTAGCCTTAAAGAGTGGCAAATTCAGCAAAACTCTTTAGTGCTTCAGGAAATTATTAGCAATAAGCACTCTGGTCTGGCTTGACCCACAAAGGTTAAGTTCATTGTTCATTTTTAATGTTTCTTAGTTGGAAAGCTAAAATACTTTAACAAATAAACTGATCATATGGTATATAAGATCAGCTCATTTAAAATTCTACTAATTACTTGTCATTAATTTAGAGACCATTGCCAATATATGTTAATTTTAAAGAAATGACAATGTTCTGTAGATCCCTGTGGTATTGATCTTTAAAATATTGTTTACCAATATAATTCTTTACTCAATTAATCACTTTAGCTAACAAAATCTCTGAGTGGCATCTGCCAGCCTTTCCAAGTCTGTTTGTACTGTTCATTTGTGTTTTTTTCCCAAGAACAGAGCTCTTAGTGATATTACAAATGTGTTTCTGGAATAGCTGTCTAATGGAAATTGGCTTTGGAGAAATGCTTAGGTTTATTTCCCTCAAACCTTTACATTTTTTGTAAGGGAGCTTTAGCATTATGGAGCATTTTTTAGAAAGCATCTTTAAAATAGTTGACGTTGGTCCCTATCGTATGAATGTCTTATTGGTATTGCCCTAGCAAACATCTATCTTACACAATGTAAGAACATTAACATTATTGTACATTTGTGTTTCAAAAATTTTAATAGTTTTATTTCCAATCAACTACAAATGCCTGGTCATTAGTGAGAATGTGGACTCTGAGCATCCTATATATTTATTTTTCCAAAAAAAGGAGAACACTTAAGACACCATGTGATTTGAATATAAGTAGCTATAAAATTTACATGAAAGATCAAGACTAAAAAGGAATGAATGACTTTCAACAGAATTCAATTTAAAACTGTCTCTGTATCAAAAAAAAAGATTTAAAAAATTAACTGCAAGAACAGAAAAAGCAATATTTAACATATATTGTAGGCTGAATACATACCAGGAATTCTGCTAAACATTCTATTAAAATTTTTACATAATACTCTTGATAATAGGAAAAAAAAATTCGTTAGAATATGTTAAAAATAAAAGTTGATTTTCAGTTAAAAAAAGTTCTTCTTTTGAAAAGCACCTTAAAGAATATTATGTGCTTTCATATTGTAATAATGTAAAGGGTTATAGTTACATCTATTCGCAAACTTATCCCAAGAATTCAGTCACAATCTGAAAAACACTACATCCATGTAGTTTTAATACTTTAGCTGATTTAGAAGAATATGATTTCATATTTGTTGATTAATAGTCAGGAATAGTGACACATTAATTTTAATTTAGAGCCAGAATGTACTAATTAATAACACACATGTGCTAGTCTCATGTACATATAATTGACACTTAGAATATTAAAATCTTTCTGCACATTAGAATGCACAAGGAACATAAGAACTATGATGAACTATGGATGCATTTTATGAGTCTTAGAAATATGATTTGTTAAGGGTTTAATTATGTCTCCCCAAAAGATATGTTAAAGCCCTAACACCTGGCATCCTTGAATGTGGTTTTATTTGGAAATAGCCTTTGCAAATGTAGTCTTGTCAAAGTGAGGTCATACTTGATTAAGGTGTCCCTAATCCAACGTGACTAATGTCTTTATAAGAAGACAAGAGACAAGGAGAGAACAACATGTGAAAACACAGGCAGACATTGAATTGCTGTAGCATCAAGCCAAGGAATGTCAAGAATTTCCTGGAAGCCACCAGAACTTGGAAGAGGCAAGGGAAGATATCCTCCTCTACAGACTGCAGAGGGAGCATGTCCTTGTTGACAACTTGATTTTTGGACTTCTACCCTCCAGAATTGTGAGACAATAAATTATTGTTGTTTTAGACCATTCAGTTTTGTGGTACTTAGTTACAGCAACACTAGGAAAGCAGTACATGGCTAAAACGTAGGAAAAATGTTCATGCTTGTTAATTGTTTGGTGTATGAGACATGGGACAATTTGATTTTATGGTACTATTCTCCTACCTCAAAGAAATGCATGGTTATATTAATGTATTTTAAATTATAGTGAGTTAATATTAATCGAGTTTTTAAAAATTAGTTTATACTTCTTGATATATCTTTGGGTATCCTACCCATAATCCAGACTATCGAGTTACTCCCAGTTCCTGAATTCACCATGATGTCACATTTTTTCACATTCTTTATTCTTTTCAATTCTGGAAATTCCCACCATTCTTTGAGTATTTCTTATCTTCTTGTATCAACACTTCATTGTCATAATAATGTCAGTTACTTAACAAACATCAACAAAACATGTGTGGCATATAACAATAAACATTTATTTATATCATGGGCTCTGGGGTTCACTGGTGGCCAGCTCTGTGTCATATCTTTCATATTCCAGTACTCCAGCCTGACATGTTCTGTTGGCATTCACTGAACTCACAAGATAAGTGGAAAGTGTAAATATTTTTCAGGTCTTTGCTTGTGTTACATCTGCTAAATCAAACCACATGGCTTATCTCAGAATTGAGAAATAGGAAAATATTTTCAACCTCTCTATGGGAAGAGTATCAAAGTTACGTGTAAAGGGTCTTATACAGGGAGTGGCAAAGAATTGGGTTATTAATGCAATCAATCTACCATTCTTTCATTCTCTGTATTTGTTTCTTTTGAAACTTCTTTTGGAATAACAATTCACCTCATTTTAATAGTGCTTTCATATTTTCTAAATTTTTGTCTTTTTGCTTTTCATTCTTGTTGATTTCCATACTCTTTTAACTCATTAACTTTCTCTTTGGATATGTCTAATCTGCTATTAATCAATCAATCCACTGACTTTCATTTACAATGGTTAGTTTTTTATTTTTAGAAGTTGTATTTGGTTCCTTTTACAAATATGCCATCTTTTTAAGAATGTGATTTATTAGTTTTTAATTCTTCTTTATCTCTTTAAGTATTGCAAATATACTTATTTCTTAGCTCTTTCCAGTTTCATCTTTTGATTCATTTCCATATTTTTACCATGAATGACTTTACAAACAGGCTATCTATCTTCTTTCACCTACCTATCTCTCTCTTTTTTCTTTTTTTTTTTGTGGTATGCGGGTCTCTCACTGTTGTGGCCTCCCCCGTTGTGGAGCACAGGCTCTGGACACGCAGGCTCAGTGGCCATGGCTCACGGGCCCAGCCGCTCCTTGGCATGTGGGATCTTCCCGGACCAGGGCACGAACCCGTGTCCCCTGCATCGGCAGGCAGACTCTCAATCACTACGCCATGGTATTTTCTCCCAAATGCCCAACTTAAAAAATTCTTTACTCCTGTGTATACCCTGTCCCCTTGCCTAGCAAGTAATAAGCTCAGAGTTTGTGCTTTTGATCAGACCAGTCTTATTATCTGTGCATTATCACCTCACGGGGCATGGTTTCAAGATATATAAATTTATATATGTTGTTTAATTTTCAGGCAATGTGGCAAAATAGCAATAAAACAGACTTTTTAAGAATACAGACCTGTGTTCAAATCCCAGAATTCCTCAAGCAAGCTATTTACATCTTTAATTTTCCATTTTTGCTTCTGCAAAATTGGAGTAAAAATTACAGCACATGAGACTGTTTTGGGGATTATGTGAAATAATCCATATTGTCTAATGATCAATAAATTGTGTTCTCTTCACCCCTAAAATATAGGAGCATATAGTTTGAGACCTCATTGAACACCTGAACATTTTTTTTCTGTCACAACACTGGGACTAGAGCTTGAAAAACTATTATCAGGAACTTCTCAGAGCAAATCTGCATGTGCCTGTAGCAAACCTACCTCAGACTGAGAATCAATTGTTTTATACTTTAGAAAAGGTGTCCTATAAATATAGTTAGCCCTTATTCAGTTGAAAGGAATAATATTGCCAACTTGAAAGGAGGGCAAATATCTATTATTTCACTGAAATGCATTAATTTAGAAAACTTAACTGAGTTAATCTAGAGAAACATGAATTCTGGGGGTAACTCTATGAGCAAGGGCATCCCTAAAAATAGTTTTTCCATTTTGTCTCATGGATCCACATCAGGAAAGCTAAGGGAGGTGAGAATGGAGGTGGATTATACAATAGGAACTCTTCAAGAAGAGGAATTAGATCTATTAATCTCTTGTCAAAGTTATGGTATTATTTGTAATTATTAATAACTTATTGATACATTATGAATATTGGGTAGTATGGTGGTCTAAATTTGTACATCTAAACATAAACAGACAGAATAACTTTAACATATTTAACTAGTCAATTCAAACACGTGTTTGAACTGGTTGCTTTCACCACTGTCTGAGTGTTTTCATCATTTTGTAGCTTTGGCATGGTGTTAACACTTTTTTAAGTATGATGACCAACACATCCTGATGTATGTAAAGAAATTTTCCTAGAAAAAATTCTCAACATGCTGTATGGTCTCCAAGAAAAATACACAAAATCAGTGGTGCTTCAACATCTTTTTTTTTTTTTTTTTATCAATCCATTTCTGGGCAAGATTTCAAAGGAAGTATCTGTTACAATGTTAGACACTTTCCAGCAGATTGAAAAAGAAACATTCCAACCAAAATCTTACATTTGATCAGCTGCCATATCAAGGGATGGGTTATTTCTGCTTTTAATCTAAATGTTCTTGGTTAAAAGAAAGAGTTTTAGCTTCCATTTGGATATTAGTGGGAATAATATATCTAAATTTCTCAATGGATGAAAAGTTGTTTTGATAATATGACCTTCTACTGAATAGGGAGGTCTACTTTTTTGAGATATAAATTGAATTTGGAAGTTTCTAAATAAATGTGATTAGAAAATTTTCCAAAATACCATCTTTATTATTTCTTTAAGAAAAGAATTACAGCTCCTGCATACTTGCCATTGGGATATATTTTAAAATAGCAAAATCACTTTAGTGTTGTTTCAGCATAACTAAAATTTGATGATGCAGCAGCAGTTATGTATGTACATGAACCAATCTTAAAATTATCCATTTAAGATTGGTTCATGTACATAACTAAACCAATACTGTGACTTTTTCTTCTTAATCTATCTTATATCTACTTTGTTCAAGAAATGTCCCTTGGTAAAGTTGAAAATTAGAGTACATACATAACCCTAAAATAAATAAATATTGCTCCATATTTGATCTTGTATTATCCAAGATAGTATTGGTTTCATATAATTATACTTAAAATAAATATAATGAATTATATATCCATCAAAATGCAAACTGATCTTGTACCTTTTGTAAGAGTTAATATAAATTTACAAACAAGAAAAATTTATAAAGCCATGTGTTCCTCTTTTCTTATTTGTTTTAAAACATTATGCTGTATAATTGTAAGGCAAGTAGGGAAAGTAGGTAGACAAGGAGAAGAAAACATAAAAAAGAAGAAAATTATGATTTGATCTCTTTATACCTCCTCATGTCACAGACTTTTGAATTGATATATGCTGTTTACAAAACTTGGACTATGATCTGAAGTTACAAATTCTGTATGTTATTATGAAATTTGACCTTAGCAGGTATTTGCTACCCTCTTTAATGTTGATTAAAGTTTACAATCCAATTGTTTTTCTAACAAGTGTGATGTGAGATTAATTTCTAGCAAAGTGAAAAAAAAAAAAACACTACACTGTCATTGGGAAAGTTTAGTTTACAAGCCGAAGGAAGCTCATTCACCCTATCTAAATATTAATTGCAATAGTTGATACCAATGCATCTTTATAACACACACTTTAACTGCAGGAGGAGTCAAAATGGTTTGCACTCAGTTTAAAATTCCAAAAAACAACATATGTCTGATGACTTCTGAATATTAAGAGTTCCAATTCTTGGTGCCAGTTGATTGAATTCAGATGTGGTTGCACCTGGAAATCATTGTGGCTTCTTTTAGTTATCAGATGGCTGAGGATATTAGACTATGATAATGTTGATGTGTATGGAAAATATAGTATATTTTAAAATACTTTTTCTTTAATCTTCTTTTACCTCTTCCACTACTCTCCCTCCTACCTTCTGAATTATAAAAATACATGCTTGAGGTAAAAATTCTATATGTTTTAGAAGGATATTTAGTAAAATGTGAAAATCTGCTTCTCTTATCCTGCTTCTCTCCATTCAATTATTAAGTGGTCTTAAAAATTTTTATATAATTCCCTGTATTTCACAGGTGTAGAAGATATTTTCCCTAGTTTGTTCTTTGTATTTTGACTTTGTTGTGATATAAAATTTTTATTTGTTTGCAGTAAAACATATCAATCATTTCCTTTGTAGCTTCTGGGTTGATATCATACTTTGGACAACCTAAAGTAATTCCAAAGGTTATTTTAGAATTATTCTAAAGATAATATAAATATTATTAAGATTCTAAAATAATGTGCCTATGTTTTTTTGTTTGTTTTTTATGCTGTTATGTTTTCAATTCGTATCTTTAATTTAGCTCAAATTTTATTTGATGTTTTTCTTTTTTCTTTTTGAAAGACCTGAGAAAAGGACTTTTTTTTTCTTAAATAATTGACAAGCCAGTTGTCCTACCTCTTTTATTTTCCTATTTAAATATCACAACATTCTCTCATTCAAGTTCAAACAAAGGAGAGCAAAGCTTTATATGGTCACTGTATCAACTCTTTTATTTTTTGATCTTACAACAAATGTTTGCAGCATCTCAGTGGTATTGATAAACACAGCTCCAGTGAAAATTGTCATAAAAGAAGGAATTTATTGCATATTCAATCTGCTTTTCATTTGAAGTAGAATACTCTTCTGATTTATTTAAAAGTGCAGTAGGATGTTTGAGGAGAGTTTTGATGGAGAATTTGTTGACAACTAAATTTTTATAAATCCATAAAATGGCAGATTCTTGCTCATAGAAAAATCTTGGTGTCCAGTTGGAAAAGAAAGTAAAGCAGATGGTTTCAGAATTCAATAATTTTAAACCAACCATAACACTGAAGCTACATGAGGAATACGTGTTTCATTAAATTTTAGTTACTCCCTGAGTCCTAGATAGACCAGGTGAAGAGGTGAAAATATTCCTCTGTCTTGGCTCTGTACATAGCCCTTGGAGAGTTCAATCACTTGCAAACTCAAGAAAAGAACTGACTGGCACAATCACCTAAAACTATTTCATGAAACCAAATATATTTTCGGTCCCTTTTAAAATTCTCCTTCTTGCCCTTTTAAGTGTAAACTTCTGATGGAAAATGGTATAGGCTAAAATGATTATCTCACAGACCAGTGACCAAATAATTCATAGTTCTGATGAATTTGGTCACAGAGAAATAAGTAGGTCAAAAATAAATCACTGTCTATTGCAACTAATTGATCCAGTCAAAATTAAAGACTAATAAGTTAGAAACTTCAAGTGTCATGATGCTGTCAGAGATGTGGAATAGTTTAATGGTTAAAAGATGTCTAACTCCCTGGGTTCCAATTTTGGCTCTATTGCTTGACAACTGTGTGTTATTTATTATTTATTTGTAATCATGTGTCATTTAGTCTCTTTTGTTTTCAGTTTCCTCATCTGTAAAAAAGGGTTGTGAGGATAAATTGATATAGGTAAATAATCTAGCATTCAATAAATGCTGTTTAATACTCTTTTAATTTTTTATTCTATAACAAGGGTACTGTCCTTTAGAATCTATAACCTCAAGATTCAAAATTGTAAGAAAACAATTTAGGCAATTTTGTTTCTGATGACTTACAGACTATGGAGAAAAGTTGAACACTGACACTTATATGTCCTTACATGTCTACACTTCGATTTCCTATCTGAGTTCTGCTTTCTTAAAAGCATTTTGCAATTACTAATAAGATCTAAGAAGTCCTCCTTTAGAGTCTTATTTGTTTTACATAACAGTCTTCCTGTTCCCTCAGAATAGATAAGGAATACATTATTTTATAGAAAATACAGAGAAGTATAAAAGGGAAAGTAAAAATCAAGTACAATTCTATCACCTAGAGAAAATTTCATAAAAGAGTTAATATTTACCTGCATACTTTTTTTCTTAGGAGTCATAGCTATTTTCCCATATTGTTATATATTTATACAAATATTTCTGTTTAATATTATTTTGTATTTCAACCTAAATTTATCTAACCATTTAGATATACCTACATATCTATATAACTGTATTTGCTTTTCTTGCTACAAATAATGATGGTAACATCTCTTGTTTTGCATCTTTGATTAACCCAAGGAGAAATTTCCGAAAACAGACTCTGTTCTGAAGGTATGTTATCACTGAGGACCTTGATACATATTGACAACTATTTCTCAGAAATTTTATATCAATTTATATTCCCACCAGTTGTATTGCAGCTGCATTTAGGATAACATTTTTTGACATTTGCCATTTTGATAGGTAAAAATGTCATCTATTCTTGTTTTAATTTGCTTATCTTTGATTAATAATGTCTTTTTTTTCACAAGAGTTCTTTCTTAAGAATTCATTTGTATGTCTTTTTAATTAAAGGTACACCTCATTAATACTTTTTAATGTTATCAGTTTGTAAGAGTTAACCAAGATTAAATTATTATTTATATTTATGTCACTACATGTACTTAATGTCTTATAGACTGCAATTTGTCTCTAATACAACTATGCCATTGGAGTTAAGATAACTGCAAATTTTATTTGGGACTAATTTAAACCTACTTGCATCTGCTACTATAATCTTTTCTCCTTTTTTAAGTGCTCACCTTTGAGGGCATTTGCTGGATGCTTGCACCTGATTATACATTATCTCCTGAAAAGTCTTTCCTAGGCCTACCTTTATATATATTTCTTTAAACTCAGACGTTTCTTTTTTTTTTTTTTTCCTGTGGTACGCGGGCCTCTCACTGTTGTGGCCTCTCCCGTTGCAGAGCACAGGCTCTGGACACGCAGGCTCAGAGGCCATGTCTCACAGGCCTAGCCACTCCATGGCATGTGGGATCTTCCCGGGCCGGGGCACGAACCCGTGTCCCCTGCATCTGCAGGTGGACTCTCAACCACTGCGCCACCAGGGAAGCCCTAAACTCAGACATTTCTTGACACACATAGTCTACCTGCTTGGCACACCAGTCTCTCATGGTTAAAGTATATATTGTTCTCTAATCATATCACAATATATTAACAGACTTCCCCTCCTAGAGAGATAAATTATTTGCCTATTAAGGAGTGGTTATAATGTTGGGAATTTCCGACACAGAACTTGGCAAGTTAGAAGACAATTTTTAGGTAGACAGGTGTTCTGACACACTTATATAAGACTAGACTACCAGGTAGATATTAGCAGTCTACATAGCAACAAAGTGAGACAGGTCACTTCTAATTTACAATTTCCAAGATCTGATGTCATTTTCCATTGATTTTTGCATCTGTTATAAAATGTATAAATCCTTAAATGTTGACATGTTAATGATCTTAGATCCCAAACAGCAGGAATTACCTGGTTTTGACAGAGTTTAAAGGATAGTAGTGAACACTCTAAAAGAGCTAGAAGGGCAATTTAAATGATCAAGAAGATTGAGATGCTTAAACTCTGCAAGATGATGGAATAGAAATATTGAACTACAGTCTGAAAAGTCAAATATTGATGAATGAGAATAAGGTCCAAGTACACACAATCACAAAAGTTGAAAAGGATTAACAAGGAGATTTTTCCAAACTCTCAGTATTAGCATTATGGAACACGTATCAAGTTTACAAATTATATTTCTAAAGAATTATGAAAGAAAGTGTGTAGCACAGTGTAATTAATAAAATGAGAGAATTTAAAATTGGTGCAGCCATTATGGAAAACAGTATGAAGATTCCTCAAAAAATTAACAGAACTACCATATGATCCATGTATTCTACTTCTGGGTATTTACACAAACAATATGAAAGCACTAATTTGAAAATTTTTATGCACCTCTATGTTCAACACAGCATTATTTACAATAGTCAAGATATGGAAACAACCTAAGTGCTAAGTGCCCATCAACTGGTGATGGATAGAGAAGATGTGGTAGATATATGTGTGTGTGTGTATATATATATATATATATATATATATATATATATATATATATATATTTCATTTATTTCATGCTAAATGAAATAAGTCAGATAGAGAAAGACAAATTAAGTATGATATTACTCATATGTGGAATCTAAAACAAACAAATATAAAAACAAACAAGCAAACAAAACAAAATAAATGAATAAACCAAACAAAACCAACCTGGAAATACTGAGAACAGTGTAGTGGTTACCAGATGGGAAGGTGCAGGGGGGTATGAAATGGGCAAATGAGGTATAGTCATTGATAGAAACTAAACTTTTTGTGGTGAGCACACTGTACTGTATACAGAAGAAGAAATATACTGTTTTACATATGGTACTTGTATAATGTTAAAAACCAATATTACATCTATAAATTTTCTTTGAAAATAAAGAATTCAGATAAATCTAGAGATAAAAACACACAAGGGGCTAAGAACTGTCGGTGAGTGGGTTATTTCTTCCTCCAGGCTTTATTTACTGATTATTTCATGAGAGGTAATTTGTCTTATTTCCTTACTGCACTTTTTCCTTGCTCTCTTAATAGAATGACATTAGATGCTATTGTATGCAGTTTGCTTAGTTCCAGAGTGATACTCTTTATAGCCTATGTCAAATCAGTGGTCATCAATAAATGTGTATTAACCATAAAATAATCACATATGGTTGTAAAATTTGACAGCTTATGATAATTTAGGAAACCATTGATTTTGAAAGTGCAATGACTTTACAGAATTTGAAAGCATTTAGGTGATTTTCTTAGAAAGGTGAAAAAAGCTATCATGCTGTAATTTTCTGCGATTTTATGACTTAACCTAGATGTATCTGAAAATGGCTTCTATATTCAATAGGTTGTGAAATAAATTGCCTTTTCTGGGTAGTGCTACAGGATAATATAAAGGTCACTGTCATGTTTTAGACTTTTAACAACATTCATTGTGTTAAAAATAAATGTGGCTAGCATTTTTACCTCCTGAAACCCAAGTTATATAAATTGAATTTTAGATATAAGGTATGTGGTAGATGAATTACATTGAAAACATGTGTACATATCATATTGCTACAGTTCTCTTTAATTAAAGTTCATTTTGGAGGCTTCTTTTAAAGTTAAAGCTAATATCTCTTAAGGTCTCTAGTTATTGAAATCTGGGTTTGAGTTTAGTGTTTATGGGATAAGCTAATCATGTGGAAGTGGTCATAGAACCTTACACAGTTTTAACTTTCTTGGGCTGTTCCCAAACAATGCAGAGACTCCTCTTAAGAATAATCTTTTCATATTATTTTTGATATACTTCTCCCTCTTGTATAACACACAAATTTTTTTAAATGGCAGGTACAGAGATTGTCATTGTTGACAAGGGGTCACAGCAATGCCAACATCTTGCTGACCAGTCCAGCTGGGCTTTGACAACTTCACCAAGAAAGGAAAGAGTGAGATCAAGATACCAACATTAAGAGTGAATACAAAAAGTAAGAAGTGATAAAAAGCTCATTTAAGACATGGTAAGTAATTCTAGAACCCAGGTTCCAGCTTTAATTTCTACTTCGAAAAAAACCTCTCTTTTTAATTCGTTCAAAACTGTTTTATCAGTTGATCCATTTATCACCATTTCAGCATTACCGTTGTTATTGTAGATTCAAGGTGATCAGGACATGGTTCCTGGCTTTAAGGAACTTATGATCTAGTAAGGGAGAGACAAGAACACAAAAAATTATAATGCAAACATTAGGCCTAAAATAAGCAAAAATCCTTATGTGCATTTATAGAAAACAACAAAAAAACATGTTGGAGAAATTAGGGAAGAATTCACTAAGGAAGTGGAATTTTGAAAAGGTCCCCATCTATAAGCAGAGTCAATGGCTGGGTGGAGGGAGTCCCTGAAAGATGTGAAAGGATGAGTGTGAAGTCAGTTGAAAAATAGTGATTGGTCTCTTTTGTGTGTATGGTGTTAGGGAGTGTTCTAAATTCATCCTTTTACATGTAGCAGTCCAGATTTCCCAGCACTACTTACATATTTTTAAG
The DNA here is from genome assembly GCF_949987515.2 of Delphinus delphis. Classification (NCBI taxonomy): domain Eukaryota; kingdom Metazoa; phylum Chordata; class Mammalia; order Artiodactyla; family Delphinidae; genus Delphinus; species Delphinus delphis. The sequence goes on along the minus strand of NC_082699.1, from coordinate 32,116,811 downwards.
ATTTTTATTGAAGTACAGTTGACATACAGTATTATGGTAGTTTTAGGTGTACAACATAGTGGTTTGACATGGATAAACATTATATACTGATCACCAGGATAAATCAACTATCTGTTGCCATACAAATTTATTGCAATGTTATTGACTATATTCCCCATGCTGCATGTTACATCCCCATGGCTTATTTTATAATTGGAAGTTTTTACCTCTTAATTCTCTTCACCTATTTTGTCCAACCTCCCACAGTTCTCTCCTCTGGAGACCACCAGTATTTTTTTCTGCATCTGTGAATCTGTTTGGTTTTGTTCATTCTTTTTCTTTCTTTCTTTTTTTTTTAGATTCCACATATAAGTGAAATAATATTTGATTTGTCTTTTTGTCTGACTTATGTCACTAAGCATAATACCCTCTAGATACATTCACATTGTTGCAAATGACAGAATTTTCTTCTTTTTTATGGCTAAGTAATATTCCATTGTATATATATATATACCACTTCTTTATCTATTCATATTTTGATGGGCAGTTAGATTGTTTCTATAAATTGGCTATTGTAAATAATGCTGCAATGAACATAGAGGTGCATATTTCTTTTCTAATTAGTGTTTTTGTATTCTTTGGGTAAATAGCCAGAAGTGAGGTAGCTGTTGGATCATATGGTAGTTCTATTCTTAGTATTTTGAGGAATCTCCATATTGTTTTCCATAGTGGCTGTACCAATTTAAATTCCCAAAAATAGTGTATGACTGTTCACTTATCCCACATGTGATTGTTTTCTTAATTTTTCTTTCTGATAGTTATTATTTTATAGAAAAACAATAGATTTATGTATATTGATTTTTGTATCCTACAACTTTACTGAATCCATTTATCAGTTTTAATAGTTTTTAGGTGGAGTCTTTAAGGTTTTTTTTTATGTATATTATCATGTCATCTGCAAACAGTGACAGTTTTATTTCTTTTTTTCTAATTTGGATAATTTTTATTTCTTTTTCTTGTCTGATTATTGTGGCTAGTACTTCAAACACTGTGTTGAGTAAAAGTGGTGATAGTAGGGATCCTTGTCTTATTTCTGATTTTAGAGGAAAAGCTTTCAGCATTTCACCATTGAGTGTGATGTTAACTGTGGGTTTATTGTATATGGCCTTTATCATGGTGAGGTACATTCCCTCTATACTCACTTTGTTGAGAGTTTTTAATCATAACTTGATTTTGAATTTTGTCGAGTACTTTTTCTTTATCTATTGAGATGATCGTATGATTTTCTCCTGTATTTTGTAAGTGTGGTGCATCACATTGATTGACTTGCAGATATTGAACCATGCTTGAATCCCTGGAATAAATTCCACTTCATCATGGCATATAGCCTTTTTAATGTATTGTTAAAATAGGTTTGTTAATATTTTGTTGAGGTTTTTTGCCTCTAACTTCATCAGGGATGTTGGCCAGTAATTGTCTTTCTTTTTTTTTGTTAGAGTCTTTGTCTATAGTTTAAGTATAAGGATAATGAGCTTGGAAGCATTATTTCTCCTTTAAATTTTTGGAATAATTTGAAAAGGATAGGTATTAATTCTTCTTTAAACGTTTTATACAATTCCTCTCTGAAGACATCTGGTTCTGGACCTTGCTGTGAGGTTTTTTGTTTTGTTTTGCTTTTTGGAGTATAGTGGCTTTACGCTGTGTCAGTTTCTGCTGTACAGCAAAGTGAATCAGCCATACATATATACACATCCCCTCATTTTTGTATTTCCTTCCCATTTAGGTCACCACAGAGTACCGAGTAAAGTTCCCTGTGCTATATAGTAAGTTCTCATTAGTTATCTATTTTATACATGGTATTGATATTGTATATATGTCAATCCCTATCTCCCAATTCATCCCAACCCCACTTCCCTTTGGGTACCCTGTTGTGAGTTTTTGTATTACTGATTCAATTTCAAAACTAGTAATCAATTTGTTCAGATTTTCTATTTCTTCCTGATTGTCTTAGAAGAATGTATGTTTCCAGGAGTTTATCTATTTCTTTGAGGCTGTTCAGTTTGTTGGTATATAATTATTTGTACTAACCAATTATGATTCTTTGTATTTCTGTGGTGTCAGTTTTAACTTCTCTTTCATGTCTGATTTTATTTATTTGGCCCCTTTCTTTTTTTTGCTTGATGAGTTTGGCTAAACTTTAATCAATTTTGTTTATATTTTCAAAGAATGAGTTCTTAGTTCTGTTGATCATGTCTATTTTCTTTTTAGTCTCTTATTCATTTATTTCTGCTCTAATATTTATTATTTCCTTCCTTCTTCTGACTTTGGACTTTCTTTGTTCCTCCTCTTCTAATTCCTTCAGATGGTAAGTTTATTTGAGATTATTCTTGTTTCTTGAGGTAGGCATATATCACTATAAATGTCCCTCTTAGAACTGCATTCGCTGTGTCCTATAGAGTCTAGAAAATTATACTTTATTTTTATTTGTTTTGAGCTATTTTCTGTTTCCTCTTTGATTTCTTCATTGACTCGTTGGGTTTTTAGTAACATATTGCTTAGTCTCCACATGTTTGTGTTTTTTCCAGACTTCTTCTTTTTTTTTTTTTAACGTCTTTACCGGAGTAAAATTATTTTATAATGTTGTGATAGATTCTTCTGTATAAAACAGTGAATCAACTATATGTATACATATATCCCCATATCCCCTCCCTCCTGCATCTCCCTCACACCCTCCATATGCCACCCCTCTATGTAGTCACAAAGCTCTGAGCTGATATCCCTGTGCTATGTAACTGCTTCACAATAGCTATCTATTTTACATTTAGTAGTGTATATACGTTCATGCTACTCTCTCATTTCATCCCAGCTTACCCTTTCCAGTACCGATGTCCTCAAGGCCATTCTCTATGTCTATGTCTTTATGCCTGTCCTACCCCTAGGTTCATCAGAACCATTTTTTTTCATATATATGTGTGAGCATATGGTATTTGTTTTTCTCTTTCTGACTTACTTCACTCTGTATGACACAATCTACCTCCATCAACCTCACTACAACAAATTCAATTTAGTTTTTTTTAATGACTAATATTCCACTGTATATATGTGCCACAACTTCTTTATCCATTCATCTGTTGATGGACACCTAAGTGGCTTCCACATCCTGGTTATAGTAAATAGTGCTGCAATGAATACTGTGGTACATGCCATTTTTAAATTATGGTTTTCTCAGAGTATATGCCCAGTAGTGATGTTGCTGGGTCATATGGGAGTTGTATTTTTAGTTTTTTAAGGAATATCCATACTGTTCTCCATAGTGGCTGTATCAATTTACATTCCCACCAACAGTGCAAGAGGGTTCCATTTTCTCCACACCCTCTCCAGCATTTTTGGTTGTAGATATTTTGATGATGGGCATTCAGACTGGTGTGAGGTGATACTTTATTTTAGTTTTCATTTGCATTTCTCTAACGATTATTGATGTTGACAACCTTACAGGTGATTGTTGGCAATCTTTGGAGAAATGTCTATTTAGATCTTCTGTCCATTTTTGGACTGGGTTGTTTGTTTTTCTGATATTGATCTGAGTGAGCTGCTTATATATTTTGGAGATTAATCCTTTATCAGTTGCTTCCTTTGCAAATATTTTCTCCCATTATAAGAGATGTCTTTTTATCGTGTTTATGGTTTCCTTTGCTGTGCAAAAGATTTAAGTTTCATTAGGTCCCATTGGTTTTTCTGTTTTTATTTCCATTTCTCTAGGAGGTGGGTCAAAAAGGATCTTGCTGTGATTTATGTCACAGAGTGTTCTGCCTATGTTTTCCTCTAAGAGTTTTATAGTGTCTGGCCTTACATTTAGGTCATTAATCCATTTTGATTTTACTTTTGTGTATGGTGTTAGGAAGTGTTATAATTTCATTCTTTTACATGTAGCTGTCCAGTTTTCCCAGCACCACTTACTGAAGAGGCTGTCTTTTCTGCATTGTATATTCTTGCCTCCTTTACCAAACATAAGGTGACCATATGTGTGTGTATTTATCTCTGGGCTTTCTATCCTGTTCCATTGATCTATCTTTCTGTTTTTGTGCCAGTACCATATTGTATTGATTATTGTAGCTATGGAGTATAGTCAGAAATCAGGGAGCCTGAATCCTCCAGCTCCATTCTTCTTTCTCAAGAGTGCTTTGGCTATTCGGGTTCTATTGTGTTTCCAAAACAATTGTGAAATTTTCTGTTCTCATTCTGTGAAAATTGCCGTTGGTAGTTTGATAGGGATTGCATTGAATCTGTAGATTGCTTTGTGTAGTATAGTCACTTTCACAATGTTGATTCTTCCAATCCAAAACATGGTGTATCTCTCCATCTGTTTGTATCATCTTTAATTTCTTTCATCAGCTTCTTATAGTTTTCTGCATACAGGTCTTTGTCTACTTAGGTAGGTTTATTCCTGGGCATCTTATTCTTTTTGTTGCAATGGTAAATGGGAGTGTTTCCTTAATTTCTCTTTCAGATTTTTCATCATGAGTGTATATGAATGCAAGAGTTTTCTGTGAATTAATTATGTATCCTGCTACTTTACCAAATTCCTTGATTAGCTCTAGTAGTTTTCTGGTAGCATCTTTAGGATTCTCTATGTACAGTATCATGTCATCTGCAAATAGTGACAGCTTTATTTCTTCTTTTCTGATTTGGATTCCATTTATGTCTTTGTCTTCTCTGATTGCTGTGGCTAAAACTTCCATAACTATGTTGAATAATAATGGTGAGAGTGGGTCTCCTTGCTGCATTCCTGATTTTAGAGGAAATGGTTTCAGTTTTTCTCCATTGAGAATGATATTGGCTGTGGGTTTTTCATACATGGACTTTATTATGTTGGGGTAGGTTCCCTCAATGCCTACTTTCTGGAGAGTTTTATCATTAATCAGCCTTGAATTTTGTTGAAAGCTTTTCCTCCATCTATTGAGATGCTCATATGGTTTTTATCCTTCAGCTGGATAGTATGCTGTATTACATTGATTGATTTGCATATATTGCAGAATCCTTGCATTACTGAGATAAACCCCACTGTTCATGGTGTATGATCCTTTGAATGTGTTGCTGGATTCTGTTTGCTAGTATTTTGTTGAGAAATTTTGCATTTATGCTCATCAATGATATTGGCCTGTTGTTTTCTTTCTTTCTGATATCTTGTCTGTTTTTGGTATCGGGGTGATGTGGCCTCATAGAATTAGTTTGGGAGTGTTCCTCCCTCTGCTCTATTTTGGAAGAGTTTGCGAAGGATAGGTGTTAGCTCTTCTCTAAATGTATGATAGATTTCGCCTGTGAAGCCATCTTTTCCTGGGCTTTTGTTTGTTGGAAAATTTTAAGTCACAGTTTCAACTTCAGTGCTTATGATTGGTCTGTTTATATTTTCTATTCCTTCCTGGTTCAGTCTCAGAAGATTGTGCTTTTCTAAGAATTTGTCCTTTTCTTCCAGGTTTTCCATTTAATTGGCATATAGTTGCTTGTAGTATTGTGTCATGATCTGTGGATTTCTGCAGTGCCATTTGTTACTTCTCCTTTTTCATTTCTAATTCTATTGATTTGAGTCTTCTCCTTTTTTTTCTTGATCAGTCTGGCTAATGGTTTATCAAGTTTCTTTATCTTCTCAAAGAACTAGTTTTTAGTTGTATTGATCTTTGCTATTGTTTCCTTCATGTCTTTTTCATTTCTTTCTGATCTGATCTTTATTACTTCTTTCCTTCTGCTAAGTTTGGGGTTTTTTTTGTTCTTTTTTCTCTAATTGCTTTAGGTGTATGGTTAGGTTGTTTATTTGAGCTGTGTCTTGTTTCTTGGGGTAGGATTGCATTGAGATAAACTTCCCTCTTAGAACTGCTTTTGCTGCATCTCATAGGTTTTGGGTTGTCATGTTTTCATTGTCATTTATTTCTAGGTATTTTTAAATTTCCTCTTTGATTTCTTCACTGATCTCTTGGTTATTAAGTAATGAATTGTTTAGCCTCCTTGTGTTTGTATTTTTTACAGATTTTTTCCTGTTATTGACATGTAGTCTCATAGTGTTAGTATCCGAAAAGATAGTTGATACAATTTCAATTTTCTTAAATTTACCAAGGCTTGATTTGTGACCCAAGATAAGATATATCCTGGAGAAAGTTCCATGAACACTTGAGTAGAAAGTGTATTCTGTTGTTTTTGGATGGAATGTCCTCTAAATATCAATTAAGCCCATCTTGTTTAATATATCATTTAAGGCTTGTGTTTCCTTATTTATTTTCATTTTGGATGATCTGTCCATTGGTGAAAATGGGGTGTTAAATTCCCCTACTATGATTGTATTACTGCCTATTTCCCCTTTTATGGCTGTTAGCATTTGCCTTATGTATTGAGGTGCTCTTTGCTGGGTGCATAAATATTTACAATTGTTATATCTTCTTCTTGGATTGATTCCTTGATCATTATGTAGTTTCCTACTTTGTCTCTTGTAATAATCATCTAAAGTGTTTTTTTTTTTTCTGATATGAGATTTGCTATTCCAGCTTTCTACTGATTTTCATTTGCATGGAATATCTTTGTCCATCTCCTCACTTTCAGTCAGTATGTGTCCCTAGGTCTGAAATGGGTCTCCTATAGACAGCATATATATGGGTCTTGTTTTTGTATCCATTCAACCAGTCTATGTCTTTTGGATGGAGCGTTTAATCCATTTACATTTAAGTTAATTATCGATATATATGTTCCTATTACCATTTTCTTAATTGTTTTGGGTTTGTTATTGTAGTTATTTTCCTTCTCTTGTGTTTCCTGCCTAGAGAAATTTCTTTAGCATTTGTTGTAAAGCTGCTTTTGTGGTGTTGTATTCTCTTAGCTTCTGCTTGTCTGTCAAGATTTTAATTTCTCTGTCGAATCTGAATGAGATCCTGGCTGGGTAGAATACTCTTGGTTGTAGGTTTTTCCCTGTCTTCATTTTAAATATTTCATGTCCCTCACTTCTGGCTTGCAGAGTTTCTGCTGAATGATCAGCTGTTAAGCTTATGGGGATTCCCTTGTATGTTATTTTTGGTTTTCCCTTGCTGCTTTAATATTTTTTCTTTGTATTTAATTTTTGATAATTTGATTAATATGTGTCTTGGCTTGTTTCTCCTTGGGTTTATCCTGTGTGGGACTCTCTGCACGTCCTGGACTTGTTGACTATTTCCTTTCCCATATTAGGGAAGTTTTCAACTATAATCTCTTCAAATATTTCTTAGTCTCTTTCCCTTTCTCTTCTTCTGGGACACCTATATTTCTAATGTTGGTGCACTGAATGTTGTCCCAGAGGTCTCTGAGACTGTCCTCAACTCTTTTTATTCTTTTTTCTTTATTCTGGTTTGTAGCAATTATTTCCACTATTTTACTTTCCGGGTCACTTATCCATTCTCCTGCCTTAGTTATTCTGCTTTTGATTCCTTCTAGAGAATTTTTAACCTCATTTATTGTATAGTTCATCATTTTTTGTTTGCTCTTTAGTTCTTCTAGGTCCTTGTTAAACGTTTCTTGTATTTTCTCCATTCTATTTCCAAGATTTTGGATCATCTTTACTATAATTACACTGAATTCTTTTTCAGGTACACTGCATATTTTGTCTTCATTTGTTAGGTGTGGTGGGTTTTTCCCTTGCTCCTTCATCTGCTCTGTGTTTCTCTGTCTTCTCATTTTGCTTAACTTATGGTGTTTGGGGTCTCCTTTTTGCAGGCTGCCATTTCATAGTTCCTGGGGTTTTTTTGGTGTCTGCTCCCAGTGGTTAAGGTTGGCTCAGTGGCTTTTGTAAGCTTCCTGGTGGAGGGGACTCATTCCTGTGTCCTGGTGGATGAGGCTGTATCTTGTCTTTGTAGTGGACAGGACCATGTCTGGTGGTGTGTTTTGGGGTGTCTTTAACCTTATTATGATGTTAGGCAGCCTCTGTGCTTATGGGTGGGGTTGTTTTCCTGTCTTGCTAGGTGTTTGGCATAAGGTGTCCAGCACTATAGCTTGCTGGTCATTGGATGGAGCTGGGTCTTAGCATTGACATAGAGATCACTGTGAGAGCTCTCTGGTGGAAGTCTCTGGTGGTCCAATGTCATGAACTTGGCTCTCCCACATCAGAGGCTCAGGCCTGACACCTGCCCAGAGCACAAGACCCTGTCAGCCACACAGCTAAGAAGAAAAGGGAGAAAAAAATTAATGAAAAATAAATAATTAAAAAAAAATAATTATAAATAAATTTTTTTAAAACATTAAAATAACAAAAATAAAAGTAATAAAAAAAAGAAGAGCACAACCAAACCAATAACAAATCCACCAATGATAACAGGTGCTAAAAACTATAATAAGATAAACATAAAATTCAGCAGCAAGTCAGTCACAGATAGCAAACCTCAAGTCTACAGTTGCTCCCAGAGTCCACCATCTCAATTTTGGGTTGATTTGTTGTCTATTCAGGTATTTCACAGATGTACGGTTCATCAAGTTGATTGTGGTGATTTAATCCACTGTTCCTGAGGTTGCATGGAGAACTTTCCCGTTCTCTTCTTTGTTCACACAGCTCCTGGATTTCAGCTTGGTTTTGGCCCCACTTCTGCGTGTAGCTTGCCCTCAGGATTCTGTTCATGCCCAGGAAGGATGGGGTTAAAGCAGCAGCTGATTAGGGGGCTCTGGGTCACTCATGCATTGGGGAGGGAAGTGTACAGTAATTATAATTGGCATGCGGGGCAAGCTTACTGTGGCAGAGGTTGGCGTGACATTGCAACAGTCTGAGTTACAGCCTTTGTTTTCCAGGGGAAGTTGTATCTGGATCATGGGACCCTGCTGTGGTGGCCCGCACAGGCTCCCAAGGGTTGGGAATGTGGATAGTGAACTGTGCTTGCACACAGGATTCTTGGTGGTTGCAGCAGCAGCATTAACATTTCCTGCCTCTCTCTGGTGTCCAAGCTGATAGCCACATCTTACGTCCATCTCTGGAGCTCTTTTAGGTGGTGCTCTGCCTTCTTTAGGCAGACAGGTGAGGAATCCCCTTTCCTCAAGCAACCCGAAACAATGGTCTCTTGCCTCAGGCAGGTCCACAGTTTTTCCCAGACTCCCTCCCAGCTAGCTGTGGTGCACTAGCTCCCTTCAGGCTGTGTTCACACAGCCAACCCCAGTCCTCTCCCTGGGATCTGACCTCCGAAGCCTGAGACTCAGTTCCCAGCCCCCACCAACCCCAGTGGGTGAGCAGACAAGCATCTCAGGCTGGTGAGTGCTGATCAGCACTGATCTTCTGTGTGTGAATCTCTATGCTTTGCCCTCTGCGTCCCTGTTGCTGTGCTCTTCTCCGTGGCTCCAAAGCTTCCCCTCCACCAATCCCCCATCTCTGCCAGTGAAGAGGATTCCTAGTGTGTGGAAACTTTTCCTCCTTCAAAGATCCCTTCCAGAGGTGCTGGTCTCATCCTTATTCTTTTGTCTCTGTTTTTTCTATTTTCTTTGCCTTACCCAGGTGTGTGGGGCTTTTCTTTCCTTTTGGAAAGTCTGAAGTCTGCCAGCATTTTGTATGTGTTCTGTAGGAGTTGTTCCACATGTAAATGTATTTTTGATGTAATTTTAGGAAAGAAGGTGATCTCCACATTTTAATCCTCTGCCGTCTTAAAGCAGGACTCCAACATTACTTACTGAAGAGGCTGTGTTTTCTCCATTGTATATTCCTGCTTCATTTGTCATAGATTAGGTGACCATACATGTGTGGGTTTATCTCTGGACTTTATGTCTTATTCCATTGATCTACATTTCTGCTTTTGTGCCACTACCATGTTGTCTTGATTACTGTAGCTTTGTAGTATAGTGTGAAGTCAAGGAGCTTGATTCATCCAGCTCTGTTTTTCTTTCTTAATATTGCTCTTGTTATTCTTTGTCTTTTGTGTTTCCATGCAAATTGTAACATTTTTTTGTTCTATTCTGTGGAAAATGCTATTGGTAATTTGATAGGGACTGCATTGAATCTGTAAGTTGCTTTGGGAAGTATAGTTATTTTCATAATATTGATTCTTCCAATCCAAGAACATGGTATATCTCTCCATCTGTTTGTGTCATATTTGATTTCCTTAATCAATATCTTACAGATTTCTGAGTACAGTTATTTTGCCTCCGTAGGTAGGTTTATTCCTAGGTTTTTAATTCTTTATGATGTGATGGTAAATGGGATTGTTTCCTTAATTGCACTTTCTGATCTTTTGTTGTTAGTGTATAGGAATGCAAGAGATTTCTGTGTATTAATTTTGTATCTTGCAATTTTACCAAATTCATTGATGAGTTCCAGTCGTTTTCTGGTAGCATCTTTTAGGATTTTCTATGTATAGTATCATGTCATCTGCAAAGAGTGACAGTTTTACTTCTTTTCCAATTTGGATTCCTTTTATTTGTTTTTATTCTCTGATTGCAGTGACTAAAACTTCTAAAACTATATTGAATAGTAGTGGTGATAATGGTCACCCTTGTCTTATTCCTGATCTTAGAGGAAGTGATTAAGTTTCTCATCATTGAGAATTATGTGTGCTGTGTCTTTTTCATATATGGCTGTTATTGTGTTGAGGTAGGTTTCCTCTATACTCACTTTCTGGAGAGTTTTATCATAAATCGGTGTTGAATTTTGTCAAAAGTTTCTTCTCCATCTATTGAGATTATCATGTTTTTATTCTTCAAGTTGTTAATATGGTGTATCACATTGATTGATTTGTGTGTTTTGAAGAACCTTGTATCCTTGGGATGAAGGCCACTTGATCATTTTGCATGATCTGTTTAATGTGTTGTTGGATTCTGTTTGCTAGTTTTCTGTTGAAAATTATTGTGTCTATGTTCCTCAGTGGTATTGGCCTGTAATTTCCTTTTTTGTGTGATATATTTGTCTGGTTTTTGTATAAGGGTGATGGTGTTCTTGTAGAATGAGCTTTGGAATGTTAAAAGATTAAAGACCTAAATATATGACTAGACTCTATAAAACTCTTCAAGGAAAACATAGGTAGAACACTCCTTGACATAAATCCTGGCAAGATCTTTTTTGATCCACCTTCTAGAGTAATGAAAATATAAACAAAAATAAACAAATGGGTCCTAATTAAACTCAAAGGTTTTGCACAGCAAAGGAAACCATAAATGAAATGAAAAGACAACACTCAGAATGGGAGAAAATATTTGCAAATGAAGCAACTGACAAGGAATTAATCTCTAAAATATACAAACAGCTCATACAGATCAATGTCAAAGAAACAAACAACACTATCAAAAAATGGGCAGTTCTGAATAGACACTTCTCCAAAGAAGACCTAGAGCTGTCCAAGAGCCATGTGAAAAGATGTTCAACATCACTAATTATTAGAGAAATGCAAATCAAAACTACAATTCGGTATTACCTCACACCAGTCATAATGACCATCATCAAAAAGTCTAGAAAAAATAAATGCTGGATAGGGTGTGGAGAAAAGGGAGCCCTCCTACACTGTTGGTGGGAATGTAAATTGGTACCGCCACTATGGAGAACAGTATGGAGATAAGCATGGAATCTAAAAAAATATCTTAAAAATATATACAAATGAACTTATTTACAAAACAGAAATGGGGGAAAAAACTAGATTCAGTCATCAAGTATTTATAAAGATATATGGAACAAACATTACTCAGTTTGCTACTGTTAAAAAAATACATAACAGAAAACTCAATAGGTGTATGTACTAGAAATTCTCACTATGAAACTGCTAGGTGACATTTCATTGGGCTCCGAGGACCTCCAGTTCTTTCTTTCTCAGTGCAGAAATAATTCATCAAGAGGCAAAGTGATAGATAAAAAATGATTTATTAGAATAGGACACTTGTGAGGCTTAACAAGCAGGCAGGAGAGCTTTTCATTGCCCCAAGTACTTAGTGGGTTATATTTTTATAATCAAAGGAAAAGAGGGGAGGGGAAGAAGACCACCTTCTTCCTCATTCTTTGAGTCTTACATCCTTACCTCCTCCTACATGTCAGGCAGGGGAGTTTTTGACCATATATTGTACCTCCAGGAATGTCATGGCAGTATGGAAAATTATTTTATGTCTCAGTACAATGAGGGTCTTTCACTTTGAAAAGTCATCTTTCCATAGATTATTGTTTCTATGTGTGCAGAGAGCATGTCCTAAGGGTCATTAACTTGTTGACATCACTGGGCAGGATGTAGGCCTTAGTCTTCCACTATTGTTTTATTGTCTTGAGACATGACTCATTCCTCCATTGCATGGTTTTGTTGCTAAGCAAGTTAGCTTGGTTTTGTTGTTAGGGAAGCTGGTCTGGCTTCGATGCTAAGTGATGTGCTCTGCTTTATGAGTCATGCAAGCCCATATTGTTTCAGGATTTTTCCATCACTTTCTTGAGTGATTATTAACTTACTGCAGTCTCCCAAAGCCCCCTAAAGTTTCCTCTCTATCTATAGTCCCCTAGCGGGATTTCTGAACTATTTGATTATCCTACTCTATCCCTATCAACTATACCCCACTACCCACATCTCCTTCTAATAAAAACAGCCTATTTCCATGTTCTACTTCTAAGTACTCATGTTTTATACCATATAGTCCTTCATCTCTGCATATTCTGTCTATAGAGAGAAGCACAGATGCCTGGAGAGAGCAATCTTGTGCGGTTTTTCCCTAGAGCTGCTTTAGATTTAGTTCCTCAGCATTGTATAGTCCCAGGTCTAGTCTATATACATTCTTAAAATAAGCTCCCATCTTCTTGAGGCAGATTGAATTAGTCTCCAATCCTTGCCACCAAAAGAGCAAACTAAAAATAGTGTTGATCAGTTATGTATGAGAAAATGAAAACCCATTGTACAAAAATAATTAAGGAGAAATAAATCTATTTCCAGTTAGGTTCAAGGTTGGCTCGAACTTATTTTTCTTTTATAAGTGGACCATCTCTAGGAATGGAAACTTTCTTAGAGCTCTTACAGCAGTTTCCAAGTGTTTTGTATAGCTCCAGGTCTTGCTCTAGATCCCTGAGTGCTAAAGCTAGTGGTGCACCAGAACCACTCTGGGAAGTCTGCTGCAAGTATTGATTCCAGGGCTTAGACCCCGCAGATTCTGAGAGGAAATCTGGGGTACACATGGGCACCTGTAATTTTGGCAAGCCCATAGATGATTAACACATAGCCAGGTTTCAAAACCATGCCCATTTGTCTCAAGTAGTTTTGACTCGGTTGCACTTATATATCTTAAAATATTACTGCTCTCTGCTAAGATGTCCATCTGTTTTCTGATCCAGAATTAAAAACAAAGAAAGATTTATTTTTCTTTCTTTACCTACTCTGCTGGCAACAATGCAATAAGAGTCCTTAAAACAGGTTTCATCTAGTGTTGCTTACTATCAAAGGAAGAAATATATGATTTTTCATTTTGGAAAACAAACTGAAATTCCAGGGTAAGCATGACATCAGAGTCCCATGTGAACGTTTTCCTTCAGGGAAAATTGAACATCAGAACTTCTTTGTCTACTTTCCGTCCCTCTGACTCAGCCCCAGCTCACCCCACCTCCTTTTCAGGAAGTGCAGAAATTACAAACAATAGAGATATTTGGTGATTGAAGCACTTATCTCAAAAGTATCTCTGTCCCCCTGTTTTGTACATATTGAAACATACCTAAGCACAGATTGTTGCTAAATCACAGGAGCAAATAAGTTGGAATTATTACAAACTCCTGACCTCTGGCCTAGGTTAGGTCTTAATTATTTATTATTTAATTTATTTATTTATTAATATTATTTTATCTTATAATTATCTCTTTATTCCCCTCAACAACTATAACTAATTACAGTTTTATCTAGGGTGGACAATGTTCTTGTTTACCCAAGACTGAGGGATTCTAGGACATGGACTTTCAGTACTAAAACCAGACGATTCCCAGGTAAACTGGAATGAGTTGATCACTCTAGTCATGAGAACTCTCTTTGAATTAATTTTCCTTACTTCCAATGAAACGTCTAATTTCTTACTTCACAGAGAAAACAGGTGCAAAAAATTTCAACTTTCTGCTCAATTCACTAAAAAGTGTCTGGCCAGGACGTGACTCCATTAGCAATCTTCTTTTCTGCCATGTCTTCTACCTCTTCATATATACTTACTCTGTTCCCTCAGCATAATGTTACAAGAAAATTTGCCAAGCCCAAGCATGCTCATAGGAATGTGTCCCTACATGACTTTGAGCTTCATAGAGCCTTTCTCCAATGCCCATACTTTTGGGACATATTCAGAGCATGAACAAGTCCAAATGAGGCTTTATAATGTTCTCCTCATTCTTAGAATTCCTCTTTATATGGTAAAAACACCCCCTCTCCCACTTTGTGTAGTTCCTTGACTTTCAGTTAGGGGAGACTCACTGAAATGCATGAGTGTGGTTGTTCTCCTTTGACTGGAAAGTAGTTAAACCAGCTTTTTTTTTTTTAAATACCTGACAGCCTTTTATTATTTAACAATGAGCATGTTCAAGTATTTTCCATCTTAAACACAAAACTCACTCTTCCTACACCTTAGATGTCCTTAACCATCTCTTACCCTGTCTCTTCCTAGGTATTCAATTTGAAAAAGAAATGTGCTTTTTTTCTCTTCACTTGCTCCATGAATTGCAGGGTGCCTTTGTGTCTTCAATGCTCTCCTCCAATGAACCTGCTCTTGTATGAGCACCAATGATCTTGTTGCTAAATTTTATGTGAGTGTTTCATTCTATCTGTGATTTAAATATATATATATATATATAATAAAGTACAGTAAGTTAGAAGGAATAATATAAAATCACCCATAATTCTTCCATGAAAAACTAAAATGTTATTCTCTGTGGTTTTTATTATTTACAACTTTACAAATTATTTACAACTCCTTTTTAAAAACTATTCCACTTTCATTCATAGTCCTATGGAGGTTCCTTCTCAGTCTTCTTTGCTAAACCTTCATCTAGTATCCAAAATACATTCAAATATTGATGTTTCTAGCTTTACATTCTCATCTCACTTTTATTTACTCTGTAGATTCTCCCTAGTTGAATTCCTTTTTCCCTAGCTCCATGGCTATATCCACAACTTATATTCTGAGGCCTGTCATATCTCTCTCTAGATGTCCAGTTCCATATGAGTTTTCTAAAAGTACCAAAATATCAACAATGATTTTATCATCTCCAATTACTGCATCCCAGATTAATTTTATCATCTCCCAGTTTTTACATTCCACACATCTTATATTAATGACACAACAATGGACCAAGTTATTTGGTTATTACCTTTAATTTCTCCTGTTCATCTCTCACATCCAACCAGTTAATAGCCCTAAGCTTAAACCTAACTCTCCTTCAAATTTTTTAAATCTACCTTTACCTGTGCTACTCCTCTGAGAATGGGCTCTTAACCCTTTTAAATTGTATTTGTGCAATAGTCTTCCAAATGGAGTCTTCGCCTCAAGGCTTGGCCTCCTTCAACTTCTCCACACTGCTGCCAAAGTGATCTTTCTAAAACATAAATCTGAACATTGTGGTTAAGATTTTGGGTTCTTGAATGAGACAGATCATGCTTTATAACCAGTTTCAGTACTTAATAACTGTAACCTTGGGCAGGTTGTATTTAACCTCTCTAAGCTTCAAGTCCCTCATTGGTAAACTGGGGTTATAATGTCTATATGAGAGCATTGTCTTGAGAATAAAATGAATTATCTATTTAGCACAGTACCTTGCAAATAAATAGTGCTCAATATTTGGTGCTACTAGTATTATGGTGATTCTTCTTATTGTTCTTGTTGATGTGTATTATAACTTTTCCTGCCTGAATTTGTTCAGTGTTTCTCTAATGGGTTTAAGATAAAGTCTTAACCCTTTGTGTGGTATAGAAGGCCTTTTACGATAGTGCCTTGGTTGGCCTTCCAATTTCATCTTGGGCTGTTTCCCTTTCTCACTCTATCCTCTAGTCATAGAGAACTATTTGCAATTTTTCCAACAGCATTCTTTTTCTTTTTAGGTAAATTTTAAAATATTTCTTGATTTTTACTATGTGCCTGGCTAAATCCAATGCCTTCTTCAAAATTCAGTTACGCTTAATCTTTCCTGAAGAACGTTCCCTCTCACCACTCTTATTGTAATCTGGATCAGGTGTTCTGTTTTCTCCCTTAATTTCTTCTGAACTCATGACTCTATAATTCTATATTATTCAGCATATTATAATTATATTCTGCAATAGTCTGTGAGTGTCTTGTAGGCACCAACTGTGTCTTATTTATCTTTGTGTCACCAATTTCCATGCCAGTACCTGGCATGGTAGGTGGCACTCAAATGTTGACTGATATGAAGGTTTTGGACACTTGTAATGATAATGAATAACAGTGGAGATGACATAGTACATAAATAATTAGTTAATAATAATTTTAAAATAAATGGATAATGAAATGCCTAAATGAGTGCTGTACTCCTGTAAGAAGTTATATAGTACTTCCACATAACTATAAATCATAGTTAAGTACTATATAACTTACATAAGAAGTTATATGGAGGTAAATAACTTTATATTGTTTGAAAATTTTCAAGGAAAGTATAAGAATTGAACAGTATTTTGCAGGTACATGATTCAATCAGCAAAAGTAACAGAAGATTTTTAAGAAAAGGGTACTATGAGATCAAAGGCAGAAGGAGTTAGGGCATATGAGATTGCAGTGTTTGTGAACTTGTCTTTTTATTTAATTCTCTCATTGACTCTATGAGATGGATAGTTGTGGATTCTAAAAGTCAAATATTTTAAGTAAATTTATAAAGTTCACACAACTATCACATGGTGAAGATAGTATTCAAATCCAGCTGTGCCCGCCTCTGAAAAATTGTTTTCTCCACAATAAGCTGATGTACCACAGGTGGAATTAACATGTGATTTTGAAATAGAGTAACCCTAAATCTAGATTGTGACAGGCCTTCAAAGAAGGCAGAGGAGGCATTTGACAGTTCTCCATTAAGTCATTATAACATTCTTTCTTTCAGCTCTCTATTTGGTGGAATTGAAGAGGCTATATTAAAATCAAGAGTTGGCAAAAAAAAGAAACCATATATATATATATATATATATATATATATATGGCAAACTTGCTACTATTATTCTTTCCAGTACCCATGACAGGCAATGCTATTAAAGCATATGCTATTTTATTTTGTTTTTTACTGGGCTTTGTTATGGCTTCAGTATCCTTATTAAAGAACATTCATTAGAAGTTTTTTGTTAACCCATAACCATTCCTTTTTCTTATATTACTCCAATTACTTTTTGGAAAATTATCTTGCCACCTATCTTGTAATATTTGAGAAAGCTTGATGAAACTCTAAAACAAGGTAAAGCACCCTCTTATTACAGAGGACAACGAGTTTCTTGGAGGCTGGGGCAGGATACTTCTGCCAGATCTCACTGTCTCAAGAGGACCAAGAAGTGAGCATGGCTTAGAAAAAAACATTCGTTCTAATGATAATCTTGAGCACAGTTGTTCAGGATTGAAAACAAAACAAAACAAAACAAGCAAAAAAACTGTACATTTCTTTCAGAGAAGAAATCCTGATAGAGCAGTAGAGAATTACTTGTTGTACCTCTGATTTTCTTTTTACTACTAAGCATCTTCTCTAGCATTCCCTTCAGAATAATGATCTTCTCAATGACATTATTCCAATCAGCTCTTTTTTTTAAACTTTTTATTGGAGTATAGTTGACTAACAATGTTGTATGAGTTTCAGGTGTATAGAAAAGTGATTCTGTTATACATATATATGTATCTATACTTTTTCAATTTTTTTTCCCATTTAGATTGTTACATAACATTAAGCAGAGTTCCTTGTGCTATACAGTAGGTACTTGTTGGTTATCCATTTTAAATATGGCAGTGTGTACATGTCAATCCCAAACTCCCTAACTATCTCTTGCCCCCACCCTACCCCCTGGTAACCATAAGTTCATTCTCTAAGTTGGTGAGTCTGTTTCTGTTTTGTAAATAAGTTCTTTTGTATCATTATTTTAGATTCTGCATGTAAGTGATATATGATATTTCACTTTCTCTGTTTGACTTACTTCATTCAGTATGACAATCTCTAGGTCCATCATGTGGCTGCAAATGACATTATTTCACTATTTTTAATGACTGAGTAATATTCCATTGTATATATGTACCACATCTTCTTTACCCATACATCTATTGATGGACATTTAGGTTACTTCCATGTCTTGGCTATTGAAAACAGTGCTGCAATGAACATTGGGGTGCATGTATCCTTTTGGACCGTGTTTTTCTCTGGATATATGCCCAGGAGTGGGATTTTAGGGTCATATGGTATCTCTATTTTTAGTCTTTTAAAGAACATCCATACTGTTCTCCATAGTGGCTGTACCAATATACATTCCCACCAACAGTGTTTCCTTTGTTGTGCAAGATCTTTTGAGTTTTATTAGGTCCCATTTGTTTATTTTTGTTTTTATTTCCATTTTTCTGGGAGATGGATCAAAAAAGATATTGCTGCGATTTATGTCAGACAGTGTTCTGCCTATGTTTTCCTCTAAGAGTTTTATAGTGTCCAGTCTCACATTTAGGTTTTTAATCCATTTTGAGCTTATTTTTGTGTATGGTGTTAAATAATGGTCTAATTTCATTTTTTTACATGTAGCTGTCCAGTTTACCAAGCACCATTTATTGAAGTGACTGTCTTTCCACCATTGTCTTGCCTCCATATTTCTATTTTTGTGCCAGTACTATACTGTTTTGATGACTATAGCTTTGTAGTAGAGTCTCCCTGACTTCAGACTATCAGACTATACTCAGTGAGCCTTTTTTTCTTTTCTTTTTTTGCCCAAGTTAACCAGAGTCTATTTCTGTGACTTGCAACCAAAAAGTCATAATCAATATCACTTTTATTTAGTCATGGTTGACACATGATTTAGACCTATGCTAACAGGTCTATGATTAACACCAATGGCACATAATTTAGACCTAATAGGCTTTAAATATGGAAAATATTCTGTGATATTTTTATACTGTGTCTACTTGACTAAGCTTGAACTATATTTCCCACAATCCCCTTCCCCATATGGCTTCAAGTTAAAGTTGGTTATAAGAGAAATTTTTTTGGTGAGATTTGGAAGGTAGAAGTGAAGCAGGAGCCATTATGAGCTTCTTCTTTGTCTTCCTTGTCATAAATATTTACAGACAGTTGCAGACGTGTCTTAACATCCCTGTTTATATCCAGACCTTCTTCATAAATGGCATCCTGAAACAATGGACTCTCCAGACTCACAAACAAGTGCAGAGTCAAGAGCCTTCCATCTTTTATTCCATCACCTTTCCTTGTGGTCCCATTCTGGAAGCTGGATATGCTTTGTCTTTAGGATTCCTTGAAAGACTAAAATTTGTACACACACTTCAGTGATTCAGAAAGGCACTTTTATCTGATTATTCAACTTATTCTTTTTGTCTGTTATTTATTCAATTTCTCTAACAATTGAGTAATGTCTTGCTCTTATAATAAATCTCTTATTCAATAACAGTCATATAGGTTCTGCTTCCATGATTGAACCCTGGTTGCTATAGCTATTGGTACCAAAATTGGTGCTTGTAGAACAGAACGTTAAAGATGTTCTCACTGCCAGTAGCAAAGGGGAAACTGGCAAGCCATGGTATGTGGTGGCAAAATCATTTCTTAAGTTATCATCTGTGGTTTCACCTATGATAAAATGCCTGTAGATGGCAAGACTTTGACTCACCAAGTAGTTGCTGCTGTAGAACACTTTAATTAAAATTAATATAATAGTAGTGGTTAGTTGATTCTAAGTGCATTGTAAATTTTGGAGAATGAAAATGAGCTCAAGGTTTTAAATTCCCAGATCAAGGTCTGGGTAACAAATTAGAATGCTTCTATGACTACTCAGAGAGAAACCCATATTTCTTACATAATTTCTTAAAACCAAACCCAAATTCTAATTTTCATAGTAGCTGAATTACAATTTAATCCAATCTTTAAGGGTTTCTTATATTAGAATTAAAGCATTGATTAGGAAGGAGTAGAGACATGAAAATTGGGATGGAGACATGTGGGTTGATTCTGATGATGTAGAGGAGAAAATTGGAATAGAGACACATGGGCTGATTCTGATGATGCAGAGGAACTTGAACCTTTATATTTTATTGAGCCTCGTTTGCTAGTAGAGATATCTTTCCCTTAACACTGAGAAATTTGGTGTCCTCTTACCTGAGGAACTTAATTTTCCAAGTCTGTGGAACTTGATTTGCAGGAGAATGTGGATTCCCCTCAGATATATCTTACTACCTCCCCTTGTTTCTATATCTATGACAAGACTCAGATTATTGAATGCTCCTGGGAGTCAGATAAAAATTATGACTCAAAAGAAGTACTGCACAGACATAATGAATTATATTTATATGATTTATGTTCATATTAATAGAAAACTAGGGAATGTAAATGGAAATGGATTGAAAGAATGTTGGATCAGACAGGAGAAGGTAATGTTGGGTCTGTTTGAATTTATTAAAATTCAGTGTGTTTTAAGTGGCTGGTAAATAGTTCCAACTTTTGGCTTGGTTAGTTGACTAAAATGAAGTTGAGTTGTTAGAACTCCCTTGATATACTATATAGGACAATATCAAAAGGCTTGGGAGATATTTAAATGTGGGGATAGATTTATCTTTAAGACCTGCTAACCCACCCATATATGAGTCTGAATGACATTTCCTTTATCAAGACTTTTAGAAATACATTGTTGAAGAGAGCACTGTCATTTTTGAAAAGATTTCTAGTGACTCTTCTCTGCAGGCCATGAATGACAATGAGAAATGTTGCCATCAAAATAGAATACCTGAATTCAATAGGGATGATAGGATCTCAAAGTGGTAAGGGCCAAGTAGTGGTACTTAATTGAGACAACATGGGTAGAATTACTATAATGAGTAGCACATCTGAAGAGGTAATCAAAATGATTTCACCTGTAGAGAACTTTGTCTTTAACTAGCTGATTATGGTGTCCCAAGGACTGAAATATATGAGTGGTTTGCTAAAGTCTTGCTTGATTTGTGGAATGGAAAACCTCTAAGTCTGGTGAACAGAAATTTGACCTCAATCAAAAAATAGAGGATCAATTCCAATTCTTGAGATAGCTTATACCTCTAGAGTGTTCTGTGTCCAGAACTTAATTTATAAGGGTGGCTGAATGAAGACATGGAGACATTAATGCCATTGAAAGAAAAATTTAATGTCATTCACAGTTTCCCTAGAAAGAAGAGGGACATCTGGCCATGCAGGACCATAGGAAGGTCACCAAGTTTTTATCAGGAAGCAGAGGAGGAGTGAGTGAGAGATTTAAGCCAGATCCTTTATTGGGGTTTCTCTGAGAAAGGCAAGTCAGGGCAGGGTAAATAGTTTAGGATTGGCTAGTTTGAATAATGGCTCTAAGCTATAGAGATGGTCCCTAGGTTGTCTGTTATCTGGTCCTGTGATAATTAAGGTGGGGGAATATTGCCCCTAGGGTGAATGGGCCAGATAGAGGAGGTATGGTTCTGGACTGGTAAGTTTGTTTATCAGAGGCTTGCTTTTGGCTGAGCCCTTTGCAATCTCTAAGAATTGGCTGGCTCTAGAAAGGGTAGTCATATTTTAGCCAGAAATGTTTTATAAGATGTCAAAACATAAAATAGAGAAAATGGAAAAATATGATTAATACACAGGGCTCCTTGTATAAGGAGAGCTAGGTTCATTTAAGGAAAGATATTTCATTGCAAAGAACTCATCCAGTATACCTTTCTCTAGCCTTCTCCAAAAGGATCTGTGGCCATTCACAAGGGTGACAGTACAATGAGAAAGGGAAAATGATCATACTACTCAGGCATTACTTGACACTGGCTCTGAACTGCTATTAATTCCTAGAGACACAAAATGTCTCCAATCAGAGGAGAGATTTTGGAGATCAGAATTAATGATGTTTAAATTGATTTATCTCATAGGGGGATGACTGGGTCCCCAAACCCACTGTGTGGTTACTTCCCGTGGCAGAATGCATAAACAGAATAAACACACTTAAACATTAGCAAAATAGTACTAGCATTTGAATTAAAGTGGTCCCAGAAGAACAAGAGAGAGAGAAAAGGGTAGAAAATGTGTCTGATGAAATTATGGTTAAAAACATCATGAAGCTGAAGAAGTAAATATACTTCCAGGTATAAGAAACACAGAGGATCACAAGTAGGATGAACCCAAGAGACCCACACAAAAGCATTGCATAATTAAGATAACAAAAGTTAGATAAAGAGAATTTTAAAGGCAACAAGGGTAAAACAAAGAGTCACATACAAAGGAATCCCAATAAGGCTATCAGCAGAAACTTTATTGACCAGAGAGGAGAGTGGCATGATATATTTAAAGTGCTGAAATGGAAAAACATACTAAGATACTCTACCTGGCAAGATCATCATTCAGAATTGAAAGAGAGATAAAAAACTTCTCACTTGAAAGAAAAACAAAGACTTCATCAATGCTCAACCAAGTCTACAAGAAATGTCAAAGGTTCTTCTCTAAGTGAAAAAGAAAAGGTTACAACAAGAAGAATTTAAAGGAAAGGGAAAATGCCACTAGTAAAGGTAAATATACAATAAAGGCTGTGGACCAACCAATTAAATAGACTAATAAGAATATCAAAAGATAAAATTATACAATCAACTATAACTACAATAAACAGTTAAGATATAGACAGGAAGATGTAAAATATGACATCAAAAACACAAAACATGGGGGAGGGGAGTAAAAATGTAGATATTTTAGAATGTGTTTGAAATTTAATGACTATCAGTTTCAAACAAGTAGATATAGTTATAGGTTAACATAAATGAACCTCATGGTAACCACAAATCAAAAAAAAAAAAAAAAAGAAATACACAAAAACTAGAGAGAAAGGAGCACAAGCATACCACTAAAGAAAATCATTAAACCACAAGGTAAGAAACCGAAAGAAGAAAAGAACAGAGAAGAACTGCAAAATAAAAACCAGATGAGTAACAAAATGTCAATAAATACATACCAGTAATCACTTTAAATGGCAAAAGGCACGTGAAAAGATGTTCAGCGTTGTTAATTATTAGAGAAATGTAAATCAAAACTACAATGAGGTTATCACCTCACACCAGTCAGAATGACCAAGATAAAATGTCTACAAATAATAAATCCTGGAGAGGGTATGGAGAAAAAGGAGCCCTCCTACACTGTTGGTGAGAATTTAAATTGGTACAGCCACTATAGAGAACAGTACGGAGATTCCATAAAAAACTAAAAATAGAGGTACCATATAATCCTGCAATCAAACTTTTGAGCATATATCTGGAGAAAACTATAATTGAAAAGACACATGCACCCCAATGTGCATAGTAGCACTATTTACAATAGTCAAGATGTGAAAGCAACCTAAGTATCCACTGACAGATGAATGGATAAAGAAGATGTAGTGTGTGTTTGTGTGTGTGTGTGTGTGTGTGTGTGTGTGTAAAATGGAATATTACTCAGCCATCAAAAAGAATGAAATAATGCCATTTACAGCAACTTGGATGGACCTAGAGACTATCACTCTAAGTGAAGTAAGACAGACAGAGAAAGACAAATATCATATGGTATTGCTTATATGTGGAATCTTAAAAAAAATGATACAAATGAACTTTTATACACAACAGAAATAGATCCACAGACATAGAAAAAACCTTATGGTTACCAAAGGGGAAGAGGGGTGGAGGCATAAATTAGGAGTTTAGATTAACATGTACACACTACTATATAGAAAATAGATAACCAACAAGGACACACTGTATAGCACAGGGAACTATACTCAGTATTTTGTAATAACCTATAAGAGAAAAGAATCTGAAAAACCATATATATAACAATGATTTTGCTGTACATCTGAAACTAACACATTATAAATTAACAACAATTCATTTTTAAAAAAGTCTCAATGGACCAAATACTCCAATCAAAAACATAAAGTGGCAGACTAGCTTAAAAAACAAAAACAAAAAAACTCCCAAGACCCATGTGCATGTTACCTACAGGAGACTCACTTCAGAGGTTAACACAAACAGAGACTGAAAGCAAGGAGATGAAAAAAGATATTTCATGCAAATGGAAATGAATACTGGAGTAGCAATGCTCATATCAAAGTAGACTTCAAAACAAAGTCTATAGTAAAGGACAAAGAAGTATATTATATAATGATAAAGGGATCAATACAAGAAGAGAGTATAACATTCGTTAGCATATATGCACTTAATATAGGAGCACTTAAATATATAAAGCAAATATTAAGAGACATAAAGGGAGAAATCAACAATAATACAATAAAAATAAGGAACTTTATAACCCCACTTACATCAATGGACATATCATCCAGGCAGAAAATCAATAAAGACACAGTGGTTAATGACACATTAGACCAGTTGGACTTAGTAGATATCTACAGGAAATTCAATCAAAATAGCAGAGTACACATTCTTTTCAAGGGCACATGGAATATTCTCCGGGTTTGATCACATGCTAGGCCACAAAACAAGTCTCAACAAATTTAAGAGGACAAAAATTATATGAAGCATATTCTTTTTTCTGACAATAACATTATGAAACTAGAAATTAATCACAGGAAGGAAGAAAACTGGGAAAAACAAACAGGTGGAGACTATACAGCATGTTACTAAAAAACAATGGATCGGGCTTCCCTGGTGGCGCAGTGGTTGAGAGTCTGCCTGCCGATGCAGGGGACACGGGTTCGTGTCCCGGTCCGGGAGGATCCCACATGCTGTGGAGCGGCTGGGCCTGTGAGCCATGGCCGCTGAGCCTGCGTGTCCAGAGCCTGTGCTCTGCAATGGGAGAGGCCACAATAGTGAGAGGCCCGCGTACCACAAAGTAAACAAACAAAACAAAACAGTTGATCAATAAAGAAATAACCATAAGAAAAATAAATACAACTTTTGCAAATCTACGGAATGCAGCAAAAGCAGTTCTAAGCTGGAAAATTATAGTGATACAGGCCTACCTAAAAGAACAACAAAAAAATGCAAATGAAAACCTTACCTATTGTACCATCTAAAAGAATTATAAAAAGAAGAATGAAGAAAGCCCAAAATCAGGGGAAAGAAGGAAATAATAAAGATCAGGGAGGAAACCAATTCGAGACCAAATAAAACATTAGAAAAGATTTAAAAAAACAAAAAATAAACAAAAAACAGTTGTTTTTTTAAAAGATAAGCAAAATTGATAAAGTTAACTTAGCCTCATTAAAAAGAGAGAACCCAAATGAACAAAATAAGAAATGAAATAGGAGAAATTACAACTGATAGCACAGAGATAAAAAAAATCATAAGAGAATAATATGAACAGTTATATGCCAACAAACTAGACAAGCTAGAAGAAATGGATACATTTCTAGAAACATAAAACCTTCTAAGGCTGAATCAGGAAGAAAAAGATAATTGGAAAGACTTATCACTAGCAGTGAAATTGAATTGGTAATCAAAAAACTCTCAGAAAATAAAAGTCCAGGACAAGATAGCTTCATGGGACAATTCAATCAAACATGTGAAGAAGTGCGAATACCTATCCTTTTCAAATGATTCCAAAAATTGAAGAAGAGGGAACACTCCCAAATTAATTCTACAAGGTCAACTTTACCCTGATACAAAAACCAAACATGCTACAAAAAAAGAAAATTATAGGCCAATTATCTGATAAATATATTATAGATGTAAAGCTCCTCAACAAAATATTAGCAAACATAATTCAACAATATATAAAAAGGATTGTGCATCATGATCAAGTTGGATTTACTTCAGGTATGCAAGGACAGTGCAATATCCACAAATCAATCAATGTGATGCACCACATTTTTAATAAAGGATAAAAGTTATATGATCATTTCAATAGATGCAGAAAAAACATTTGACTAAATTCATCATCCATTCATGATAAAAATGCTCATCAAAGTTGGTGCAGAGGAAATATATCTCAAAATAATAAAGGTCATTTATGACAAACCCACAGCTAATAGCATGCTCAATGGTGAAAAGCTGAAAGCTTTTTATCTAAAATCAGGAATAAGACAAGGCTGCCCGCTCTCTCCATTTCTATTTACTATAGTACCAGAAGACCCGGCCACAGTGATCAGAAAACAAAAAATAAAAAATGTCCAAATAGGAAGGGAAGAAATAAAACTCTCACTATTCCCAGATGACCTGATATTATATATAGGAAACCATAAAGTTGCCACCAAAAAACTATTAAACTAATGAATGAATTTGGTAAATTTATATGATACAAGATTAACATATGAAAATTTGTTGCTTTTCTATACATTGATAATAAACTATCAGAAATAGAAAGTAAGAAAGCAATCCCATTTAAAATTTCATCAAAAACAGTGAAATAGAGAGACATTAAAGATGGTAGAGGAGTAAAACTTGGAGATCATCTTCCTCCCCACATATACATCAGAAATACATCTACATGTGGAACAATTCCTACAGAACACCTACTGAACAGTGGCAGAAGACTTCAGACTTCCCAAAAGGCAAGAAATTCCCCACATACCTGGGTAGGGTAAAAGAAAAAAGAAAACACACAGACAATAGGGACGGGACCAGCATCTCTGGGAGGGAGCTGTGAAGGAGGAAACGTGTCCACACACTAGCAAGCCCCTTCACTGGCAGAGATGGGAGTGGCGTGGGGGGAAGCTTTGGAGCAATGGGGGAGAGTGTAGCAATAAGCGTACAGAGGGCAAAGTGGAGAGATTCCTGCACAGAGAACCGGTGCTGCCCAGCACTCTCCAGCCTGAGAGCCTTGTCTGCTCACCCGCCAGTGTGGGTGGGGACTGGGAGCTGAGGCTCGGGATTCAGAATTCAGATCCCAGGGAGAGGACTGGGGTTGGCTGCATGAACACAGCCTGACTGGGGCTAGTGCACCACAGCTAGATGGGAGGGTATTCAGGCAAAAGTCTGGAACTGCCTAAGAGGCAAGAGACCATTGTTTGGGATGCACAAGGAGAGGGGATTCAGAGGACCACCTAAATGAGCTACAGAGACGGGCACAAGCCGTGGCCAACACTCAGACACCAGAGATGGACATGAAATGCTAAGGCTGCTGCTGCAGCCACCAAGAAGCCTGTGGGCAAACACAGGTCACTTTCCATACCTTCCATCCCAGGAGCCTGTGCAGCCCACCATGGCCAGGGTCCTATGACCCAGGGACAACTTCACTGGGACAACACACGGTGCACTTCAGGCTGTTGCAACATCACATTGCCCTCTGTTGCCACAGGCTCACCCTGCATTCCATAGCCCTCCCTGCTCCCGGCCTGAGTGAGCCAGAGCCCTCTAATCAGCTGCTCCTTTAACCTTGTACTGTCTGAGTGAAGAACAGACACTCTCAGGTGAACTACATACAGAGGCAGGGCCAAATCCAAAGCTGAACCCCAGGAGCTGTGTGAACAAAGAAGAGAAAGGGAAATTTCTCTCAGCAGCCTCAGGAGGAACAGATTAACTTGCCACAATCAACTTGATGTACCCTGCATCTCTGGTATACCTGAATAGACAACAAATCATCCCAAAATTGAGGTGGTGGACTTTGGGAGCAAGTGTTGACTTGAGGTTTGCTTTCTGCATCTAATTTGTTTTCGGTTTTATGTTTATCTTAGTTTAGTATTTAGAGTTTATTATCATTGATAAAATTGTTTATTGATTTGTTGCTCTCTTCATTTATATATATATATATTTTCCTTTTTCTCTTTTTCTGAGTGTGTATGTTTCTTTGTGTGATTTTGTCTGTATAGTTTTTCTTTTACCACTTGTCCTAGGGTTCTGTCTGTCCTTTTTTTTTTTTTTTAAGTATGCTTTTTAGCACTGGTTATCACTGGTGAATTTGGTTTTTTGGTTTGGTTGCTCTCTTCTTTCTTTCTTTTCTTTTTCTTTTTTAAAATTACTTATTAATATTTTTTATTTCTAATATTTTTTATTAGTTTTTAGGTTAATAATGTTATTTTATTTTAGTTCAGTTTAGATTAGTTTTCTCTTTCTTTCTTTCTTCTTCTCTCCTTTTTCTTCTGAGCGATGTGGCTGGCAGCATCTTAGTGCTCCAGTGAGGTGTCAGGCCTTTGACTCTGAGGTGGGAGAGCCGAGTTCAGGACATTGGTCCACCAGAGACCTCCTGGCTCCATGTAATATCAAACAGCAAAAGCTCTCCCAGAGATCTCCATCTCAATGCTAAGAACCAGCTCACTCAATGACCAGCTCGCTACAGTGCTGGACACCTTATGCCAAACAAATAGCAAGACAGGAATACAAACTTTCCCATTAGAAGAGAGGCTGCCTAAAATCATAATAAGGTCACAAACACCCAAAAACACACCACTGACACAGTAGTGCCCAGCAGAAAGACAAGATCCAGCCTCATCCACAAGAACACAGGCACCAATCCCCTCCACCAGGAAGCATACACAATCCACTGAACCAAACTTAGCTACTGGGGGCAGACACCAAAAACAACGGGAACTACAAGCCTGCATCCTACAAAAAGGAGACACCAAACACAGTAAGTGCAGCAAAATGAGAAGACAGAGAAACACAGCAGATGAAGGATGAAGGTAAAAACACACCAGACTAAAGAAATGAAGAGGGAATCAGCAGTCTAGAATGAAGGAAATTAAAAATTCTCTAGAAGGAATCAATAGCAGAATAACTGAGGCAGAAGAACGGATAAGTGACCTGGAGATAAAATAGTGGAAATAAATACCACAGAGCAGAAAAAAGAAAAAAAGAATGAAAATAATTGAGGATAGTCTCAGAGACCTCTGGAAAAACATTAAACAAACCAACATGCGAATTATAGGGGTCCCAGAAGAAGAATAGAAAAAGAAAGGGACCGAGAAAATTTTGAAGGAGATTACAGTTGAAAACTTCCCTAATATGGGAAAGGAAATAGTTAATCAAGTCCAGGAAGCACAGAGAGTCCCATACAGGATAACTCCAAGGAAAAACATGCCAAGACACATATTAATCAAACTATCAAAAATTAAGTACAAAGAAAACATATTAAAAGCAGCAAGGGAAAAACAACAAATAACACACAAGGGAATCCACATAAGGTTAACAGCTGATCTTTCAGCAGAAACTCTGCAAGCCAGAAAGGAGTTGCAGGACATTTTTAAAGCGATGAAAGGGAAAAACATACAACCAAGATTACTCTAGCCAGCAAGAATCTTATTCAGATTCGATGGAGAAATTAAAACCTTTACAGACAATCAAAAGCTAAGGTAATACAGCACAAGCAAACCAGCTTTACAAGAAATGCTAAAGGAAATTCCCTAGGCCAGTAACACAAGAGAAGCAAAAGATCTACAAAAACAAACCCAAAACAATTAAGAAATTGGTCATAGTGACATACATATTGATAATTACTTTAACATAAATGGATTAAATGCTCCCACCAAAAGACATAGACTAACTGAATGGTTACAAAAACAAGACCCATATATATGTTGTCTACTAGAGACCCACTTCAGACCTAGGGATACACACAGACTGAAAGTGAGGGGATGAAAAAAGATATTACATGTAAATGGAAATCAAAAGAAAACTGGAGTAGCAATTCTCGTATCACAAAAAATAGACTTTAAAATGAAGACTATTACAAGAGACAAAGAAGGACACTACATAGTGATCAAGGGATCAATTCAAGAAGAAGATATAACAAATGTAAATATTTATGCACCCAACATAGGAGCAGCTCAATACATAAGGCAAATGGTAACAGCCATAAAAGGGGAAAACAACAGTAACAAAATCATAGTAGGGGACTATAACACCCCACTTTCACCAAAGGACAGATCATCCAAAATGAAAATAAATAAGGAAACAAAGTTTTAAATGATATATTAAACAAGATGTACTTAATTGACATTTGTAGGATGTTACATCCAAAAACAACAGAATACACTTTCTTCTCACAAGTCAAAATGGAAATAAAAAAATACCTAGAAACAAATGGCAATGAAAACATGATGACTCAAAACCTATGGGATGTAGCAAAAGCAGTTCTCAGAGGGAAGTTTATAACAATAAAATCCTCCCTCAAGAAAGAAGAAAAATCTCAAATAAGCAATATATCCTTACACCTAATGGAACTGGAGAAAGAAGAATAAACAAAACCTAATGTTAGCAGAAGGAAATAAATCATAAAGATTAGAGCAGAAATAAATGAAATAGAAACAAAGAAAACCACAGAAAAGTTCTATAAAACTAAAAGCTGGTTATTTGAGAAGATAAGCAAAGTTGATAAACCACTAGCCAGACTCACCAGGAAAAAAAGGGAGAAGTCTCAAATCAATAGAATTAGAAATGAAAAAGGAGAAGTAACAAATGACACTGCAGAAATACAAAGGATCATGAGAGCTTACTGCAATCAACTCTATGCCAATAAAATGGATAACCTGGAAGAAACGGACAAATTCTTAGAAAAGCACAACCTTCTGAGACTGAAACAGGAAGAAATACAAAATATACACAGACCAACCAGAAGCACTATAATTGAGACTATAATTAAAAATCTCCCAACAAACAAAAGTCCAGGACAAGATGGCTTCACAGGTGAATTCTATCAAACATTTAGAGAAGAGCTAACACCTATCCTTCTCAAACTCTTCCAAAATATAGCAGAAGGCAAAACACCCCAAACACATTGTAAAAGGCCACCATCACCCTGATACCAAAACCAGACCAAGATGATAGAAAGAAAGAAAACTACAGGCCAGTATCACTCAGGAGTATAGATGCAAAAATCATCAACAAAATACTAGCAAACAGAATGTAATAGCACATTAAAAAGATCATACACCATGATTAAGTGAGATTTATCCCAGGGTGCAACTCTACTTCAATATATGCAAATCAATGTGATATACCATATTAACAAACTGAAGGATGGAAAATATAAGATCATCTCAATAGATGCAGAAAAATCTTTTGACAAAATTCAACACCGATTTATGATAAAAACCCTACAG
This sequence comes from Delphinus delphis, assembly GCF_949987515.2. Classification (NCBI taxonomy): domain Eukaryota; kingdom Metazoa; phylum Chordata; class Mammalia; order Artiodactyla; family Delphinidae; genus Delphinus; species Delphinus delphis. Next base: position 32,085,744 of record NC_082699.1, on the reverse strand, counting down.
AAAGTAGATATACAGGGAATTTACCTCAATATACTAAAGACTGTATATGACAAACCCACAACCAACATCATTCTCAATGGTGAAAAACTGAAAGCATTTCCTCTAAGATCAGAGATAAGACAAGGTTGTCCACTCTCACCACTATTATTCAACATAGTTTTGGAAGTTTTAGTCACAGCAATCAGAGAAGAAAAAGAAATAAAAGAAAACCAAATAGGAAAAGAAGTAAAGCTGTCATTGTTTGCAGATGACATGAAACTATACATAGAGAATCATAAAGATGTTACCAGAAATCTGCTAGAGTTATCAATGAATTTGGTAAAGTAGCAGGATACAAAATTAATGCAGAGAAATCTCTTGCATTCCTATACACTAATGATGAAAAATGAAAGAGAAATTAAGGAAACACTCCCATTTACCATTACAACAAAAAGAGTAAAATATCTAGGAATAAACCTACCTAGGAGACAAAAGAACTGTATGCAGAAAACTATAACTTACTGATGAAAGATTAAAGATGATACAAACGGATGGAGAGATATACAATGCTCTTGGATTGGAAGGATCAACATTGTGAAAATGATTATGCTACTTAAAGCAATCTACAGCTTCAATGCAATCCCGATCAAACTACCAATGGCATTTTTCCAGAACAAGAAGAAAAAATTTCACAATGTGTATAGAAACACAAGAGACCCCGAATAGCCAAATCAATCTTGGGAAAGAAAAACAGAGCTGGAGAAATCTGCTTCCAGACTTCAAACAATGCTACAAAGCTACTGTAATCAAGACAGTATGGTACTGGCACAAAAACAGAAATATAGATCAATGGAACAGGTTAGAAAACCCAGAGATAAACCCACACACATATGGTAACATTATCTTTGATAAAGGAGGCAAGAATATACACTGGAGAAAAGACAGCCCCTTCAATAAATGGTGCTTTGGAAACTGGACAGCTACACGTAAAAGAATGAAATTAGAACACTCCCTAACATCCTACACAAAAATAAAGTCAAAATGGATTAAAGATCTAAATGTAATGCCAGACTCCATCAAACTATTAGAGGAAAACATAGGCAGAACACTCTATGATATAAATCACAGCAAGATCCTTTTTGACCCACCTCCTAGAGAAATGGAAATAAAAACAAAAATAAACAAATGGGACCTAAAGAAAGTTAAAATCTTTTTCACAGAAAAGGAAAAACATAAACAAGATGAAAAGACAACCCTCAGAATGGGAGAAAATATTTGCAATGGGAGCAACTGACAACGGATTAATCTCTAAATTTTACATTGAGCTCATTGAGCTCAATATTTACATTGAGCTCAATATTGAGCTCATCCTGCTCAATATCAAAAAAATAAACAACCCAATCCATAAATGGTCAGAATAACTAAACAGACATTTGTCCAAAGAAGATATACAGATTGCCAAGAAACACATGAAAGGATGTTCAACATCTCTAATCACAAGAGAAATGCAAATCAAAACTACAATAGGTATCACCTCACACAAGTCATAATGGCCATCATCAAAAATCTACAAACAATAAATTCTGGAGAGAGTGTGGAGAAAACGGAACCCTCTTGTACTGTTGGTGGGATAGTGAATTGATACAACCACTATGGAGAACAGTATAGAGGTTCCTTAAAAAACTAAAAATAGAACTACCGTATGATCCAGCAATCCCACTACTGGGCATATACCCAGAGAAAACCATAATTCAAAAAGAGTCATGTACCACAATGTTCACTATAGCTCTATTTACAATAGCCAGGACATGGAAGCAACCTAAGTGTCCATCGACAGATAAATGGATAAAGAAAATGTGGCACATATATACAATGGAATATTACTCAGCTGTAAAAAGAAACAAAATTAAGTTATTTGTAGTGAGATGGATGGACATAGAGTCTGTCATATAGAGTGAAGTAAGTCAGAAAGTGAAAAACAAACACCGTATGCTAACACATATATATGGAATCTAAAATTTAAAAAAAAAAAGGTTCTGAAAAACCTAGGGGCTGGGTAGGTGTAAAGATGCAGACATAGAGAATGGAGTTGAGGATACAGGGAGGGTGAAGGGTAAGATGGGACGAAGTGAGAGAGTGGCCTGAACATATATACACTACCCAATATGAAATTGATAGCTAGTGGGAAGTAGCCACATAGCACAGAGAGATGAGCTCGGTGCTTTGTTACCACCTAGAGTGGTGGGATAGGGAGGGTGGTAGGGAGATGCATATGGGAGGAGATATGGGGATATATGTATAGCTGATTCACTTTTTTATAAAGCAGAAACTAACACACCATTGTAAAGCAATTATGCTCCAATAAAGATGTTAAAAAAAGAAAGAAACAATGAAATACCTAGGAATACACTTAACCAGGGAGACCAAAGACTTACACTCTAAAAACTATCAACCTTTGACGAAGGAAATTGAAGATGATAGAAATGGAAAGATATCCCATGTTCATGAATAGAAGAATTAATATTGTTGAAATGCGCATACTTCCCAAAATAATCTACAGATTTAATCAATCCCTATCAAAATACCCATGAAATTTTTCACATAGCTAGAATAAATAATCTACATATTAATTCTAGGGAAAAGACAGTCCCTTCAAAAATCAGTGCTAGGAAATCTGGACAGATACTGGTAAGTAATGAAATTAGACATTTTCTCACACCATATACACAAATAAACTCAAAATGACTTAAAAACCTAAATAGTTTGGAAGCATTAGTGTGATGGGGGTGTGCTTGGAACCCTGGTGTGTAATGTTTTGTATTATAGTAATCCTGCTTTCATTCTGGTACCCTGTAGCCAGTATTGGATGTTTTAGATGAAATGTGAGGATCTTGTTCAATCTGAAACTGCCATTACCCTCCATCCCCCTTTTTTTACTTAAACATTTTTTATGATACTTTAGATGGAAGTTGTTTTTTTCCAGTTAATGTTTGTTCCAGTCCTTCAAACTGTTCATATCTGTTTTATTATATTCACTCTACTAACCCTTCTTCGAATAGGCATGGGAGGTGGTGACACAGTTTAGTTGGGGTCCTCAATATAAAGTCTTAGTAAAAAACAAATAAATGATGTTCAGTCATTTAAAAAAACAAAAAACTCATAGAGTAAAACATTGCTAGAACATTCTTTCACTTAAGTTGTAGCATTTTGTTGTTGTTGTTGCTGTTCTGTCTCTTCAGACAAAGGAAACAAAAGGAAAAATAAACTAAAGGGACATAATGAATCTTCAAAGCTTTTGCATAGCAAAGGGAATCTTGGAAAAAAAGAAAAAAAAACCACTGAATGGGATAAAATATTCATAAATAATATAATTTATAAGGGGTTAATATTCTAAATATATAAGCAGCTAATACAATTCAATATAAAAAAACAATTTTAAAAATGGGCAGAAAACCTGAATAGATATTTTCCCAAAGAAGACATACAGATGGCCAACAGACACAGGAATGTATCTGCATTTCACAGAACATGCCACTCCTCCACTATATTGATGATATTAATGTTTGTACCTGGTGAGCAGAAAGTAGTAACTACTTGGTAAGACACATGTGTATCTGAAGGTAGTACATAAATTAAATAAAAATTAAAAGGCCTGTACCTCAGCAAAATTATCTAAGTTTACAGTAGTTTGGGGTATGTCAAGATCTGTCCTTCTAAGGTAAAGGACAAGTTACTTTTTCTGGTCCCTCCTACCATGGAGAAAGAAGCTCAATGTCTTACATCCTCACGGAAGGTTCCTTTGGAATAACACACTGAGGAAGGATATTTCTGGACCTGGATTACAAATGGTTCTGAATGATAAGCTGACACTAACTTAAATGACTAATGGTTTGGTTTAGAAAGAACATGATTGGAAAACTTTTCTGCATAGGTGATATAAAGATGAATGCCTCCAAATGGACAAAGAGCATGAACATATCTGTGTCCTATGTCAGTGCTCAGTAAAAAGCATTCTTAGCACAGAAGGATCTTAATAACTAGGTGGCCAAGATCACTTGTTCTGTGAATGTTCGTCAGCCTCTTTCACTGGTTTCCCTATTCTAACCCAATCGATGCATAAATAAACAAAATGGTCATGAGTTCAGCAAACTGGATTTCTACTCACTAAAGCCGGTCTGGTTAAAGCCATTGCTGATTGCCATGTCTTCCAATAGCAGGAGCCAACACTTGGTTCCAACATGGCATTATTCCCCAGGAAGTTCAGCAAGTTACCTGTTACAGCCAGTTATATGCAAATTGATTATGCTAGATCACTTCCATAATGGAAATGGCAGCACAAAAAAAAAAAAAAAGGAATAGATATTCTGAATATGCATTTGCTTCCCCTGCCCAAAATGCTTCTTCAAAAATCACGAACCGGGCTTCCCTGGTGGCGCAGTGGTTGGGAGTCCGCCTGCCGATGCAGGGGACACGGGTTCGTGCCCCGGTCTGGGAAGATCCCACATGCCGCGGAGCGGCTGGGCCCGTGAGCCATGGCCGCTGAGCCTGCGCGTCCGGAGCCTGTGCTCCGCAATGGGAGAGGCCACAACAGTGAGAGGCCCGTGTACCACAAAAACAAAACAAAACAAAACAAACAAAAAAAACACGAACCATGAACTTTCAGATGCCGTATTCACTGTGATGGTAATTCACAAGCATTGCTTTTGATGTGGGAACTAATTTTATAGGAAGTAAAATATGTGATTGGTCCAAGCTATGAACCTTACTGATATTATCATGTTCTCCATCACCCTGAGGCAGCAGATCTGATAGATGGTGTAAAATGTTTTTTTGAATACTTAACTATAGCACCAGCTGTGTGGTAACATTTTGCAGGCTGGAGTAACTTCCTCTGGGCTATGGTATATGCTCTGAATCAGTAACTGACTCCTGATTCATTACAGTGCTGTTACACCCAAAGCTAGGATTCTCTGGTCTATGAATGAAATATTTCAAATGGGAATATATTTTCTTACAATTATATTTAGCAATCTACTATTTAAATTTTTATTTCTGTAACTTTGCATTCCCCTCATTGAGAGCTCTCCCCTACTCTATACCCAGTGCTTCTTCCATAATGCCAGGTGTATTTGACTTCTCATGTGAGAGGTTGCCTAAGTTTTATTTGAGTCTACCTGAGCATGATGATTAAGGAATACAAAACCAAGGAGAGAATGATACTGTATCTTGAAGATTCCACCTTCATTTCAGGTACACTACTCTGCTCAATGACCAAGAAATCTGGGTTTAAAATATGGCAATATCTATGACAAGGCATAGAGAATATCATCCTGTGATCCCTGGCATTGGCTATCACTTAAACCAAAGGACTCTCCTTTTATTCTCCAACAAAGTCACAGATCACTATTTTTGGTTTAAGATACTAAGTGATTCCATTTAGTTTGAACTTGTGTCTTCCCTTTCCAGGTTGAGAGAGAGAGAAAAAAATGCCTCCTTTTCTTCTTTTTCTTAATTTTTCAAGACAGCTGGACTACTGCCCAGTCATATTGCCAAATCACAACCCTAATTTATGCAGGAGATGATAAATCCCCATCCTTGCTGATTTTTAGTGCAAAGAAGCATATGGAACCAAAAAGTGCCAGACCCAGCTTTGCACTCCAGGAATGTGTAGGAGGGCTTAACAGGGTGCAGGGTGAAGAGAAAGAAGAGGTGAGTGAAATTCATTAAAAAAATGTAAGTTTTCTTTCATTACCCTCACTTTTGGGTATTTTAGGATATATTTCTGAAAGAAAAAAATATATAAAATATATAAGTATAATGCATTTCTTAAAATGCACTAGGTATCTTGCTATTTAAAGGCATTTCATTATTTTTTTAGGAATTTTATTATAAGGCTTTCTTTTAAAAATCCAATGTACATTATCACCAATGTTTTTTATTACCATTTTCCTTTATACCCATAGGAATCTCATGAAATTAGCATGTAGTTAAACACTATTTAATTCAATAAGAATTTTTCATTTAACTTTGAAAACTGAAAAATGGGGACTATAAAGTGAGATTTTATTTTCCACTTTAAATACAATGCTAATTTTTAATGCTCTAGTTGGTGAAATATACACCACAGAATAATTCTTGGATTTCTCCAGACACATTTTTATATTATATTCTCTTGTATTTGCTATAAACATTACACTGTGCCCAGTTCTTTCAGCACCTATTAACACTCATCCTGAGAATACAAACCCTCTCACTATATGAAGTCAATGAGAGCTCTAGTTAATTGGGCAAATCTATTTCCTGGAAGTTGAATCTAGTCTTGTCCTAAAAATAAATTTAAATATTTTGTTATGTTTCCAAGTATTAAGCAAGTTTTTAATAAAACAAACATTCCTATCCACTGAAGCAGACAGAAGCACTGAGCCTGTGTAAGGAAACAAAGCCCCAATCAATCAAGATAGGAAAACTTTCCAGATGAAAATGATACTTTCAGTCCCTTTTTTTAAAACATACTTTTATGTAAAGTGATATAAATGCAAACATAATATTTATTTGCAAAAATCACAGTGAAATTCTGTGTTATTATATTGCCATTCATCATTGTTTATTTATTCATTGTAGTGAAACATCTATTACTTGCTTTCTAGCAAACATTTTCCTCTCTCTTGCTAATAGCTCTCTGATTTTCTTCCAGAAAATACCTCTCTTCCTTTTTCAGCTCTTTGCTTTAAGTGGAGCTCTTTCTCCAGCTCCAGAACAAAGCAAATGAGCCAGACTTCAGTCAATTAGTACATTGCATTCCTCTGGTGGCAGTGATTGGTCAGGGATGTTCATGTAATCCCATGAGAGTCAATGAAATTCAATGATGTTTTTTCCACATGTGCTAGGATAGACTGTGTTTTCTCTATTGGATATAAACCTCAGAGGATTAGTGACCACTGCTGTTGCAGTCATTTTGCAAACATATGGACAGTGGAGCCAACTTCAAGGTCGCATATCCAGAGAAATATAGACAAAGAAAATGACTTTTGGTATCATTGTTTGGGTCATTTGAGTGAAGACAAACATGGTTATCTCTTTCTGGACTGCTTAGTTATTTGATACAACAAATCCTTCTCTCCTTCCTTTTTTGGTTTATGTTGTTATCAACAGCAGAAATAATTCTAACTGGTACACTCATCAAAATGAATGGCACTGCTCTGGCCCTGGGGATACAGAGGGTTATAAAACACTGTTTCTAACTTTAAGGAATTCAGTTCTTGAGGGAACACACACAGACACACAGACACACACAGACACACACAGACACACACACACACACACACACACACACACAGGTTATTCCAAAGTATGAGAGTTATTCATGGAGTGATAATGAAGTACAAGTTGAGGAGGAAGCAGGCCAGAGAAGTGATCTCCAGAAAAGTGATACCTGAATTAATTCTTCAGGGAAATGCACATTTAAACAAAATTGGCCTGATTTCTACCTGTTTTAGTTCCTCCCAAAGCCATTTCTGACACAAGAATTTGGGTATAGGTAATTTATTTGGGAGATAATTCCAGGAAGCGCAAGTGAGAGAGTGGGTGAGAGAGGAATGGGAAAAAAGCCAATAAAGAGCACATTAATGGCTAAACTAGTATGAACAACTGAGACTCAGTCCCATTGGCGACTCTCTGAGAATCCGTTTTGGCCAAGGAAGTCCGTGAATTTACCCACGACTCCCATTCCTTCCTGGTTGAGGATTGCCCCCAGGGACTTCATCTCCCTTAAAATTCTTGGTTTCACCTGTGTGGAGTGGCGCATGCTCCTGTGGTTCTGGAGAAAATCCTCAGGGAGAATAAAAGAGGCCCATGCTGTTGGTGCTCTGGGAACCACCTGGAAAGAAACTGAAGGATGCCTAAAGGTTATGGGGTAGGCCTCAGTCTTCATCTGCCGCAATTCCCATTTTCTGTGGGAAGACTTATCCCCTCCCCATGGTTTCTGTGAATTCCAAGACACTTATATTCTCATGACTTTGGTTAGTTCTGAGCTCCTAGTGAATTATCTCATTGTAGCTGTTCTTCTCCTTCTGCTTTGTGCCAACCCCATGTGGATCTCAGCCGTTTATCTTTGATTTTCCTCTGAAAACTTAAGGAAGACATTTTTAAGGGTGTGTTTCTTTTTTAAAGATTTTTTTGATGTAGACCATGTTTTTAAAGTCTTTATTGAATTTGTTACAATGTTGCTTCTGTTTTCTTTTGTTTTTTGGCTGCTAGGCATGTGGGATTTTAACTCCCTGACCAGGGATCAAACTCACAACCCCTGCACTGGAAGGTGAGGTCTTAACCACTGGACTGACAGGGAAGTCCCTCAGCGTGTGTTTTGATGGATACATATGTACAGCACAAGCTTTAGAAGATGAGGTTATTGGGAGAGTTTTTAATCTCTGAAATTAAAATATCTTAAAATTTAGTATTATGCAATTTTGGTCTTGAAAATCCTAGATTGCTATCCTGAGACAAGGATTCTTGCGGCTCTAGTGAAGTCTGTAAGGGAATGAAGAAAGCAGGATAGGAAAAGAGGAAAAGCTAGGTAAACCATGGATCCCATAGTGAGCTCTGGAATAAAATTGGCACCACAGTATTGTCCTTGCTAGGGACAAGGGGCCACGTCTTTTATGCCCTTGCATTAGTCAGTCACTGACTGCAGGCTACCTCTCAGGCAATTTTGGATTAAGTACTCCTGTTTTTAACAGGCACTTTTCATGAGAAAGGTGTAGCTGAGAGATGTTAGCATCCAATGCTCAGAGAAGATGGTGGAATGGGTGTACCTATACTTGCTTGTCAAAGGGGATGTGGTTGGAATGACAGAAACCTCTACTATGGCCACTTTGTCATGATGACTTCTCACTGGATAGACTCCTCCAGAAGCTCTGGCCTTCTGCGATAGTGCTCATCTCCATTTTTTTCTCTCAAGACTCCCTTGATTCTCCAACTTCTGGTCAGCCCTATGACTTCTAAATACAAATTGACTTTTGATATTACACAAAACAATTGACTCTCAGTATCCTTCTAAAAGAAGGTCTTCCTTTGCCTACCCGAAGTATCACAAATGTGCTGAGCTAAATAAAGGGCTACTCACTCAACTCATTCTGGTTCTTGTTTAGCTTTATGGAAAAGTTTACAGACACCTTGGAATTTCTTTATCCATTTCTGAAAGTGGAGACATAGTTTATAACTGAAATAAATACCTGCATTAATAGAAGTGTCTATAGTCAGTTTGCTTTTAAACAGCAATGATTTTATCTCTGTAAAAGATGATTAACAACTAGATGAGGAGATAAGCTTGCTTTTGGTGGATAAAGCAGTATATGTTAAGATGCAGAAAACTGACCTTGGTAAGCTTAGGAAACATGGATATGGGTCATAGTTTTAATGGTCTAATATGTGATGTCAAGGACTATAGACCTTGCCCTGAAAATATGCCATGTTCAGATCAGCATTTAAGAAAGACCATTCTCCATCTTCCCTGTGGAGTTTGGACTTGAGAAGGGAAACAATGGGATAGGGACATCAGTTATGTAGCTTTCCTACAAAAACATGAAAAATGATGCCATTTCTAAATTAACATTATGACAGTAGTGATATAGAGAATGGTAAGTTTAGATGACATATAAAACATACAAAGGACAGGACCAGATGATGAATAGGATACAAATAAGGGGCAGTGAGTATGCAGGGGAGGTTATCAAGTTTTGGGCTTGCATAATATTCTCTCTTCCCCTATTCTTGTCCTTTCTACACTCTCAATAAAACAAAAATGGTATTATGCTCTACATATTGTTTTATAACCAATGAAAGCATAAACATCTTTCATTATAGTAAACATGATATAAAATATTAATTTAAATAACTGCTCAGTGTTTTATTATACAGATGTAGAATAATTTATTTAATCTTCTATTATTGACATTTAGATTATTTACTGTCTAAATATTACAAACATTTAGTTAAAATCTTTAAAGCCAAATGTTTATTTATGTTCTTAATTATTATTTCAGGATATTTCTATAAGAGGAATTGTTGCATTTTTAAGGCTTCTGATAAATATGGCCAAGTCGTTCTCCAGAAGGTTTATGTACCAAAATATTCACAAAACCACCCATCCTTTGATTTGAAGTGCCATGGAAATTCTACTCTGTGAATGGTGCTTTCACAGGATAAGGTAAGCTCTAGTGGCATAAATTTAAATATTTTGATGGCTACTTTTACTTTAGTCTAATTTCTGTGGAGGTATTTGGGGGACTTAAGGATTTTTATGGTTTTATGGACTTAAGGTTTTTACGGTTGTGGTAAGGCATATTGTCCTTTCAGTCCTGTATATAGTTTGGTCTTCTTTTTGGAAAAATAGAAAATAATCTCAAAAAATCAATTTCAAAATTTATTTGTATAGTACTTATCAATCAATAATTAATAAATTTTTATATGCTTATTCATTAACTCAATAAATATTTATTTAAGGCTCACACTTATTCTAGATAATGTGAACAAAACCCCTTTTCCTAAATTTTGTAGTTCACATTCATCCAGTGATCATGATGAAACAATGACGATCATAACAGGACCTGACATTTATATGGTTTTTCCTATGGGTCAAGCACTATTCTCTCATCAATCCTATGAAACAATTCATATTATTATCTTTAAGAGGCAGACAAAAAAGAAAATAAGATACTTCAATGAAAAACAGTATGTGTTAAAATGCTGTAAGTCACTTGCTGCACTAGGAATACACTGAAGGGGTTCCCAATTAGTTTTGCAAGGGTGGGTCTTAGTAGAGGCTTTCTGGAGGAGTCAGTATGTAAACTGAGATATTAAGGTTGAAGAAATGTTAGCTTATGTGCTCTCAAAGCTTTTCTTTTTTAAATATTTATTTCTTTATTTATGTAAGTATGTATGTTTGTATTTATATCCATGAGTGTGGTCTTTTTAATTTTGCAAATATTACAGAAGCAGGGAATCAATATTTATTGAACACATCCCTTGTCTGATGCCATGCTTAGTATTTCACATCCTTCCTCATTTGTAAAATGCGAAGACTCCTGTTTTGCAAGTCTGTTGGGAGACCATCATGAATGAAACATCTAGTCCTCGGTGAGAGTTTGGTAACAGCAGCCAGGGCCCCAACAGCTTTCTCATTTGACTTTCCCATTTTACACATGAAGAAACTGAGGTTCAGCAAAGTAAAGGAAGTTGCTCAAGGTCAGCCAGGGAACAGTGCAAGCAGGATTTCACACTAGGCTCCCATGAACTGTCTCTCAGCACACCTACCCCTCCTCTGCCCATCACAGGGGTAAACCAGGAGCAAAAACTAAAGAAGGTGCAGCCATAGGTAGGTCAAGAAAGCTGAGCCACACTGCCATGGTTCCCCATCCAAAAATCCAAGGGCCTCCACTCTCTTCTTTAATTCTTCTGAGTGGAGAGTGTTCAGCTGGCCTCCACTGAGATCTTGAATTCCTTTTTCCAGTAGAAAGTGAGGGACAACTTGAAGTGCCCCAAGTTGTTAAAGATTTTATTTTTTTTAAAACACTTCAGGACCTCATATTTACTTTAAGTAGTGTCTACCATGAGGAAATGTTGCCTTTTTCTGTGACATAAGGTAGGTAGAATGATTCTTGATTCTCCTCTTTAACAGTTTTTAATTCATTATTTCCACTCCCATTTTGTATTCAATCCTCTGACTTCTGTATTCTGGCCTATCATGCTACAAAAAGAGTATAAGTAAAGCTTACCAATGACTTTCTAACTGAAAAATTCAATGTTAATGTTTTAGTCATTGTATTATTTGGCATCTTTCAGAAATTAAAAAAAAAAGTTCAATATTCCTTCCCTTTTGAAAATCTCTACTATCCATCTAATGACCTAAACCAGAAATTTGGAAACCATCCCATAATATTTAGTTTCCCTCACCCATCTCATCTATAAACTCTTATCTTTATCCCTTGCATTTACATGCCTACCTTTCCCACTGGACAAACATATGGGTCCTATTTCGTTTAATTTCTAAGGCAGTCTAATTTGGCTATCCCAAGCCCCAAGCCTTTCTTACCAATAAGGTTTAGAACTAAGACTGATACCCAAGATGTGGGACAAATCAAATAATTGATGTATTTCCATATTGTTTTGAAAATCTTTACTCCAGTTGCACCTGGAAACTGGTGAATTAGAGATAAACCACATATTCAAGTCTCATTAACTCCTCTTGTGTTGTTTCATCAGGTTGATTCACTGGCTTACATGAACACTTGGGTTGCAGTCCTTTCTCCAGCCCATCAACAGCATCTACTTAACTTTAGGATAGATATTCAAACTCTGGAAGGATTAGTTTTCTTATATATAATTTTGGGCTAATAGTACCCATTTCATAAGATGGTTTTGAGGGTTAAATGAGCTAATGCACATAAAGCACTTAGTTTGGTGTCAGGCATGGTATAATTCCTCAAACTATTACATATTACTATTATTTTTACATTTATTATTGTTATTATAGTTACTACTATCCTATTTGCCTGGGAGCCCTGTTCTGAACCTCAGTTTTCATGACTTGGGTTCTCCTAGGACTGTAGTCTCTGCATAACCTCTATTCACTATCCAGTAAGAGCAAAACCTCTGGAAATATGGCTGCAGCCTGGTTAACTCTTGAGTTGGATCCATTGTCATACCTACAGATTAAACTTCCATACTGACTGAAATATTTCTGAACCCTTGTGATATTTTGGTTTCAGTTCAACTAGAGCTCCTGCTCAGAGTCCACATTTCTCACCTTGGTCAATTGACTCTCTCTAATGTCCATTTGGATTTTCTTTCTCAGGGGATGATTGGCTACTCGGCTTTTGCATATCACACGCATAATCATGTCTCCACTGAAATATAGGATGATTTTGGAGGACAGAAGAGTGAAGTACTTCTTCTATAAGGAGAAAACAGAGAAAAAACTGGGTGGAATCTGAGCTTGAGATGATAGAAGTATAGAGAAGATTCCAGAGATGAGTAGAAGTATGACTAAAATATTGGTGGCACAAAAATGAGATGACAGTGATGGCCCTGATTCCAGAATTTCTAGTTTGATTATATTTAAGTATGTCAAATACGGCTGAAATTCATGCTATCGGAGCAGGACGTGTTTCTTGTCTACTTCCCCCATGATTCCAAACTAAATTGAACTCAGAGATAAGATTAAAACCTGTCCAGCTTCACTCAGTTCTTGTGACAATCTATCTACACAATCAAAGGGGAGATGTGCCCTTTGTTCTTATTGGTTAAGCGTCTTATAATTTTTCCTCTCTATTTTTGCATGATTTCATTCTCATATCACTGTCAGCATCTCTTTTATTTTAGGGGGCTATAGAATGGTGTTGAGTACAGTGAAGAGAGTATTGAACTGTTATTGAAAATATAGGGATCTCATTCTGTTTCAGACTAGGTACTTTATATCTCAGGTCAGGAATTGGCATACTATAGCTTGTGGCCAAATCTGGCCTGCCTCCCACTTTTATTCAACCTTTGAGCTAAGAATGGATTGTCCATTTTAAACATAGGTTTAAAAAAAGATCAAAAGAAGAAGAATAATGCATGACACATAAAAACTATATGGGATTCAAGTTTTCAGCATTCATCAATAAAGTTTTATTGAAATGCAGTATAGTTATATGTCTCCATAGTGTCTATGGTTGCTTTCATGCAACAATAGCAAAGTTGAATATCTGTGATAGAGACAGTATCCTCTGTCTCAATCAAAATCAAAATGAAAAATATTTACTATCTGGCTCTGAATTTACAGAACAAGTGTGCTCACCTCTGCCTTGGGTCTTCAGTTTCCTTCATAAGATATATACCTAGACAGACATTTCATGAATGCTATCTTCTCCTTTATCTTATAAAAAAGAATTCACTTTTAAAAGTATAAAGGCTGTTTCAAACACTATTGAATATACAAGGCAGAATGTAGCTAAGCTGTAAAAATGTTCAATTGTACATTATTTTCGAAGCCTCCTCCTCATCTACTATAGGGAATATAGGCATAGAAACTTGCTCTAGTAAAAGAAGTAACAGTCAGTAGGAATGGAACAAGTGTCCTCACACATTGCCTGCATAGCAGTCCACTGGTTTGTAGGATGTTTTCTGAGGGTGGAGATGGTGTCATTTACAACTTAATTGTTGTCCCTCAGCATCTGAAAAGGAACCTTTGGAGGTTTGCTTTTTGGAGCAGTAATATTTGTCTTGACAGCCTCAGTCAGTCAATTTTAATCTTTGACTAAGCACTAGGATAGTAATCTCTGAATGATTGAATAAGTCACCCTGGGTCCACTCTCTGATTTAAACACAATTGAATCAGATTTGTTTTTTAAACTGGGACTTTAGAAACAAAGCAAAATAATTAGAAATAAGAACCAAGGCAAAATGCAGGACACAATGTGTATGTCTCCACTAAGTAAGTAGGTTTATATATCTGTCTTCATTGGATTGAGGTTACCTCTAAGAAACTTCATAATTCAGTTCTGACTCTCCAATGCCTTATACAGCACCTAGTGAATAAATTAAAAAAGTAAATAAAAGAAGGAAGAAAAATTATATAGTGATAAAGAAAGACACATTTTTCCAAAGCAGAGAACAATTGAATATATAAATCAACATATGAACAATAATGTTGACATGTTCTAGCTTTAAAAAGTGAAATTTTCTCTTTTTACATAGCTGATTACATTGAGAATGTTTGTTAAAATCAAGTTTCCAATGTCTTTTCTACAACATTCTGTTTTATTTTGACTTGAAGTGCTCTCTTCTTGAGTCTGTTCTTCTAAATTCATATATTCTCTACCAACTGTGTAGATTAAGAGATGGCTGTCATATTTACTAAATATCTAGTTACCCTATTCCAAGGACATTCTGGAAAACAAATGTAGTGGTGACAACAGTATTGTTTGGGTGGTGGTACATTTGAAAAAAATTACCTCTGGCCAATTTACACAAAGACAAATGTCAAGGAATTACAGAAACTTTTTTTTGAAAACTACTGTGTGCGAGACATTTCTGAAGTCTTATTGTATTTAATCCTCACAGCAATCCTAAAAGGTGCTTTATAGATTAGGACACTGAGACAGAAAGAAAATAAGAACTTTCTCAAAGAAGGAAAAAACTGACATGTTTAATTCTATGGCCCAGATGCCCAAGTGAGACATCTTAATGGGTAGCATTCTTGACCTGATTTTTTGTGAGATGATAGCACCTCAGGGGATTCAGTTAAAGACTAAAACCACAAGCTTTATAAAGTGTCTCTGAATATTTTGTATTTTCTCCTTCACTCTCATGCTGCAGTGATGATTAGTCAGATTGGAAGAAATGCCTGCCACTGACAGGTGGCCCACATAGAGAAGCATTTGCTTCTGTCCTGAATCTGAAATAAGGCCTCTAGAGTAATAAGATCAGCCTTGTCAATTAATGAAGAAAAACTTCAGGACTGGTTCATTATGATTTCCTGGCTAGAAGTGCTGGAAAGCTATTTGCTATTATTTTAAAGGAAGCTAGTTTACATGAAACCAAAGAAAAATAATATTTCAAAAAAGGGAGGAAACATTAAATGTCAACCTGACAAGTTATTTTTTGATACCACTATGATAAGCATTACTCACAATGTGCTTAATTCACTTTAAAGGCTATTGAAGCCTCTACTATATTTTAAAATAAACCAGAATGAGTATTTGAAAGTAACAGAGCTATTTGGGCCAGTTAAAAAAAACATTTGTTTCACTTTCCTATGGTGATAGTGTAAGTGCAACATTGCAACATTTCTGCTAAAGACAAAATCATATTGACTTCAGTGAGCTTTTGGACTAAGGGAGCCATCAAGGAAAATAGTACTGATTTAAGTGCCTTTCTTTACTTTCACATGGATATCAACAGAAAAATACAAAGAAATATTAATTGGCATGCTGCTATGTAATAGCTTGTTTCTAGACCAAGAAAAAGGCAATTCTACATAACGATAAGAATATATTTTGGAAGAATCAACATTGTGAAAATGACTCTACTACCCAAAGCAATCTGTAGATTCAATGCAATCCCTATCAAACTACTACTGGCATTTTTCACAGAACTAGAACAAAAAATTTCACAATTTGTATGGAAACACAAAAGACCCTGAATAGCCAAAGCAATCTTGAGGACGAAAAAAGAAGCTGGAGGAATCAGGCTCCCTGACTTCAGACTATACTACAAAGCTACAGTAATCAAGACAGTATGGTACTGGCACAAAAACAGAAAGATCAATGGAACAGGATAGAAAGCCCAGAGATAAACCCACGCACATATGGACAACTTATCTTTGATAAAGGTGGCAGGAATGTACAGGGGAGAAAGGACAGCCTCTTCAATAAGTGGTACTGGGAAAACTGGACAGGTACATGTAAAAGTATGAGATTAGATCACTCCCTAACACCATACACAAAAATAAGCTCAAAATGGATTAAAGACCTAAATGTAAGGCCAGAAATTATCAAACTCTTAGAGGAAAACATAGGTAGAACACTCTATGACATAAATCACAGCAAGATCCTTTCTGACCCACCTCCTAGAGAAATGGAAATAAAAACAAAAATAAACAAATGGGACCTAATGAAACTTCAAAGCTTTTGCACAGCAAAGGGAACCATAAACAAGACCAAGAGAGAGAGAGGAAGATGGCGGAAGAGTAAGACGCGGAGATCACCTTCCTCCCCACAGATACACCAGAAATACATCTACACGTGGAACAATTCCTACAGAACACCTACTGAACGCTGGCAGAAGACCTCAGACCTCCCAAAAGGCAAGAAACTCCCCACGTACCTGGGTAGGGCAAAAGAAAAAAAAGAAAAAACAAAGACAAAAGAATAGGGACGGCACCTGCACCAGTGGGAGGGAGCTGTGAAGGAGGAAAAGTTTCCACACACTAGGAAGCCCCTTCGCGGGCGGAGACTGTGGGAGGCGGAGGGGGGAGCTTCGAAGCCGCGGAGGAGTGCACAGCAACGGGTGCAGAGGGCAAAGCGGGGAGATTCCCGCACAGAGAATCGGTGCCGACCGGGACTCACCAGCCCGAGAGGCTTGTCTGCTCACCCGCTGGGGCGGGCGGGGCTGCGAGCTGAGGCTCTGAGGCTCGGGTTTCGGTTTTGGACGGAGCGCGGGGAGAGGACTGGGGTTGGCGGCTTGAACATAGCCTGAAGGGGTTAGTGCACCACGGCTAGCCGGGAGGGAGTCCGGGGAAAAGTCTGCACCTGCCGAAGAGGCAAGAGACTTTTTCTTCCCTCTTTGTTTCCTGGTGCGTGAGGAGAGGGGTTTAAGAACGCTGCTTAAGGGAACCCCAGAGACGGGCGCGAGCCGCGGCTAAAAGCGCGGACCCCAGAGACAGGCGGGAGATGCTAAGGCTGCTGCTGCCGCCACCAAGGGGCCTGTGTGCGAGCACAGGTCACTCTCCACACCCCTCTTCCGCGGAGCCTGTGCAGCCCGCCACTGCCAGGTTCCCGGGATCCAGGGACAACTTCCCCGGGAGAACGCACGGCGGGCCTCAGGCTGGTGCAAAGTCATGCCGGCCTTTGCCGCTGCAGGCCCGCCCCGCACTCCGTGCCCCTCCCTCCCTGCCGGCCTGAGTGCGCCAGAGCCCCCGAATCAGCGGCTCCTTTAACCTCGTCCTGTCTGAGCAAAAAACAGACGCCCTCCAGCGACCTACACGCAGAGGCAGGGCCAAATCCAAAGCTGAGCCCCGGTGAGCTGTGAGAACAAAGAAGAGAAAGGGAAATCTCTCCCAGCAGCCTCAGAAGCAGCAGATTAAAGCTCCACAATCAACTTGATATACCCTGCATCTGTGGAATACCTGAATAGACAACCAATCATCCCAAATTAAGGAAGTGGACTTTAGGAGCAAGATCTATGATTTTTTTCCCTTTTCCTCTTTTTGTGAATGTGTATGTGTATGCTTCTGTGTGAGATCTTGTCTGTATAGTCTTGCTTCCACCATTTGTCCTAGGGTTCTATCCATACATGTTTTTTTAAAAATTTTTTTCTTAATAATTAATTTTAATTTTAATAACGTTATTATACTTTACCTTCTTTCTTTCTTTCCTTCTTTGCTTCTTTCTTTCTTTCTTCCTTCCTTCCTTCCTTTCCTTCCTTCCTTCCTTCCTTCCTTCCTTCCTTCCTTCCTTCCTTCCCTCCTTTAGACAACTAATCATCCCAAATTGAGGAGGTGGTCTCTGAGAGCAAGATTTATGATTTTTCCCCCTTTACCTCTTTTAGTGAGGGTGTATGTGTATGCTTCTGTGTAAGATTTTGTCTGTATAGCTTAGCTTCCAACATTTGCCCTAAGGTTCTATCTTTTTTTTTTTTCTAAATAAGAATTTTTTAATTCAATAACTTTATTATACTTTATTTTATTTTTACTGTATCTTCTTTCTGTCTTTTTTCCTTCTTTCCCTCCTTCCTTCCTTCCTCCCTCCCTCCCTCCCTCCTTTCTTTCCTTCTTGCCTTCTTTCTTTTTTCTTTCTTTCTTTCTTTCTTCCTTCCTTCCTTCCTTCCTTCCTTCCCTCCTTTCCTTCTTTCTTTCCTCATACTTCTACTAATTCTCTCTACTTTTTCTCCCTTTTATTCTGAGCTGTGTGGATGAAAGGCTCTTGGTGCTCCAGCCAGGAGTCAGAGCTCTGCCTCTGAGGTAGGAGAGCCAACTTCAGGACACTGGTCCACAAGAGACCTCCCAGCTCCACATAATAAAAAACGGTGAAAATCTCCCAGAGACCTCCATCTTAACACCAGCACCCAGCTTCACTCAATGACCAGCAAGCCACAGTGCTGGACAACCTATGCCAAACAACTAGCAAAACAGGAACACAACCCCACCCATTAGCAGAGAGGCTACCTAAAATCATAATAAGGCCACAGACACCCCAAAACACACCACCAGACGTGAACCTGCCCACTAGAGAGACAAGATCCAGCCTCATCCACCACAACACAGGCACTAGTCCCCTCCACCAGGAAGCCTACACAACCCACTGAACCAACCTTAGCCACTGGAGACAGACATCAAAAACAGCAGGAACTACGAACCTGCAGTCTGCAAAAAGGAGACCCCAAACACAGTAAGATAAGCAAAATGAGAAGACAGAAAAACACACAGCAGATAAAGGAGCAAGATAAAAATGCACCAGACTAACAAATGAAGAGGAAATAGGCAGTCTACCTGAAAAAGAATTCAGAATAATGATAGTAAGGATGATCCGAAATCTTGGTAATAGAATGGACAAAATGCAAGAAACAGTTAACAAGGACCTAGAAGAAATAAAGATGAAACAAGCAACGATGAACAACACAATAAATGAAATTAAAAGTATTCTAGATGGGATCAATAGCAGAATAACTGAGGCAGAAGAAAGGATAAGTGACCTGGAAGATAAAATAGTGGAAATAACTGCTGCAGAGCAGAATAAAGAAAAAAGAATGAAAAGAACTGAGGACAGTCTCAGAGACCTCTGGGACAACATTAAACGCACCAACATTCGAATTATAGGGGTTCCAGAAGAAGAAGAGAAAAAGAAAGGGACTGAGAAAATATTTGAAGAGATTATAGTTGAAAACTTCCCTAATATGGAAAAGGAAATAGTTAATCAAGTCCAGGAAGCACAGAGAGTCCCATACAGGATAAATACAAGGAGAAATACGCCAAGACACATATTAATCAAACTGTCAAAAATTAAATACAAAGAAAGCATATTAAAAGCAGCAAGGGAAAAACAACAAATAACACATAAGGGAATCCCCATAAGGTTAATAGCTGATCTCTCAGCAGAAACCCTACAAGCCAGAAGGGACATACTGAAAGTGATGAAGGAGAAAAACCTGCAGCCAAGTCTACTCTACCCAGCAAGGATCTCATTCAGATTTGATGGAGAAATTAAAACCTTTACAGAAAAGCAAAAGCTGAGAGAGTTCAGCACCACCAAACCAGCTTTACAACAAATGCTAAAGGAACTTCTCTAGACAAGAAACACAAGAGAAGGAAAAGGCCTATAATAACGAACCCAAAACAATTTAGAAAATGGTAATAGAAACATACATATCGATAATTACCTTAAATGTAAATGGACTAAATGCTCCCAACAAAAGACACAGGTTGGCTGAATGGATACAAAAACAAGACCCTTATATATGCTGTCTACAAGAGACCCACTTCAGACCTAGAGACACATACAGACTGAAAATAAGGGGATGGAAAAAGATATTCCATGCAAATGGAAACCAAAAGAAAGCTGGAGTAGCAATTCTCATATCAGACAAAATAGACTTTAAAATAAGGACTATTAAAAGAGACAAAGAAGGACACTACATAATGATCAAGGGATCGATCCAAGAAGAAGATATAACAATTGTAAATATTTATGCATCCAACATAGGAACACCTCAATACATAAGGCAAATACTAACAGTCATAAAAGGGGAAATCGACAGTAACACATTCATAGTAAGGGACTTTAACACCCCACTTTCACCCATGGACAGATCATCCAAAATGAAAATAAATAAGGAAACACAAACTTTAAATGATACATTAAACAAGATGGACTTAATTGATATTTATAGGACACTCCATCCAAAAACAACAGAATACACATTTTTCTCAAGTGCTCGTGGAACATTCTCCAGCATAGATCATATCTGGGTCACAAATCAAACCTTGGTAAATTTAAGAAAATTGAAATTGTATCAAGTATCTTTTCTGACCACAACGCCATGAGACTAGATATCAATTACAGGAAAAGATCTGTAAAAAATACAAACACATGGAGGCTAAACAATACACTACTTAATAATGAAGTGATCACTGAAGAAATCAAAGAGGAAATAAAAAAATACCTAGAAACAAATGACAATGGAGGCAGAACGACCCAAAACCTATGGGATGCAGCAAAAGCAGTTCTAAGGGGGAAGTTTATAGCAATACAAGCCCACCTTAAGAATCAGGAAACATCTTGAATAAACAACCTAACCTTGCACCTCAAGCAATTAGAGAAAGAAGAACAAAAAAAACCCAAAGCTAGCAGAAGGAAAGAAATCATAAAAATCAGATCAGAAATAAATGAAAAAGAAATGAAGGAAACAATAGCAAAGATCAATAAAATTAAAAGCTGGTTCTTTGAGAAGATAAACAAAATAGATAAGCCACTAGCCAGACTCATCAAGAAAAAAAGGGAGAAGACTCAAAAATCAATAGAATTAGAAATGAAAAAGGAGAGGTAACAACTGACACTGCAGAAATACAAAAGATCATGAGAGATTACTACAAGCAACTCTATGCCAATAAAATGGACAATCTGGATGAAATGGACAAATTCTTAGAAATGCATAACCTGCCAAGACTGAATAAGGAAGAAATAGAAAATATGAACAGACCAATCACAAGCACTGCAATTGAAACTGTGATTAAAAATCTTCCAACAAACAAAAGCCCAGGACCAGATGGCTTCACAGGCGAATTCTATCAAACATTTAGAGAAGTGCTAACACCTATCCTTCTCAAATTCTTCCAAAATATAGCAGAGGGAGGAACATTCCCAAATTCCTTCTACGAGGCCACCATCTCCTTGATACCAAAACCAGACAAGGATGTCACAAAGAAAGAAAACTACAGGCCAATATCACTGATGAACATAGATGCAAAAATCCTCAACCAAATACTAGGAAACAGAATCCAACAGCACATTAAAAGGATCATACACCATGATGAAGTGGGGTTTATTCCAGGAATGCAAGGATTCTTCAATATACGCAAATCTATCAATGTGATAAACCATATTAACAAATTGAAGGAGAAAAACCATATGATCATCTCAATAGATGCAGAGAAAGCTTTTGACAAAATTCAACACCCATTTATGATAAAAACCCTCCAGAAAGTAGGCATAGAGGGAACTTTCCTCAACATAATAAAGGCCATATATGACAAGCCCACAGCAAACATCATCCTCAATGGTGAAAAACTGAAATCATTTCCACTAAGATCAGGAACAAGACAAGGTTGCCCACTCTCACCACTCTTATTCAACATAGTTTTGGAAGTTTTAGCCACAGCAATCAGAGAAGAAAAGGAAATAAAAGGAATCCAAATCGGAAAAGAAGAAGTAAAGCTGTCACTGTTTGCAGATGACATGGTCCTATACATAAAGAATCCTAAAGATGCTACCAGAAAACTACTAGAGCTAATCAATGAATTTGGTAAAGTGGCAGGATACCAAATTAATGCACAGAAATCTCTGGCATTCCTATATACTAATGATGAAAAATCTGAAAGTGAAATCAAGAAAACACTCCCATTTACCATTGCAACAAAAAGAATAAAATATCTAGGAATAAACCTACCTAAGGAGACAAAAGATCTGTATGCAGAAAATTATAAGACACTGATGAAAGAAGTTAAAGATGATACAAATAGATTGAGAGATATACCATGTTCTTGGATTGGAAGAATCAACATTGTGAAAATGACTCTACTACCCAAAGCAATCTATAGATTCAATGCAATCCCTATCAAACTACCACTGGCATTTTTCACAGAACTAGAACAAAAAAATTCGCAATTTGTATGGAAACACAAAAGACCCCGAATAGCCAAAGCAATCTTGAGAACGAAAAAAGGAGCTGGAGGAATCAGGCTCCCTGACTTCAGAGTATACTACAAAGCTAGAGTAATCAAGACAGTATGGTACTGGCACAGAAACAGAAATATAGATCAATGGAACAGGATAGAAGGCCCAGAGAAAAACCCACGCACATATGGACACCTTATCTTTGATAAAGGTGGCAGGAATGTACAGTGGAGAAAGGACAGCCTCTTCAATAAGTGGTGCTGGGAAAACTGGACAGGTACATGTAAAAGTATGAGATTAGATCACTCCCTAACACCATACACAAAAATAAGCTCAAAATGGATTAAAGACCTAAATGTAAGGCCAGAAACTATCAAACTCTTAGAGGAAAACATAGGCAGAACACTCTATGACATAAATCACAGCAAGATTCTTTCTGACCCACCTATAGAGAAATGGAAATAAAAATAAACAAATGGGACCTAATGAAACTTCAAAGCTTTTGCACAATGAAGGAAACCATAAGCAAGACCAAAAGACAACACTCAGAATGGGAGAAAATATTTGCCAATGAAGCAACTGACAAAGGATTAATTTCCAAAATTTACAAGCAGCCCATGCAGCTCAATAACAAAAAAACAACCCAATCCAAAAATGGACAGAAGACCTAAATAGACATCTCTCCAAAGAAGATATACACACTGCAAACGAACACATGAAAGAATGCTCAATGTCATTAATCATTAGAGAAATGCAAATCAAAACTACAATTAGGTATCATCTCACACCTGTCAGAATGGACATCATCAAAAAATCTAGAAACAATAAATACTGGAGAGGGTGTGGAGAAAAGGGAACACTCTTGCACTGCTGGTGGGAATATGAATTGGTTCAGCCACTATGGAGAACAGTATGGAGGTTCCTTAAAAAACTACAAATAGAACTACCATATGACCCAGCAATCTCACTACTGGGCATATACCCTGAGAAAACCAAAATTCAAAAAGAGTCATGTACCAAAATGTTCATTGCAGCTCTATTTACAATAGTCTGGAGATGGAAACAACCTAAGTGTCCATCATCGGATGAATGGATAAAGAAGATGTGGCACATATATACAATGGAATATTACTCAGCCATAAAAAGAAATGAAATTGAGCTATTTGTAATGAGGTGGATAGACCTAGAGTCTGTCATACAGAGTGAAGTAAGTCAGAAAGAAAAAGACAAATGCCGTATGCTAACCCATATATATGGAATTTAAGAAAAAAAAAATGTCATGAAGAACCTAGGGGTAAGGCAGGAATAAAGATGCAGACCTACTAGAGAACGGACTTGAGGTTATGGGGAGGGGGATGGGTGAGCTGTGACAGGGCGAGAGAGAGTCATGGACATATACACACTAACAAACGTAGTAAGGTAGATAGCTAGTGGGAAGCAGCCGCATGGCACATGGATATTGGCTCGGTGCTTTGTGACAGCCTGGAGGGGTGGGATAGGGAGGGTGGGAGGAAGGGAGATGCAAGAGGGAAGACATATGGGAACATATGTATATGTATAACTGATTCACTTTGTTATAAAGCAGAAACTAACACACCATTGTAAAGCAATTATACCCCAATAAATATGTTAAAAAAAAAGAATATATTTTGCTATCAATAAAATTATCATGTGACTTACTAATTTTCTGGTAAGAGCAACTTATTTGGTGAATTTTTTTTTGCAAAGTGTTATCCAATATGGAAATAGGGCTATTAGTAAAAGCAAACAGTGGACATAAAGTATATATTTCACTTTAAAAATTAGACAACTTTTGTATGATTATTACAGATGTAATATTCCTATTTTTCTTTAAAATATCATACTCACTGGGTAGGCTGATAATTTATCCTCTATAAATGTACAAATCTCTCTCTCTCTCTCTCTGTAGTGGTGGTGGTTATAGTCCATTTGATTTTCTGTTGGAGATAGTGTACATTATTTCTTTTATTACAGAAAAAGCAAGGTTTATCACTCAGGAGAGCAGGAAACTTCCAAACCAGTCACATAAGGATTAAATAAGGAGAAAAGCTTCATTTTAACAAAAGAGTGTTCTAGTTGGAGAGTTAATGACCTATCATGATGAGACGAACACCTGGGCATTTGTGTTCAGCTCCACTTTCACCCAAAGTCAAGACATATCTCATTGTACTTCTTTCTGGAAGAGAGCTGTTCAGGTGTCATCTTCTTATTATGGAGGGATATTAGGGCATGGGCAGGTTTTTGGCCATGAGCCACCATCATTTAAATAACTGGTGGTTAAGTTGGGAAATAAACTCAGATATATTTGAATTCCAAGGTTTAAATAAACTTTGTGGTTACAGACGTAAGAAATTCAAGATAGAATATTCACCATTTTGAAATTTGATAGGTTTATAAAAATTCTATTCAACTGCTAAAAAAAATGGTACCTTCATTTTTCACCAGTGTCAACTAAATTATTCACATTATTTTATGAAGGCTGCTGGGTTTCCATAAGTTCATACTTAAAATATAACAGGCTCCTTCCTGGAAGCAAACATATGCAGACTTCCTCCCAAATAGTCCTATGAAATATAGTTGTAGACTTTAAAAGGTAAATTTTATAGTATGTGAATTATGTCTCAATTAAAAAATACGCAAGTAGGAAGTAGAAGAAATATATAAGATTATTTTTTAACAGACAGGCTGTTATGGGCTGAATTGTATCCTTTCAAAACTCATATGTTGAAGTCCTAACTTCCAGTACCTCAGAATGTGACTGTATTTGGAGATAGGGCCTCTAAGGAGGTAGTTAAGGTAAAATGAGGTCATATTGATGGGCCCAAATCCACTATAACTGGCTTCCTTATAAAAAGAAAATTAAGACTCAAATACAGAGAGGAGACCATGTGAAGACAATGAAAGAAGATGTCTATCTACAAGCCAAGGAGAGAGGACCTCAGAAAATATCAATCCTATCCCCACTTTGACCTCAGACCTCTAGCCTCCAGAACTGTGAGAAAATAATTTCTTGTTGTTTAAGCATCCTAGTCTGTTATACTTTGCTATGGGGGCCCTAGAAAACAAATATACATGCTATCCCAATTTTAATAGTTTTAGCTTGATCTCTTTTATAAGGCAGCATATATTTTTATGCTAAATAGCCTAAGGTGTCAGAAATCATTTCCCTCCTCTTTTTCAGGTGTTTTATTTGTTTATATCTGTTCAGATAGTGCAAGTGATATGAGAGCCACTTATTTAACTTTTAATCTCCTTATTGTATTATTCTTAATTTACTTGAAATGATTTCTTTAGTGATCTCTTTTTCTTTGTTATTAGATGTAGTGATTGGATTTTACCGTAAACTCGAAATTTCTACTTGAAAGGTGCTTTGTTTCCTACTCATTTTCATCTTTTAAAGTGCCCTGATTAGTGATAAAAACAAAGAAATTGGAAGCATAGTATTAGCATTTGAACATAGCACAGTAACTGTTTACCTTACTCTTCCCATGTACACACACAACATTTTTTGGAATGGTTGTCAGATTCCACTAAGCTCGAATGGCTTTCAACAGCCTTAGTTTGGGCTTGCTTATAAACAATGTAAAAAGAAGTGAGGCCTCCTGACAGCACCTAACCTTTACTTAAGGAGACTCTTAGAATTTGTCATGTGATGGTTTCTTTAAAGAAAACTCAGCCGAAAGTGTTATACTCAGGCTCTTTTCTTTGAGAAGAAAATATGGAGGTCTGATTTTCTTGACTTTACTTATTTCCTACGTAAGTTTTTTAAAAATTAAGAAATATGCTAACCAGCTGTTCTCAGAATTTTCTCAAAATTTTCTTCTCAATGTGTGACTTTGAGACATATTGGCAGGAGAAGGTGTGAATATTCAAATGAATTTTCCTAGAAAGGATCTAAAATCTACTGAAATTTTGAAAAATCTCTTTAGCACAATTTTTTTTTTCCTACTGGAAAGTGCAAATGCATTAGGTGGAAGCAAATCCTCATTGTAAAAGCTACTTTGGGGGAATTCACAAATATTCATACACATTTTCCTTTTATTTATATAGTAAATATTTCTCTTCTATCTCATAAATACAGGCATTGCCTAGGCCCTGGAAATGTAGCTGGGCAGAAACATAGATAAGCAATTAGGTTTATGAGCAGTTTACAGTTTAGTAAGGAAGATGGACATTAAACAAATAATGACACAAATAATCACATGCATTATGACATAAATGATTAATTATTGGTTCGATGTGGTCCTAAAGGAGAGAAACAAAGAGTTCTGAGAATGTAGAATACTGAGATTTATCTTTGTCTGTGTAGCCAGTAAGTCTTCCCTAAGACTGGTGAGGGGAATGACCAACGCATTCCAAAGTGTCTTCACTTCACACACTCAACCTTGGGGTTGCACCACCTGTAGGGTACTGGGTTAAGATGGCTCCCTGTTCCAGGTGTGGTAGCAGCACTGTACCTGGAAAGATTCTTCATTTCCATCTCACAGGACTCATATCTGTCAACTCCAGGTAACCATTCACACTCCTTCCTTTTTTGCTGAATTCTTTTTCAGGGGCTTTGTTGTAACTTTGTGCAGCATGGTTTATATTTGGGGCTCCCCAAGTCTATCAGAAATGTTCATGTATCATGCATTTTCTTCTCCATAATGGCAAGTTCCAGTCTCTTTTCCTTAGTGTCCACACTCCTCCTCAAGTCTCCTTGGACTATTTATAAATAAATACATGCAGTTAGATCTTGAGAGAATGAGTGACCTGACTCAATATGGCTCTATAGTTGTGAGATAATTATAAATTATATGAAAGTATTTTGCTTTTTAATTTCTCATATCGAATATTTGAAGACAACATAAGGCTCACAAAAGACAGTTGAACTTCACTGACTTTATTTTTAAATTATTTTTATTTTTTTTTTATATGGGAGTATAGTTGAGTAAAAATGTTGTGTTAGTTTCAGGTGTACAGCAAAGTGATTCAGTTATACATATATGTGTATCTATTATTTTTCAAATTCTTTTCCCATTTATGTTATTACAGAATATTGAGCAGCATTCCCTGTGCTAAAGAGTAGGTCCTTGTTGTTGGTTATCTATTTTAAATATAGTAGTGGGTACATGTAAGACTTTAAAATAATAATTCTCAATAAAGGGGTGGGTATGTGGGTGGGTAAGATACCACTTCCTGGTATGGGAAAATAGGTAGCAACAGAATGTATCCAGTAAAATCAGGGAAACTTTTCAAGCTACACATGTACCCAAGGCATTCCTAGATCTTCTTTCAGACTCTGCTAATAAGGATAATGTTTTAAACTTATATATCAGCCCACCACAAGAAATTTTTTTTTCTATGCTACATGAATTTCTATGAGTTTGTCATGATGAATTTGGTTTTTAATCACTATTTTGGGTACTAGTTTTTCTTGGATATTTTGAACTGGTTTTGGGTAGAAAGTTGTATTTGCATGTCTTAAAATATGGGAGGTGCCACAGAGCCTGTAGAAATATTCAATTATTGATTCTGTGGGATTATTACAAGATTACATTTCTTTTGGCATTTAAAAAGACAGACACAGCAATTTATATTTATAATGGAAAGAGTCTCAGCATTAGCTAACTCATTAACTTGTAAATGTTTAACCAACTCACAGGAAGCTGTAGAATTAATAATTATTGTAAAAAAGTAGTTTTTGTAAGTCTGGAAGATTTAAAAATTTTTGAAAATGTAATTTTATTCCTATTATATTTAACAAGCATTTATGTAACTATAATTATTATATAATGTTCTTAATACTTTTATAGCAATTGATATAGAAGTAGCTCTATAGCTAAAATAATCACATTCTTTTGAAAACAAATATAATTTTTCCCTATTTCAGATCTTTTATACAGTTTAGAACTCTATATTATTTATCCTTTAGTATAGGTTTTTGGGAGAGAGCAATATATAGTGTCTTTTCACTACTACTTTAATTATACATTTATTTTGTTTGAATTATATGGGGAACATCTACAATGATTCCTTACAACAACTGTATTTCAACAGAATTACACAGTAATAACTAAAGTTCCTGGATAGTTATAGAGAAAAATATAGAAGAGTATAGTGGCATGCATGTGTCATGTTGGATAAATTGAAATTAAAATATTAATTTAAATTTAAGATTTTGACTGAGTATAGTTTAATAGTGTTAAAACTAGGGTTGCCAGATAAAATAAATAATATTAATTTAAATTTTAGATAAATAGCAAATCCTTTTTTTATTTTTAGTATAAATATGTCCCCCAATTGCATGGGACACACAAAAAAGGAGGATGAGTAAAGGAAAAATTCAGTTGACATATTTTCTAAATAATGAAAAATGAAAGGTTATATTACCTGTAATATATTTCTTATCTCATCTATCTCTTTATTCCCATCCATCCACTACAGGTGCACACAACTTTATGCAGTAGCTACCATAACAAAGTTCCTCATACAATCAATGTTGAGCAACACTTTTAAAAGCAATAATGCATTCTACTATTTCTTCCTCTTTTCAATGTAAAATTTCAAACAGTTATCAATGTCAGGCTGTGTGAAACACACTCTTCCACAAATATATCACATAGAAAAGTTGTCTGGCTCAGTCTCCTAAGAAATCAAGGAGGAAAGAGCTCATAATTTTCTAGAAATTGTAGTTTGTTTTGATAAGCAGTTGTATTTTTCTCCTTATCCAAAAATTAATCATACATCTATGTTCTTAATATTTCCTTTAACTGTCAGTTGGCTATATTTTTTGGAGATGATAACATTGAGCAAGATTTAATTAATGCAGCAGACATGAGAACCTACTATAAGAAGATAGCACTTTTTAAACTACTGTGGTTAATTTAAGTATGTACATTTAATTTTTGCTCTCAAGGCATTTATACTGCTCAGGTGGCAAGGCATGTGATTAAGTGTGATGAAATATAAAATGCCATACATTTTAGAATTAAAGGAATAATGTAGTACTATGCATGCAAGGATTACGGAGAAGTGAATCAGGGTTGAGATAAGGAATTTAGGGAGGCCCCCTGGAAGGCAGTCTACTTGGTAGAGCCTTTATGAGTACAGATAGAATTTGTTGAGAGAAATTTTCCAGACATAAAAAAATAGTATGTAAACAAAGGTGTAGAGATAGAGAAATAAATGAGTGTGGGGAAGTGAGCACTCTAGTTTGTCTAAAGTTTTAGATGAAAGCATGAGTTAATGAGAGATAAGACTAGATCAGTAGGTAGGAGTAAGTTTGTAGAGAGTCTGAAAGTCAAGCACTTTAGACTTTATTAACCAGGCTACTTCAGGGCTTGAATAGGAAAGTGACATGAAGGAAAGTGAAAAGGGCAACAGTGGAGAAGAATCAGTTGAAGAATAAGCAGGCTAGATTAATAAATATTTCTATTACTTTTTCTTGTTGTTATTCTCCTCCTAAATTCACCTCAGGAAAGCAGATTTAAGAGCTGTTGGGTTCTGCCCACACCTATGTGAATTTACGCTCCAGTACTTTTTAAATGGAGTCATAGAAAAATAAATAAATAAAAGTGTATCCAATTTCCCTCTCTGCACATGTCCTGTGCATTCTGATTTTCCTGTGGCTATTTCTGTTCTCTTCTGAGCACTGGGATTGGAGAGAACAGCCTGGCTAGCACATGATGTTCCTCCTTGCCTGATTATTTAGTTGTTTCTGCAAAACCAAATCCTTCTTAGCTTTCTAGAATTTACTGCCCTATCATGTTCCCTGGTCAGGGCCTGAAAGAATCCTGAGTAAAACACAATCCGTAATCAGTGGATGAAATAATGTGTGTTATTTCACACATGGATGTTATTTCACAGTGGATGAAATAATGTGTTAAGAATTCATCTTTGTTTTATGTAGCTGGAAAGTCATGCAGTCAAATTAAATTTCAGAAAAATACTTTAAAAAGAGGATTGATAGGTTTTTATTTCCCTAATTCACCCACTGATCTTTAGGGATATTTGATATGATAATTCATTATTTACTATTTTTCTGCAGTAACAGTGTTCTCTGAATAGAAGATGAGAAAGAGAATAAAAAATTGCATTTTATTACGGCTGCTCACAATTGCAGTAGTGACTAGCTGATATTTGACTAGGGATCTGCCAGTATTCTTTTATCAGGGGTTAGGATTGGCTCTTAAAATAATGCTACATAAAAACTGGAGAAATAAGGTTTTATATCAGAAGTGCTTTTTGAGAAAAATAAGTTACTTTAAACTGATTGCTTTGGTATATATTTTCAAAGTGGTGGCTTTAATAGAATTATTGAGTGGGGAATTAAATGCTTTTTCATTTTTAAATAACTACCATTAAAAGTTGTGGTTTTAGGCTTCCCTGGTGGCGCAGTGGTTGGGAGTCCGCCTGCCGATGCAGGGGACACGGGTTCGTGCCCCAGTCTGGGAGGACTCCACGTGCCGCGGAGCGGCTGGGCCCGTGAGTCATGGTCGCTGAGCCTGCGCGTCCGGAGCCTGTGCTCCGCAACGGGAGAGGCCACAACAGTGAGAGGCCCACATACTGCAAAAAAAAAAAAAACCCCAAAACCCCAAAATAGTTGCGGTTTTACAGGTGGCTTTTTACTTCCTCTGCAACAAATTTGGTGCTTTCTGTAGAAATGCTTTGTGGGTCAGCATTTCCTTTGTAGATTATTAATGAGGTCTGAAAGTTTAGTATAAAATAAAAGCATGTTTCCTGGAAAGATAGAATTGAATTTCTATTTTCTTTTAAAAAAATGGGATATGGAGGAAGGCACATATAATGACTTTGTGGTACTAACTAATATATCTCTAATAAAGCCACAAGTTGAACACTATAGTTTAAAAGTCACTTCTGCTACATATTATCTTTGCTTCTCTATTTTAAAGGTGGCCTTAAAGTTTACTTGGGCATATGTATTGTGAAATTTTGAAACAGACATCTTTATCCACTCAGATTTACTTACCTAATTTTGTTTAATAAAATATTGGTACAAACAAAGCCTTCATGCTAATAAAATTTATAAAAGAAAAATTTACATGTTAGTGTGAAAGTTAAGGACATTTGCTAATTTGCCTTGTTATTGGTTAATACATATTATTTGTCTATGTTCACTTTTATTTTTAATTAGGAGGGCAAGTGTTATTTTTGTACTGTATAGATGAAGAGACTGAGACTAAAGAAAATTAGATGATTGTGCCAACATCACACTAACAATAAATGATTGAACTTAGAATTCAAATCTTTAGATTCCTGGTTCAATACTCTGAAAAATGCTGCCTCTTGCTACTAAATCTAATTTATAGTATAATTTGGCACAATACTATAGACACTGTTTCTGGGAAAAATAAGAATGATATTATTATAGCAAGTTCTGAAATATAGATTATTCTGTTGACATGAACACTGAGAACTATGATACCAGGTTGTAGTGTATTGATGATAAGAGCAAAGCATACTGGTGGACTTAATTAGGTACAATTATTGGAGTTCTGAGGCTTAATTGTAGCCAAAATGTGTGTGTGTGTATATGCATATCAATTTAATAACATTACATAAATTTCTTTTCTTTCCCCTCTCTTCCTCCCTCCCTTCCTCTTCCTTCCATCTTGCCCTACATAAAAAGTGAACTATTTGTTGGGGAGCAGTAATCCTTGATGATGTTATTCTTCATCTCTTAACCCTGGTGCCTAATGCAGCACCTTTGTCAGTAGTCCTTCAGTAAAAATCTATTGAATTAATTAATAAATCTTTATTCAGAGTGAAGGGAGCTGTTTGGTTTCCTTTTCTCCCTAAAACTCTTATATAAGTACTTTTAATATCTATATATAATAGTATGACTAGAATGGAACCTTTTATAGAGTAACTTAACCTACAAAAAAACCTTTGATGTTTGATGCCCTAACATTTCTTAAAAGGAAATATAAAATTAGACAGAGGAACTTTTCCTTTCTACAGTCTAAGGCCTCAGCCAAATTTCTGCCATTTTCCCCAATGCATGTTAAATAGCATAGAGATCCATTTTTACAATAGATTAAATATTTGACATTTTTCACTAGTTCATATTCATATTTTGAAAGAGATCCCATACCATCCAGACATGCACTTAAAAGTGTTTCAGTTCCATATGTTCATTCTTCACAGGGTAGGTATTCCATTACTCACAATCAAAAATGTAGAAAATATGCAAATCCCTCATATAAAGCCCTTAGCCAGAAAGAATTCTATCTCCATGGAATTTCATAAATCTCTGGCAATTTATAAGCAAGAATTATACAACATTCCAGTAATATTTCCAAATAAATTCTTTTTCTTTTTCTGAAATTTCTTTCTCAGTAGTTTTAATATTTCCAAAAGGCTCAATCAATGTTCCCAATCACTAGTCCTTAGACAATTTTAAAATACAGTAAATGCCATATTATTTAAAGTGTGTAAAGGTGCTATCATCATCACAGAGAGAAAATAAAATCATGTGCAGCCTGATTTGTCTCTTCAAACTTTGAAATGCTTTAAAACCTATCTGGTTGTCCTGATGAGAAGAGATTCTTTGAGTCTGGTGTAAGAGATAACCTGTTGTAGATAACATAAAGGGAAGATACAGAGGAGACAAATTTTCCATCAAGGCTTAGGGCCAGTTCTGGCAAATATTCTTATAAAAGGTAAAGTTAGATAGACTGAACTGGATGGAATATAGATATATAAAGGAGTAAAAATTCAATAAACATTCAATAAATGGATAAAGAAGAAAGAAAGGAGGGGAAGGAAGGAAGGAAGGAAGGAAGGGGGAAGGAAGAAAGAGCGGGCTAATGAAATGTATGAATGTGTCATCTCACAGAGAAGGCTTTGGCTTTTATGTCTTTTCTTTGCCACCTCCTAAAATATCGTCTCAAATTAATTGTTATTGATTTTTTTGAGAATACTTTAAATACCCTTTAAAAAGCCTCAGTAGCCTTAAATGTTTTTTTTTAAAATTTCCATCATAGATGTGCTTGTCCCTTTAAGTAAAGAAACTTGCCTTCACTGGCGCTAGATGTGATATCAACTTTCAAGAAGTGTGAGTGTATTTCAAGTAACCCCTGTAGAGCACAGTTAAATTCTAGAGGTTTCATTTATAATAAAAAGTTCTGTATTTTTAAGAAAGAGTAATAAGTAATTCTTTTATGATTTTAGAATAGATGATGGTTGTCATGATCTTAAGATATAGATAAAAACATTATATGGTATTATTTGTTTGTTTATTTATTGAAATCGAAAGTTAAAGACAGAGACAACATAGAAAGAAATATGTGTATTTTTCTCATATAATTCAGTATTTCTGTTAGATGAGAGAGGAAGAGATTAGATTCAGTGTTTTGATAAATTCTAAGTTGAAAAAAATTGTCCACTGAAGTCATACTACCATTGACAGGGAATTAAGTTGCATCTTGCAGGGTCCCTTATCACTGAACAACTTGAAAATCAAGGAAGACCACATAACCCTTGGGATATCAAGCTTTATATAAAATCTTTGAACTGAGAATAAGCTCCAGAAGGAATGTGATTACAAAAACGATTTCAGCAGAAGTTGTACAAGTATTAAATCTAGTCTAGTAGTTTGATTTTTTTAATATTTAGAATTAAATATTATAGTTTTCAAATATTTAATTATGTAGGTTACATGCATATATAAATCTATATTATACAACAATAAATATATATTATATATTATACATATTTAATTATGTATATGTTACATGTATATATAAATCTATATTATATAATACACTCAATTCTCATTAGCTACAGTAGTTATGTTCCATGTCATGATGAATATTGATTTAGAGAATATTGAACCGTTTTGCCTAGGGAAAATCCTCTGAGCCTCTGATCACAACATTTTCATCAATTGACCAATACATATCCTTGTTTCATGTGTGTTTCTGTTTAAAGACACCTTATTTAATAGTTATGGTTGATTCATGGATAGATATGGAACTCATGGACAACAGCACTATAACTCATGCCTCAGTAAAGCTTATCACACACACATATTTTCCCTTTAAGGCACATTACAGTATTCTTGCACTTAGGAGCACTAGGCAGCACTGCAACACTATACTTGGTGGCCATTTAAAATAGCAAATTCACCAAAAAAAAAAAAAAGTACAAGATGTGAATGACATGGCACTAATTATACCACAAATAGAACACTCACTTACAGTATGAAAGTTGATATAAGAAGGCAAAGCATTGTCTTCTTCCATCTCAGCTGGGAACAGTGCATGTCAGGTGATTCAAATTTTTCACAACCCTACACATACACATGCCCACAAATGATTGTGAAGCATCAAAAGCACTGATTTTGAGGTTACAAATAAATTTTAGCTATCAGGTGAATTTGCAAATATGCAATCCATGAATAGTGAGGAAAAACTGGGTATGTGTGTATGTATGTATGTGTCCATGGGTGTGTATGTGTGTGTATATATTTGCTTAATAAATTATTCATTCTTCAGTGGTAACTGTTTCTGCCATTTTGTTAAAAAGGAAAAAACAAGATGTTTTTAAACAGACTTTTCTATAGATTTTGGAAAAATCATAGTGTCATATGTCTACAACCACACTTCCATACAAAACATTTCTACCCCAAAAAACTTCCTTCATGATAATCCAGTATAAGCAACCTCTCTTCCTACCTCACAATCCCTAGCAACCACTGATTTGTTTTCTGTACCTATAATCTTGCTTTTCTAGAATGTCATCTAAATGGAATCATATCTTATGAAGGCTTTTGAGTCTGGCTTCTCTCACTTAGCATAATGCTTCTGATATTTACCCATACTGTTGTATGATTCAGTCATTTTTTCTTGTTATTACTGAAAAGTATTCTATCATATGGATGTACTAAAGGTTGTTTATTCATGTACTTGTTGAAGAATACATGAATTACTTCAAGTTTTTAGCAGTTATTAAGAAAGCTGCTTTAAACAGTCATATACAGGTTTTGTATGAACTAAAGTTCATTTATCTTGAATGAATGCCTGAGAGTGTAATTGCTGTCCCATTGCATTCTCACCAGCATTGTATGAGAGTTCTAGCTGCTATATATTCTCACTGGTGCTTGGTATTATCAATTTAACTTTGTTTTACTTAAAGTTTAGCCATTTTAATGAGTCATTTGTGATATCTCATTGTGATTTTAATTTACATTATCTGAATTGTGATGTCAAACATATTTTCATAGATTTGTTTGCTATCCATATATATATATATTTTAGTGAAGTGACTTTTCAAAACTTTTACCTATCTTTAAAACCAGTACTGTTTCTCACTGGATTAAGGTTGAAAGTAATTTACATATTCTGAGCACTAGTTTTTTGTCAGAACTGTGACTGCTCTTTTCATTCTCTTTCAGAGAGTATGAGTTTCAAATATTGGTGAAATCCAATTATCAGTTTTTTTTCTTGTCATATCTAATAATTTTTGCCTAATCTAAGGTCATAAAAATTTTCTCCCATGTTTTCTCCTAGAGGTTTTATAGTCTATGTTTCACATTTAATTTAAGGTAATTATCAAAATGTATGTTCCTATTACCATTTCTTTTTTGTTTTGAGTTTGTTTTTGTAAGTCTTTTTCTTCTTCTTCTCTTGTGTTTCCTGCCTAGAGCAGTTCCTTTAGCATTTGTTGTAAAGCTGGTTTGGTGGTGCTGAATTCTTAGTTTTGCTTGTCTGTAAAGCTCTTGATTTCTCTGTCAAATCTTAATGGAAGCCTTGCTGAGTAGAATATTCTTGGTTGTAAGGTTCTTCCCTTTCATCACGTTAAATATATCATCCCACTCTCTTCTGGCCTGCAGAGTTTCTGATGAGAAATCAGCTGATAATCTCATGGGAGTTCACTTGAACATTATCAGTTTCTTTTCCTTTTTTGCTTTTAATATTTTTTTCTTTATTTTTAATTTTTGTTAATTTGATTACTATGTGTCTTGGTGTGCTCCTCTTTGGGTTTATCCTGCCTAGGACTCTCTGTGCTTATTGGACATGGTTGACTGTTTCATTTCCCATGTTACAGAAGTTGTCAGCTATTATTTCTTCAAATATTTTTCTCAGGTCCTTTCTCTCTCTCTTCTTCTGGGAGCCCTATAATGCAAATGTTGGTGCTTTTAGTGTTCCCCAGGGGTCTCTTATACTGTCTTCATTTTTTTTTCATTCTATTTTCTTTATTCTGTTCTGTGGCAGTGATTTCCACCATTCTGTCTTCCAGGTCACTTATCTGTACTTCTGTCTTAGTTATTCAGCTATTGATTCCTTCTAGTGTATTTTTCACTTCAGTTACTGTACTGTTCATCTCTGTTTGTTCTTTAGTTCTCCTAGGTTTTTGTTAAATATTTCTTGCATTTTCTTGATACTTGCCTCCATTATTTTTCTGAGATCTTGGATTGTCTTCATTATCATTATTCTAAATAAAACTCTTAGAGGAAAACAAAGGAAGAACACACTTTGACATAAATTGCAGCAATATCTTTTTTGATCCATCTCCAAGAATAATGGAATTAACAACAAAAATAAACAAAAGAGACCTAATTAAGCTCAAAAGCTTTTGCACAGCAAAGGAAACCATAAACAAAACAAAAAGACAACCCACAGAATGGGAGAAAATACTTGCAAGTGATATGAAAAATAAGGGATTAGTCTCCAAAATTTACTAACAGCTCATACAGCTCAATATCAAAAAAACAAATAACCCAATCAAAAAATGGGCAGAAGACCTAAATAGAAATTTCTCCAAAGAAGACATAGAGTTGGCCAAGAGGCACATGAAAAGATGCTCAACATCAATAATTATTAGAGAAATGCAAATCACAACTACAGTGAGGTATCACCTCACACCAGTTAGAATGGCCATCATCACAAAATCTACAAACAATAAATGATGGAGTGGTTGTGGAGAAAAGGGAACCTTCCTACACTGTTGGTGGGAATGTAAATTGGTACAGCCACTATGGAGAACAGTATGGAGCTTCCTTAAAAAACTAAAAATAGAACGACCATAGACCCAGCAATCCCACTACTGGACATATATCCAGAGAAAAGCATGGTTTGAAAGGATACATGCACCTCAGTGTTCATTGCAGCACTCTGTCCAAAGGCCAGGACATGGAAGCAACCTAAATGTCCATCAACAGACAAATGGATAAAGCAGATGTGATACATATATACAATGGAATATTACTCTGCCATTAAAAAGAATTAAATACTGCCATTTTTAGCAACATGGATGGACCTGGAGATTATCATCCTAAGTGAAGAAAGTCAGACATTTGATATATCATATCAAATATCATATGATACCCCTTATATGTGAAATCTAAAAAAAAAATACTAATGAACTTATTTACAAAACATAAACAGACTCACAGACTTACAGAATGAACTTATGGTTGCCAGGAGAATAGGATGGTGGGGAGGGATAAATTGGGAGTTTGTGATTGACATGTCCACTGAGCTATATTTAAAATAAATGCCTGTTTAAAAAAAAAAAAGTTATCCACCCTGAAGCGAAAAAAAAAAAAGAAAGAAAGAATTCTTAATGAAGAATGAGGTGAGAGTTCAGAAATTTTCCATATGGATTTAATTCTGGAAGAATTACTTGGGCTTTGAAATGTGGAACCTATGCATTTGGAAACTCATTTAATTTCTCTGAGTCTGAGTTACATATAAAATTCATTTTTCCTACTTAATTTGATCAGTTATCTTCATTATGTGTCAAATCTTGCTTTTCTTCACCCATGATTCCCCTGAGACCACATACATGTGCAAGTGTCTGTGTATGTGTGTGTATGCAATACAGTGTATAGAGTGTGATTATTCAATAGTCACTTACGTAATAAATGAAAATACATAAATATATATTCTGTAATCAGGAATATCAATATGAATCAATGAATATTGAAATATATATGTATATGCTACATAATCAGGTAGTCTACATTTAACTGCAGTATGTAATCATTGATGGAACTTATCAACTCACTGTGATTTTTCTATATTATAAAGTGTTTGATGGTGGCACAGTGGTTAAGAATCCACTTGCCATTGCAGGGGACACAGATTCAAGCCCTGATCCAGGAAGATCCCACATGCTTCAGAGCAACTAAGCACATGTGCCACAACTACTGAAGCCTGCGCGCCTAGAGCCTGTGCTCCGCAACAAGAGAAGCCACCACAATGAGAAGCCAGCATACAGCAATGAAGAGTAGTCCTGCTCGTCACAACTAGAGAAAACCTGCGCACAGCAACAAAGACCCAATGGAGACAAAAATAAATAAATAAATAAATAAAAACACCACACAAACAGCACCCAAAAGAAAGGTGAATACATATATATATGAATATATATTCCACATGAAATATAATAAAGTCAGAAATGATTATCAGAGATTAGAATAGATACTACATAGTGGGAAAAAAAGCTATAAGAAAGGGTATAATTTGAATATGTATAACTTATATACTTTGCTGTACAGCAGAAACTAACACAACATTGTAAAGTAACTATACCCTAATAAAAAAAAAAAAGTAAAAAATAAATAAAGTTTAAAAAAGTAAAAAAAAAAAAAAGTGTTTGCCATGCCAATATTAAGAGAAACTGAGCTGTGCATGAACACTGATCACCAAAAATTTTGGTGTGAAGATATGGGACTTGTACTAGAAGGACATTTCTAGGCAAGCTCTCTGCTCTAACCCAGAGAAAAGACTGCAATGAGGTTCAAACCCAGAAACACAATAACTCCTGTCACCAGGCTGGTGAGTCCCACTGCTGGAAGCCTGTTCCTCTGCATTTTAACAGCAAACATAAAGCAGAGGAATGATAACAAATGAAAACTTGCAGGTTGGAGGGATCTTCAAGATGTCAGAGGAGTAAGATGTGGAGGTCACCTTCCTCCACACAAATACATCAAAAATATTTCTACATGTGGAACAACTACAGAACACTTACTGAATGCTGGCAGAAGACCTTAGACTTCACAAAAGGCAAGAAAATCCCCATATACCTGGCCATATGGATAACAGGGTCTTGGTGATCTGGCCTGGTGTCAGGCCTGAGCTTGTGAGGTGGGAGAGGTGAGTTCAGGACACTGGACAACCAGAGACCTCCGGACCCATTTAATATCAATAGGCGATCACTCTCCCAGAGATCTCCATCTCAACACTAAGACCCAGCACCACCCAATAGCCTACAAGCTCCAGTGCTGGGCACCCCATGCCAAAAAGTAGCAAGACAAGAACACAACCCCACCCATTAGCAGAGAGGCTGCTTAAAATAATACTAAGTTCACAGACACCCCAAAATACACCACCAGACGCAGCCCTGACCGCAAGAAAAACAAGATCCAGACCCACCCACCAAAAAAAATGGCATCCGTCCCCTCCACCAGGAAGCCTACACAAGCTGCTGAACCAACAATAACCACTGGGGGCAGACACAAAAAACAATGGGAGCCATGAACTTGCAGCAGGCAAAAAGGAAACCACAAACAAAGTAAGTTAAGCAAAATGGGAAGATAAGGAAATATGCAGCAAATGAAGGAGCAAGGTGAAAACCCAACAGACCAAACAAATGAAGAAGAAATAGGCACTCTACCTGAAAAAGAATTCAGAGTAATGATAGTAAAGATGATCCAAAACCTTGGAAATAGAATGGAGAAAATACAAGAAACATTTAAAAAGGACCTAGAAGAACTAAAGATGAAACAAACAATGATGAACAACAACAAAAAAATGAAATTAAGAATTCTCTAGAAGCAGAATAACTGAGGCAGAAGAAATGATAAGTGACCTGGATGATAAAATAGTGGAAATAACTACTGCAGAGTAGAATAAGGATAAAAGAATGAAAAGAACTGAGGTCTGTCTCATAGACCTCTGGGACAACATTAAATGTACCAACGTTCAAATTAGAGGGGTTCCAGAAGAAGAAGAGAAAAAGAAAGGGAATGGGAAAATATTTGAAGAGATTATAGTCGAAAACTTCCCTAACATGGGAAAGAAAAAAGTCATTCAATTGCAGGAAGCACAGAGAGTCCCATACAGGATACATCCAAGGAGAAACACGCCAAGACACATATTAATCAAACTATCAAAAATAAAATACAAAGAAAAAAATATTTAAAACAGCAAGGGAAAAATAAAACAAATAACATACAAAGGAATCACCATAAAGTTAACAGCAGATCTTTCATTAGAAACTCTTCAAGCCAGAAGTGACAGGCAGGACATATTTAAAGTGCTGAAAGGGAAAAAAAACCTACAACCAAGATTACTCTACACAGCAAGGATCTCATTCAGATTCGAAGGAGAAATTAAAACTTTACAGACAAGCAAAAGCTAAGAGAATTCAGCACGACCAAACCAGCTTTATAACAAATGCTAAAGGAACTTCTCTAGGCAGGAAACACAAAAGAAGGAAAAGACCTGCAATAACAAACCCCCCAAAATTAAGAAATTGGTAATAGAAACATACATATCAATAACTACCTTAAATGTAAATGGATTAAATGCTCCAACCAAAAGAAATAGACTGGTTGAATGGATACAAAATCAAAACCCATATATATGCTGTCTACTAGAGACCCACTTCAGACCTAAGGACACATACAGACTGAAAGTGAGGGGATAGAAGAAGATATTCCTTGCAAATGGAAATCAAAATAAAGCTGGAGTAGCAATCTCATATCAGACAAAATAGAAATTAAAATAAAGATTATTACAAGAGACAAAGTAGGACACTGCCTAATGATCAAGGGATCAATCCAAGAAGAAGATATAACAATTGTAAATATTTATGCACCCAACATAGGAGCACCTCAATACATAAGGCAAATGCTAACAGCCATAAAAGGGGAAATCAACAGTAACACAATCAGTAGGGGACTCTAACACCCCACTTTCACCAATGGACAGATCATCCATAATGAAAATAAGTAAGGATTCACAAACTTTAAATGACACATTAAACAAGATGGACTTAATTGATATTTATAGGACATTCCTTCCAAAATCAACAGAATACACTTTCTTCTCAAATGCTCATGGAAAATTCTCCAGTATAGATCATGCCTTGGGTCACAAATCAAGCCTTGGTAAATTTAAGAAAATTGAAATCATATCAAGTATGTTTTACAACCACAATGCTATGAGACTAGATATCAAGTACAGGAAAGAAACCGTAAAAAATACAAACACATGGAGGCTAAACAATAAGCTAACAAATAACCAAGAGATGATGGAAGAAATCAAAGAGGAAATCAAAAAGTACCTAGAAAGAAATGGCAATGAAAACACAAAAACACAAGACCTATGGGGTGCAGTGAAGGCAGTTCTAAGAGGGAAGTTTATAACAATACAATACAATCTCAAGAAACAAGAAACATCTCAAATAAACAACCTAAATGTACACTTAAAACAATTAGAGAAAGAAGAACAAAAACCCCCAAACTTAGCAGAAGGAAAGAAATCATAAAGATCAGATCAGAAAAAGCCACAGACATAGAGAATGGACTTGAGGACTTGGGGAGTGGGAAGGGTAAGCTGGGATGAAGCGAGAGAGTGGCATGGACATATATACACTACCAAAGGTAAAATAGATAGCTAGTGGGAAACAGCCACATAGTATAGGTGGGTCACCTCGGTGCTTTGTGACCATCTAGGGAGGGTGGGAGTGAAACACTGAGGGAGGAGATATGGAGATATAAGTATAGCTGATTTACTTTGTTATAAAGCAGAAACAAACACATCATTGTAAAGCAATTATACTCCAATAAAGATGTTTTAAAAAATATGATAATCCAAATTAATGCAGGAAAAGATTCCGACAAAATTCAACACCCATTTATGATAAAAACTCTCCAGAAAGTAGGCATAGAGGGAACCTACCTCAACATAACACAGGCCAAATATGAGAAACCCACAGCCAACATCTTTCTCAGTGTTGAAAAACTGATATCATTTCCTGTAAAATACGGAACAAGACAAAGATGCCCACTTTCACCACTGTTATTCAACATAGTTTTGGAAGTTTTAGCCACAGCAATTAGAGAAGAAAAAGAAATAAAAGAATACAAATCGGAAAAGAATAAGTTAATCTGTCACTGTTTGCAGTTGACATGATACTATATATAGAGAATCCTAAAGATGCTACCAGAAAACTACTAGAACTAATCAATAAATTTGATAAAGTAAGGGATACAAAAATAATGCACAGAAATCTCTTGCATTCCTATACACTAATGATGAAAAATCTGAAAGAGAAATTAAGGAAACATTCCCATTTACCACTGCAACAAAAAGAATAAAATACCTAGGAATAAACCTACCTATGGAGACAAAAGACCTGTAGGCAGAAAACTGTAATACACTGATGAAAGAAATTAAAGATGATGCAAACAGGTGGAGAGATACACCATGTTCTTGAATTGGAAGAATCAACATTATGAAAATGACTATACTACCCAAAGCAATCTACAGATTCAATACAATAACTATCAAACTACCAATGGCATTTTTCAGAGAACTAGAACAAAAAATTTCACAATTTGTATGGAAGCACAAAAGAACCTGAATAACCAAAGCAATCTTGTGAAAGAAAAATGGAGCTGAAGGAATCAGGCTCCCTGTCTTCAGACTATACTACTAAGTTACAGTTATCAAGACATTATGGTACTGGCACAAAAATAGAAATATAGATCAGTGGAACAGGATAGAAAGCCCAGAGATAAAGCCACACACATATGGTTACCTTATCTTTGACAAAGGAGTCAAGAATATACAATGGAGAAAAGGCAGTCCCTTCAATAGTTGTTGCTGTAATAACTGGATAACGCCATACAAAAAAAAAAAAACCCTCAAAATCGATTGAAGAGGTAAATGTAAGGTCAGACACTGTAAAACTCTTAGAGGAAAACATAGGAAGAACACTCTTTGACATAAATCACAGCAAGATCCTTTTTGACCCACCTCCTAGAGAAATGGAAATAAAAACAAAAGTAAACAAATGGGATCTAATGAAACTTAAAACTTTCACAGAACAAAAGGAAACCATAAACAAGACGAAAAGACAAACCTGAGAATGGGAAAAAATATTTGCCAATGAAGTGACTGACAAAGGATTATCTCCAATATATATAAACATCACATGCAGCTGAGTATTAAAAAAAACAAACAACCTAATCCAAAAAAAAGGAGAGAAGATCTAAATAGACATTTCTCCAAAGAAGATATACAGATTGCTAACAAACCCATGAAATGATGCTTGACATCACTTATCATTACAGAACTACAAATTAAAACTACAATGTGGTATCACCTCACTCTGGTCAGAACGGCCATCTTCAAAAATCTATAAAAAATAAATGCTGGAGAGGGTGTGGAGGAAAGGGAACCCTCTTGTACTGCTGATGGGAAAGTAAATTAATACAGGCACTATGGAGAACAGTATGGAGGTTCCTTAAAAAACTAAAAATAAAACTACCATATGACCCAGCAATACCACTACTGGCATATACCCTGAGAAAACCATAATTCAAAGAGTCTTGTACCAAAATGTTCATTTCAGCTCTATTTACAATAGCCAGGAGATGGAAACAACCTAAGTGTCCATCATTGGATGAATGGATAAAGAAGATGTGGCACATATATACAATGGAACATTACTCAGCCATAAAAAGAAACGAAATTGAGCTGTTTGTAATGAGGTGGATAGACCTAGAGTCTGTCATACAGAGTGAAGTAAGTCAGATCACCCAAACAGAAAATAAGGAAATACAAGATTTAAATGACACAATAGACCAGATAGACTTAATTGGTTTTTATTGAACATTCTACCCAAAAGTGACAGAATACACTTTCTTCTTAAGTTCACACTCAATGTAGAAAACCTGAAAACATTTCCTCTAAGATCAGGAACAAGACAAGGATGTTCAATCTAGCCACTATTATTCAGCATAGTTTTGGAAGTCCTAGCCTTGGAAATCAGAGAAGAAATAGAATACAAATTGGAAAAGAAGAAGTAAAATTGTCACTGTTTTCAGATGACATGATATTATGTATAGAAATCCTAAATATGCTACCAGAAACTACTAGAGCCAATGAAAGTAAGTGTCCTGTATTCTGATACACTAACAACAAATGATCAGAAAGAGCAATTAAGTAAACAATAACATTTACCATTGTAAAAAAAGAATAAAATACATAGGAATAAACCACCTTAATGAGGCAAAAGACTTGTACTCAAAACCCTATAAAAAACTGATGAAAGAAATCAA
This sequence comes from Delphinus delphis, assembly GCF_949987515.2. Lineage (NCBI taxonomy): Eukaryota > Metazoa > Chordata > Mammalia > Artiodactyla > Delphinidae > Delphinus > Delphinus delphis. The sequence continues at coordinate 32,040,795 of NC_082699.1, read as the reverse complement.
TGATGACACAAACAGATGGAGAGATATATCATGTTCTTGAATTGGAAGAATCAATATTGTGACAATGACTATGCTACCCACAGCAATCTATAGATCACTTGAATCCCTATCAAATTACCAATGGCATTTTCTCACAGAATTAGAACAAAAAATTTTACAACATGTATCAAAACACAAAAGGCCCTGAATAGCCAAAGCAATCTTGAGAATGAAAAACAAACCTGGAGGAATCAGGCTCCCTGACTTCACACTATACTACAAACCTATAGTAATCAACACAATATGGTGCTAGGACAAAAACAGAAATATAGATAAATGGTACAGGACAGAAAGCTCAGAGATAAATCCACACACCTATGGTCACCTAATCTATGACCAATGAGGCACGAATATACAATGGAGAAAAGACAGGCTGTTCAATAAGTGGTGTTGGGAAAACTGGACATGTAAAAGAATGAAATTAGAAAATTCCCTAACACCATACAAAAAATAAACTCAAAATGGATTAAAGACCTAAATGTAAGTCTGGACACTATAAAACTCTACGAAGAAAACATAGGACAAACACTCTTTGACATAAAACACAGCAAGCTATTTTCTGACCCTTCTCCTTGAGTAATGAAAATAAAAACAAAAATAAACAAATCGGACCTAATAAAATTTAAAAGCTTTCGCACAGCAAAGGAAACCATAAACCAGATGAAAAGACAACACTCAAATGGGAGAAAATATTTGCAAATGAAGCAACTGATGAAGAATTAATCTCCAAAATATACAAATAGCTCATGTAACTCAATATCAAAACAAACAACCCAATTAAAAAATGGGTGCAAGACCTAAATAGACATTTCTCCAAAGAAGACATATAGATGGCCAACAGGCACATGAAAAGATGCTCAACATCACTAATTATTAGAGAAATACAAAACAAAACTAGAATGAGGTATCACGTTACACCAGTCAGAATGGGTATCATCAAAAAATCTACAAACAATTCATACTGGAGAGAGTGTGGAGGAAAGGGAGCCCTCTTGCACTGTTGGCGGGAATGTAAATTGATACAGTCACTATGGAGAACAGTATGGAGGCTCCTTAGAAAACTAAAAATAGAACTACCATATGACCCAGCAATCCCACTACTGGGCATATGCCCTGAGAAACCATAATTCAAAACGAGTCATGTACCACAATGTTCACTGCAGCACTATTTACAATAGTCAGGACATGGAAGCAGCCTAAGTGTCCATAGTCAGATGAATGGTTAAAGAAGATGTGGCACATATTTACAATGGAATACTACTCAGCCATAAAAGGAAATTAAGTTGGGTTATTTGTAATGAGGTGGATGGATCTAGAGTCTGTCATACAGAGTGAAGTAAGTCAGAAAGAGAAAAACAAATATATTTGTATATTTATATATTTATGCCCATATGTGTAATCTAGAAAAATGATACAGACATAACTATTTGCAGAGCAGGAATAGAGATGCAGAGGTAGAGAACGGATTTGTGGACACAGGGGAAAGTGGGATGAATTGGGAGATTAGGATTGACATATATACACTACCATGTACAAAATAGATAGCTAGTGGGAACATGTTGTATAGTACAGGGAGCTCAGCTCTGTGCTCTGTTATGACCTAGGTGGGTGGGTTGAGGGGGGCATGAGAGGGAGGGCCAAGAGGGAGGGGATATATGTATACATAGAGCTGATTCACTTCATTGTACAGCAGAAAAGAACACAACATTGTAAAGCAATTATACTCCAATAAAAAATAGACTATAAGTGGTCACATATGCATACATAGAGAATTTTTAATATCATTTCATGTGACATGTATTTACATTAATTGTATTATGTTTTTACACCATCGAACAACTGTTGCTTTTCCTCAAGAATTATTTTTTTGGTTTATCTATGTTGAACTGGCTCCTTTATTTTACTCATCTATTGTTTTATATATACATGCTACTTTTGTTTATCCAGTCCTCTTTTGATAGATACTTTGGTTGTTCCCATTATTTCACAATTACAAGGTGGCAGTTAATTTTCCATGTACATGTTTCATTATTTTATGTGCTAGTGATCTCTCTAGGAGCAGATACTAGCAAGAGGAACTGTTAGGTCACTTAATTTCTTTACACAGTAGTCCCATCTTCACTTTTTATGTGTGTTGCCTAATTGCTTTCCAAATGGTTGAACAATTCCCCTTCTTTCAGGGAGTACCTGTCAGCATTTGACAATATACAGTGGATGCTCGAACAACATAGGGGGTTGTAGACACTCTCTGCAGTCAAAAATCCATATATAGGGCTTCCCTGGTGGCGTAGTGGTTGAGAGTCCGCCTGCTGATGCAGGGGACACGGGTTCGTGCCCCAGTCCGGGAGGATCCCACATGCCGCAGAGTGGCTGGGCCTGTGAGCCATGGTCGCTGAGCCTGTGCGTCCGGAGTCTGTGCTCCACGATGGGAGAGGCCACAACAGTGAGAGGCCCGTGTAACGCAAAAAAAAAAAAAAAAAAAATCCACATATAAATTATAGTCAGCCTTCTGTATCCATGGTTCCTCCATATCCCAGTTCCACTACCATGGATTCAACTAACTGCAGCTTGTGTAGTCTTTACTAGTGAAAAAAATACACATATAAGTGGACATGTGTAGTTCAAACCCACGTTATGGTTTAACTGTACAGACTTCTTAATTTTTTTCAGTCCAATGGGAAAAATGTTATCAGTTTTAATTTTCACTTGCCTGGTTGTTGGTAAGATTGAGAATCTTTTCATTTATTTATTAGTGTTTGAATTAGATTTTCAAAAATTGTAAGTTTACATACTGTCCATAATTTTTGATTAGATGATTTGTAATTTTCATATTTATATGTAGGATTAGAACAATTATTCACAGGTCATCTATGAGGCAAGTATTTTCTCCTAGCATGTGGTTTCTTTTAAAACATAAAGTTGACTTTATTGTTAGTAAAGTTTTAATCACATTTAGATGTCTTTTTCTTTATTACTATACTTTTCAGTTCTTTTTTTTTTTAACTTTTTATTGGAGTATAATTGCTTTACAATGTTGTGTTTCTGCTGTATAACAAAGTGAATCAGCTATATGTATACATATATCCCCATATCCCCTCCCTCTTTCATCTCCCTCCCATCCTCCCTATCACACCTCTCTAGGTGGTCACAAAGCACCGAGCTGATCTCCCTGTGCTATGCGGCTTCTTCCCACTAGCTATCTATTTTACATTTGGTAGTGTATATAGATAGGTTCATTCCACTCTCTCACTTCATCCCAGCTTACACTTCCCCCTCCCCATGTCCTGAAGTCCATTCTCTACATATGCATCTTTATTCCTGTCCTGCCCCTCGGTTCTTCAGAACCATTTTTTTTTTAAGATTCCATATATATGTGTTAGCATATGGTATTTGTTTTTTATCTTTCTGACTAACTTCACTCTGTAGGACAGACTCTATGTCCATCCACCTCACTACAAATAACTCAGTTTCATTTCCTTTATGGCTGAGTAATATTCCATTGTATATATGTGCCATATCTTTTTTATCCATTCAGCTGTCGATGGACACTTAGGTTGCCTCTATGTCCTGGTTGTTGTAAATAGAGCTGCAGTGAACATTGTGGTACATGACCCATTTTGAATTATGGTTTTCTCAGGTTATATGCCCAGAAGTGGGATTGTTGGGTCATAAGATAGTTATACTTTTAATTTTATAAGGAACCTCCATACTGTTCTCCATAGTGGTTGTATCAATTTACATTCCCACCAACAGTTCAAGAGAGTTCCCTTTTCTCCACACCTCTCCAGCATTTATTGTTTGTAGATTTTTTGATGATGGCCGTTCTGACTGCTATGAGGTAATACCTCATTGTAGTTTTGATTTGCATTTCTCTAATGATTAGTGATGTTCAGCATTCTTTAATGTGTTTGCTGGCAATATGTAAATCTTCTTTGGAAAAATTTCTATTTATGTCTGCCCATTTTTGGATTGATTTGTTTGTTTCTTTGATATTGAGCTGCATGAGCTGTTTGTAAATTTTGGAGATTAATCCTTTGTCAGTTGCTTTATAGGCAAATATTTTCTCCCATTCTGAGGTTGGCTTTTCATTTTGTTTATATTTTCCTTTGCTGTGCAAAAGCTTTTACATTTCATTAGGTCCCATTTGGTTTTTTTTTTTTTTTCTAATTCCATTTCCTTAGGAGGTGGGTCAAAAAGGATCTTGCTGTGATTTATGTCATAGAGTGTTCTGCCTATGTTTGCCTCTAAGAGTTTTATAGTGTCTGGCTTTATGTTTAGGTCTTTAATCCATTTTGAGTTTATTTTTGTGTATGGTGTTAGGGAGTGTTCTAATTTCATTCTTTTATATGTAGCTGTCCAGTTTTCCCAGCATCATTTAGTGAAGAGCCTAATTTTCTCCATTGTATATTCTTGCCTCTTATATCAAAAATAAGGTGACCATATATGTGTGGGTTTATCTCTGGGCTTCCTATCCTGTTCTGCTGATCTATATTTCTGTTTTGTGCCAGTATCATACCGTCTGGAATACTGTAGCTTTATAATACAGTCTGAAGTCCAATAGCCTGATTCCTCCAGCTCCATTTTCCTTTATCAAGATTGCTTTTGTTATTTGGGGTCTTTTGTGTTTCTATACAAATTGTGAAAATTTTTGTTCTAGTCTGTTAAAAATGTCATTGGTAGTTTGATAGGGATAGCATTGAATCTGTAGATTGCTTTGGGTAGTAGAGTCATTTTCACAATGTTGATTCTTCCAATCCAAGAACATGGTATATCTCTCCATCTTGTTAATTTCTTTGTATCATTGTTAATTCTTTCATCAGTGTCTTATAGATTTCTGCATACAGGTCTTTTGTTTCCTTAGGTAGGTTTATTTGTAGGTATTTTATTCTTTTTGTTGCAATGGTAAATGGGAGTGTTTCCTTATTTTCTCTTTCACACTTTTCATCATTAGTGTATAGGAATGCAAGAGATTTCCGTGCATTAACTTTGTATCTTGCTACTTTGCTAAATTCATTGATTTCCTCTGGTAGTTTTCTGGTGGCATCTTTAGGATTCCCTATGTGTAGTATCATGTCATCTGCAAACAGTGACAGTTTTACTTCTTCTTTTCCGATTTGGATTCCTTTTATTTCTTTTTCTTCTCTGATAGTTTTGGAAGTTTTAGCCACAGCAATGTTGAATAATACTTGTGAGAGTGGACAACCTTGCCTTTTCCTGATCTTAGAGGAAATGGTTTCAGTTTTTCACCATTGAAGACGATGTTGGCTGTGGGTTTGTCATATATGGCCTTTATTATGTTGAGGAAAGTTCCCTCTATGCTACTTTCTGCAGGGTTTCTATCATAAATTGGTGTTGAATTTTGTCAAAAGCTTTCTCTGCATCTATTGAGATGATCATATGGTTTTTCTCCTTCAATTTGTTAATATGGTTTATCACATTGATTGATTTGTGTATTTTGAAGAATCCTTGCATTTCTGGGATAAACACCACTTGTTCATGGTGTATGCTCCTTTAAATGTGCTGTTCAATTCTTTCTGCTAGTATTTTGTTGAGGATTTTTGCATCTATGTTCATCAGTGATATTGGCCAGTAGTTTTCTTTCTTTGTGACATCTTTGTCTGGTTTTGGTATCAGGGTGATGGTGGCCTCATAAAATGAGTTTGGGAGTATTTCTCCATCTGCCATATTTTGGAAGAGTTTAGAAGGACAGATGTTAGCTCTTCTCTAAATATTTGATAGAATTTGCCTCTGAATCCATCTGGTCCTGGGCTTTTGTTTGTTGGAGGATTTTTAATCACAGTCTGAATTTCAGTGCTTGTGATTGGTTTGTTTATATTTCTTCCTGGTTCAGTCTCGGAAGGTTGTGCTTTCCTAAGAATTTGTCCATTCCTTTCTTTAAAAAGAGGGAAGTTCTTCCCTCTCTCCTGGTCAGCAGTGTGCTTAAGAGCTCAGAAATTAAGGTAAGAAAATTGAATGCCTATATTTGAATCCTGAATCAGTCCCTTGACCCTAACCCTAATCCTATCCATAACTGTGATCCTTCAGTAAGTTTAATAAACTCTCTGTGCCATAATTATCTTCTCTGTAAATTAAATAATAATAAAAATAATAATTGGATTTACCTCCCTAAAGAGGTTATTGATAAAATTAATGTCTGTATTTTATTTAGAAGAATGTCTAAATTATGGCAAGCACTATATAACTGTTAAAAAGGTATATTATTTTCTAATCATTTAAAAGCTTACTCTTCCTTTTTTTAGGACATTAATTCATTGGAGTATATTTTTGGATATGTTGTGTTATAGTCATATAGTTTTTCTTTTCCATATGGATAATCAATTTTCCTAATAGCATGTTTTAACTAGCTTATTTTATAACCACTGCTTAGTAAATCCTATTCTGTTAGTCATTACAATTCATAGATAAATTTTGGGTTCCCTATCCTATTCCATAAATCTATTTGTCTATTGCTGTGGTAATATCACACTGCCTAAATGGTTAAAACTTTATAAAGTATTTTGATATCTGGCAGGGCACTGTTGTGTCATCCTCAACAAACTTTGTTTTTATTTTTCAGAAATGCCTTGCCATATATTACATTTTTATATTTATTTCTATATATTTATGTATTTTATATTAATTTCCACATAAATCTTATAATCTACATAATTTTATGTTTTGTAATTTCATAATAAATATTATATTTACAGAGTGACTTGGAGAGAATTGGCTTTTTACAATGTTTTCTTCTCATAAATGAATATGTTAAATATGTACAAAACTTAAAAAAAATTAGGCTTAAAACTTCAACTCAATTACTGAATTATATGTGGATGTGCAGAATAAAACTTGGAGAAAAACCTTAGAAGATACCTAGTCCTTTTTTGATAGATGAGGAAATTGAGGCTGAAGAGAAGTATAAAGTTGTTTTTTTCAGGATCAATAAGGTAGTAATTTGTGGCATAAATCTTTGTCATCTGATTTACTTTTAATTCTTTGGATTTTTTGGCATATATTTGGCCAAACTCTCCTGCTTCTTATTTAACATCCCATGCTCAATGATGAGTGAGAGGGTCCACACACAGCAGATGAATAAAATACTATCCTTGCCATTGAGGGGCTTAGAGTAGAAGAGATAAATGGAAGAAGCAGGCAGATACTTTCACTGCTACATGATAACTAATAACAGCAACTATGAAAGGGAATCGAACAGGGAGTGAACAAGCAATCATTTGTGGAGTAAGGGGGAAGGAGATGTCAGTTAATGTGAATGTTAAACAATGAATATGCTTTCTTCAAGGAGAAGGTAGGAGGAAAGACATTTTAGATAGATAGTATACCATGAATAACATTGAGGCTACATGGGCAAATGTGCTGTGCTCAGAGTTAGAGGAAAGTTTTTCCAAAGAATTAAGTGAAGTGTGGAGGAAGGAGATAGGCTTGGGCCAGATGGAGATGCCTAATGTGTGTTTTTAAAGAGCTTGAATTTTTTTCTGTAGTTATTGAGAAGATATTAGACATAAAAGACAGTGGCATAGATTTGCAGTTTAGGAAAGTAGGAGGTCATAGAGTTGGTGGGTTAGAGAGAATAGACTGTAGGTGAAGAGGTAAGTTAAATGAGAAGTAATTAAGTCCTTATCTATGGCATCTGTAGTAGAAATGGGGAAGAATGTGTTTTGATCCAAGCAGAATACACTATTTACAGATCTTGAGCATAGATAGAGTGTCTGTGTAGGATGGTAGTATATGGATTGAGCGAATTTTTATTTAATAAATTGGGAACTATATGAAGAATAAATTATAAGAAGGAAGAAGGGAAGAGAATAATGAAATTCACTGAATACAGAGTGTGAAGTACCTTTGAATCTTTCAACGTTGTGGTTCAAGTAGGCAACTGGTTAAATGGATCTGGAAGATTCACCTGGGGTAATATCAACATAGAGATGGATTTGAAATCAAAGGTAATTCACACTGTCTCAGGGAAAGGGTTTATGGCAGTAAGAAAAGTGATCTGAAAATTGAATCCCAGAAAAATCCTTAGCATGTAGGGACCAGGCAGAGGAAGATAAACCTATTAATGAAGGCCAATCAGAGAAGTAGAAGGAGTAACAGGTAAAATTGCAATTGCAGAAGGCAATAAAGCAACAACAGTTTTATTATTATCTCCCTTTTTTTAAAGGGCTCACACTTTATGCACTGAATATATTTGGAATGACAGACTTATTGAGTCAGACAACCTGCATAGAAAGTTCCCTTTAGAGTTCAGTGATATGAATTTTGGGAAATTTTAATTCTAGGCTTGTTCATAAGATGACTGTAACTTATCTTCTTAATTCTTCCCTTGTAGCAGTAGAATGTTTCATTTCCCTTAATAATCATGTTTCATACTTTCATTCTTGGCCCATGTTACCAACTAATACCATATTTCCTATTCAATTTTCATATTTGATGTAGTCACATAAGGATACTATAAATTATATATATATATATATATATATATATATATATATATATATATATATATATATATATAAATCTAGTGTATGACATTACTGTTGTCATTATGTTGCCAGTAATTTATGCCTTCTTGCAGTTGGAGGAATTCTGTCATAGCACAGCTGAGCAGCTTACTATTGGTGGCAGGGGGTGGATGACAGAGCCCGGTGGGCTTTTAATCCAACAGACTATGCTGTCTCTATTGCTCTTTTCCTGGTCATTGGGCATGTAGCACCATCACTTCAAGCACATCAGTCTTTAAATATGCAATTAGAAGCACACTAATAGACACAAAAAACATCATTACTCAAAAGCACTTAAATCATTTCTCTAATAGCTCCTCTGCAGTGCAGTAATAAGCCAGTGCTGGGCAGTGAATAAACATCTTAAAGTTTTTGAAAATTCCCATTAAAAAATTCAGACAATTTTATTTCTCTCTAATGAATATGTTTCAGCACATTCAGAATCACATTATCCTATTTCTTCTGGCAATCCTTACAAGCTAAGTCCCCACAGGCAGACCCACTGAGAAAAGTCTCAGTGCCTTGAGAGTTAAACAGCCCTTTCTCCATAGCCTGCTAGGCTATTACTTGGGACATTCAGGGGTACCAGGTTGGATGGCTTTCTAGATAACTGTCCTTCTCTGTTATTTAGTTTAAGAACAGCCTGTTGTTCTCCCTCTCGTGGCAGTAGCTGATTAAGTCAGCCTACACCAGTATGAACTGCTGACTTGTTAAAGCTCCTTCAGAACATTGCTTTGCCATTCGTTTTGATTTTCATGAAATTATTGGAACTGTGATCGTAATAGTCCCATTTAGGCTAGTTATTTATTTTTAGTCATTTCAAAGTGGTCCCATTTTTCCTTGTTGTAAAACTTAAATTAGAACACCCTGGGTGCTTAATATAAGAAGTGACAGAACAGCTCTGATAAAATCTAGGTATAGTGTAGAAACTGTCAGTGAGAGGGTTTCTGCTCAGCTCTGCCAGGCCAGAGGAGTGGAAAGAGACATGATCTTTTAGAGTTTGAATATATAATATTTAAAATCAACTCATATCTTGATACATTGAAAAATTTCTGAAATGAAAGTCAGAAGATATGTCAAAAATTGTTTCCAGCAAAAACTGTCACACGGGGGATTTGAGAAGATGGCAGAGGAGTAAGATGCGGAGATCACCTTCCTCCCCACAGATATATCAGAAATACATCTACACGTGGACCAGCTCCTATATAACACCCACTGAACACTGGCAGAAGACCTCAGACCTCCCAAAAGGCAAGAAACTCCCCACATACCTGGGTAGGGCGAAAGAAAAAGAAAAAAAACAGACACAAAAAAATAGGGACAGGACCTGCACCAGTGGGAGGGAGCTGTGAAGGAGGAAAAGTTTCCACACACTAGGAAGCCCCTTCATGGTTGGAGACTGTGGGTGGCAGAGGGGGGAAGCTTCAGAGTCACGGAGGAGAGTGCAGTAACAGGGCTGCAGAGGGCAAAGTGGAGAGATTCCCGCATAGAGGATCGCTGCCGACCAGCACTCACTAGCTCTGCTCACCTGTTGGGGCGGGCGGGGGCTGGAAGCTGCGGCTCGGGCTTCGGTCGGATCGCAGGGAGAGGACTGGGGTTGGCGGCGTGAACACAGCCTGAAGGGAGCTAGTGTGCCATGGCTAGCTGGAAGGGAGACTGGGAAAAAGTCTGGACTTGCCGAAGAGGCAAGAGACTTTTTCTTCCCTCTTTGTTTCCTGGTGAGCGAGGAGAGGGGATTAAGAGTGCTGCTTCAAGGAGGTCCAGAGACTGGCGCGAGCACGGCTATCAGTGCGGACCACAGAGGTGGTCATGAGACGCTAAGGCTGCTGTTGCCAACACCAAGAAGCCTGTGTGTGAGAACAGGTCACTCTCCACACCTCCCCCACCGGGAGCCTGTGCTCCCTGCCACCGCCAGGGCCCCATGATCCCGGGACAACTTCCCCGGGAGAACACATGGCGTGCCTCAGGTGGGTGCAATTTCACACCGGCCTGTGCCACCGCAGGCTCGCCCCGAACTCTGTACTCCTCCCTCCCCCCCGCCTGAGTGGGCCAGAGCCCCCGAATCAGCAGCTCTTTTAACCCCGTCCTATCTGAGCGAAGAACAGATGCCCTCAGGTGACCTACAGGCAGAGGCGGGGCCAAATCCAAAGCTGAACCCTGGGAGCTGTGTGAACAAAGAAGAGAAAGGGAAATCTCTTCCAGCAGCCTCAGGAGCAGCGGATTAAATCTCCACAATTAACTTGATGTACCCTGCATCTGTGGAATACCTGAATAGACAACAAATCATCCCAAATTGAGAAGGTGGGTGTTGGGAGCAAGATATATTATTTTTTGCCCTTTTCCTCTTTTTGTGAGTGTGTATTTGTATGTTTCTGTGTGAGATTTTGTCTGTATAGCTTTGCTTTCACCATTTGTCATAGGGTTCTGTCCGTCCATTATATTTTTCTTTTTTTTTTTAATTTTTAAAGTTTTTTTCTTAATAATTATTTTTTAATAACTTTATTTTTTCTTGCTTTATTTTATTTTATCCTCTTTCATTCTATTTTTTCTCCCTTTTATTCTGAGCCGTTTGGATGAAAGGCTCTTGGTGCTGCAACCAAGAGTCAGTGCTGTTCCTCTGAGGTGGGAGAACCAACTTCAGGACACTGGTCCACAAGAGACCTCCCAGCTCCACATAATACCAAATGGCGAAAATCTCCCAGAGATCTCCATCTCAACACCAATACCCAGCTTCACTCAACCACCAACAAGCTACAGTGCTGGACATCCTATGCCAAACAACTAGCAAGACAGGAACGCAACCCCACCCTTTAGCAGAGAGGCTGCCTAAAATCATAATAAGTCCACAGACACCCCAAAACACACCACCAGACGTGGACCAGTGCACCAGAAAGACAAGTACCAGCTTCATCTACGAGAACACAGGTACTAGTCCCCTCCACCAGGAAGCTTACAAAAACCACTGAACCAACCTTAGACACTGGGGACAGACACCAAAAATAACGGAAACTACGAATCTGCAGCTTGAAAAGGAGACCCCAAACACAGTAAGATAAGCAAAATGAGAAGACAGAAAAACACAGAGCAGATGAAGGAGCAAGGTAAAAACCCACCAGACCTAACAAATGAAGAGGAATAGGCAGTCTACCTGAAAAAGAAGATCCAAAATCTTGGAAATAGAATACAGAAAATGCAAGGAATATTTAACAAGGACCTAGAAGAACTAAAGAGGAAACAAGCAATGATTAACAACACAATAAATGAAATTAAAAATACCCTAGAAGGGATCAATAGCAGAATAACTAAGGCAAAAGAACAGATAACTGACCTGTAAGATAAAATAGTGGAAATAACTACTGCAGAGCAGAATAAAGAAAAAAGAATGAAAAGAAATGAAAGCAGTCTCAGAGACCTCTGGGACAACATTAAATGCATCAACAATCGAATTATAGGGGTCCCAGAAGAAGGAGAGAAAAAGAAAGGGACTGAGAAAATATTTGAAGAGATTATAGATGAAAACATCCTTAATATGGGAAAGGAAGTAGTTAATCAAGTCCAGGAAGCACAGAGAGTCCCATACAGGATAAATCAAAGGAGAAACATGCCAAGACACATATTAGTAAAACTATCAAAAATTAAATACAAAGAAAACATATTAAAAACAGCAAGGGAAAACCAAAAAATAACACAAAAGGGAATCCCCATAAGGTTAACAGCTGATCTTTCAGCACAAACTCTGCAAGCAGGAAGAGAGGGGAAGGACATATTTAAAGTGATGAAGGAGAAAAAACTACAACCAAGATTACTCTACCCAGCAAGGATCTCATTCAGATTTGATGAAGAAAGTAAAAACCTTAGAGAAAAGCAAAAGCTGAAAGAATTCAGCACCACTAATCCAGCTTTACAAAAAATGCTAAAGGAACTTCTCTACACAAGAAATACAAGAGAAGGAAAAGACCTACAATAACAAATACAAAACAATTAAGAAAATGGGAATAGGAACATACATATTGATAATTACCTTAAATGTAAATGGATTAAGTGCTCCCACCAAAAGACATAGACTGGCTGACTGGATACAAAAACAAAACCTGTATATATGCTGTCTACAAGAGACCCACTTCAGTCCTAGGGACACATACTGACTGAAAGTGAGGGGATAGGAAAAGATATTTCATGCAAATGGAAATCAAAAGAAAGCTGGAGTAGCAATTCTCATATCAGACAAAATAGGCTTTAAAATAAAGACTATTACAAGAGACAAAAAGAACACTACAAAATGATCAAGGGATTGATCAAAGAAGAAGATATAACAATTGTAAATATTTATGCACCCAACATAGGAGCACCTCAATACATAAGGCAAATACTAACAGCCATAAAAGGGGAAATCGACAGTACCACCATCATAGTAGGGGACTTTAACACCCCACTTTCACCAATTGACAGATCATCCAAAATAGAAATAAATAAGGAAACACAAGCTTTAAAAGATACATTAAACAACATGGACTTAACTGATATTTATAGGACATTCCATCCAAAAACAACACAATACATATATTTCTCAAATGCTCATGGAACATTCTCCAGGACAGATCATATTTTGGGTCACAAATCAAGCCTTGGTAAATTTAAAACAATTGAAATCATATCAAGTATCTTTCCCAACCACAATGCTATGAGACTAGATATCAACTACAGGAACAGATCTGTAAAAAATACAAACACATGGGTGCTATCCAATACACAACTTAATAACCAAGTGATCACTGAGGAAATCAAAGAGGAAATCAAAAAATACCTAAACACAAACGACAATGGAGACACAATGACCAAAAACCTATGGGATGCAGCAAAAGCAGTTCTAAAGGGAAGTATATACCAATAAAATTCTACCTTAAGAAACAGGAAACAGCTCAAATAAACAACCTAACCTTGCATCTAAAGCAATTAGGGAAAGAATAACAAAAACCCCCCAAAGTTAGCAGAAGAAAAGATGTCATAAATATCATATAACAAATAAATGAAAAAGAAATGAAGGAAATGATAGCAAAGAACATAAAACTAAAAGCTGGTTCTTTGAGAAGATAAACAAAATAGATAAACCATTAGCCATACTCCTCAAGAGAAAAAGGGAGAATACTCAAATCAAAAGAATTAGAAAAGAAAAAGTAGAAGTAACAACTGACACTGCAGAAATACAAAGGATCATGAGAGATTAGTACAAGCAACTCTATGCCAATAAAATGGACAACCTGGAAGAAAAGGGCAAATTTTTGAAATGCACAACCTTCAAGACTGAACAAGGAAGAAATAGAAAATATGAACAGACCAAACATAAGCACTGAAATTGAAACTGTGATTAGAAATCTTCCAACAAAAAAAGCCCAGGACCAGATGGCATCACAGGTTAATTCTATCAAACCTTTAGAGAAGAGCTAACACCTATCCTTCTCAAACTCTTCCAAAATATAGCAGAGGGAGGAACACTCCCAAACTCATTCTACGAGGCTACCATCACCCTGGTAACAAAACCAGACAAAGTTGTCACAAAGAAAGAAATGTACAGGCCAATATCACCAATGAACATGGATGCAAAAGTCCTCAACAAAATACTAGCAAACAGAATCCAACAACACATTAAAAGGATCAGACACCATGATCAAGTGGGGTTTATTCCAGGAATTCAAGGATTCTTCAATATATGCAAATCAATCAATGTGACACACCGTATTAAAAAATTGAAGGAGAAAAACCATATGATCATCTCAATAGATACAGAGAAAGCTTTCATCAAAATTCAACACCCATTTATGATAAAAACCCTGCAGAAAGTAGGCATAGAGGGAACATTCCTCAATATAATAAAGGCCATATATGACAGACCCACAGCCAACATCATCCTCAATGGTGAAAAACTGAAACCATTTCCACTATGATCAGGAACAAGACAAGGTTGGCCACTCTAACCACTATTATTCAAGATAGTTTTGGAAGTTTTAGCCACAGCAATCAGAGAAGAAAAAGAAATAAAAAGAATCCAAATCAGAAAAGAAGTAAACTGTCACTGTTTGCAGATGACATGACACTATACATACCAAATCCTAAAGATGTTACCAGAAAACTACTAGAGCTAATCAATGAATTTGGTAAAGTAGCAGGATACAAAATTAATGCACAGAAATCTCTGGCATTCCTATACACTAATGATGAAAAATCTGAAAGTGAAATTAAGAAAACACTCCCGTTTACCAAGGCAACAAAAATAAAAAAAATCTAAGAATAAATGTACCAAAAGTGGCAAAAGAACTTTATGCAGAAAATTATAAGACACTGATGAAAGAAATTAAAGATGATACAAATAGATGGAGAGATATACCATGTTCTTGAATTGGAAGAATCAATATTGTGAAAATGACTCTACTACCCAAAGCAAATTACAGATTCAATGCAATCCATATCAAACTACCACTGGTATTTTTCATATAACTAGAACAAAAAATTTCACAATTTGTATGCAAACACAAAAGACCCCGAATACCCAAAGCAATCTTGAGAATGAGACACGGAGCTGGAGGAATCAGGCTCCCTGACTTCAGACTATACTACAAAGCTACAGTAATCAAGACAGTATGGTACTGGCATAAAAACAGAAATATAGATCAATGGAACAGGATAGAAAGTCCAGAAATAAATGCACGCATGTATGGTCACTTTATCTTTGATAAAGAATGCAGGAATGTACAGTGGAGAAAAGACAGCCTCTTAAACAAGTGGTGCTGGGAAAACTGGAAAAAGTACATGTAAAAGTATGAAATTAGAACACTCCCTCACACCATACACAAAAATAAACTCAAAATGGATTAAAGACCTAAAAGTAAGGTCAGAAACTATCAAACTCTTAGAGGAAAACATAGGCAGAACACTCTATGGCATAAATCACAGCAAGACCCTTTTTGACCCACCTCCTAGAGAAATGGAAATAAAATCAAAAATACAAAAATGGGACCTAATGAAAGTTAAAAGCTTTTGCACAGCAAAGGAAACCATAAACAATACCAAAAGACAGCCCTCAGAATGGGAGAAAATATTTGTAAGTGAAGCAACTGACAAAGGATTAATCTCCAAATTTTACAAGCAGCTCATGCAGCTCAATAACATAAAAATCCCCAAACAAATCAATCCAAAATGGACAGAAGACCTAAATAGACATTTCTCCAAAGAAGATATACAGATTGCCAACAAACCCATGAAAGAATGCTCAACATCATTAATCATTAGAGAAATGAAAATCAAAACTACAATGAGATATCATCTCACAACAGTCAGAATCGCCATCATCAAAAAATCTAGACACAATAAATGCTGAAGAGGGTGTGGAGAAAAGGGAGCCCTCTTGTCCTGTTAGTGGGAATGTAAATTGATACAGCCACTATGGAGAAGAGTATAGAGGTTACTTGAAAAACTAAAAATAGAACTACCATACAACCCAGCAATCCCACTACTGGGCATATACTCTGAGAAAACCATGATTCAAAAAGAGTCATGTACCAAAATGTTCATTGCAACCATATTTACAATAGCCAGGAGATGGGAGCAATCTAAGTGTCCATCATCAGATGAATGGATAAAAAAGATGTGGCACATATAACAATGGAATATTACTCAGCCATAAAAAGAAATGAAATTGAGTTATTTGTAGTGAGGTGTATGCTAACACATATATATGGAATCTAAGGAAAAAAAAAATAGAGAAAAGGGTCATGAAGAACCTAGGGGTAAGACGGGAATAAAGACACAGACCTACTAGAGTGTGGACTTTAGGATATGGGGAGGGGGAAGGGTAAGCTGTGACAAAGTGAGAGAATGGCATGGACATATATACACTACCAAACATAAAATAGATAGCTAGTGGGAAGCAGCCGCATAGCACAGGGAGATCAGCTTGGTGGTTTGTGACCACCTAGAGGGGTGGGGTGTGGAGGATGGGAGGGAGGGGGACACAAGGGGGAAGAGATATGGGAACATATGTATATGTATAACTGATTCACTTTGTTATAAAGCAGAAACTAATGCACAATTGTAAAGCAATTATATTCCAATAAAGATGTTAAAATTAAAAAAAAACTGTCATACTGACATAATTCCGTTTTAATACCTTGTACAGTCCCATGGTCCTGACTTTACATCTCTTAACCTAATAACTCATTCTACATATAAAATTAAGTTCAATAAAGTACAGAAACTTCTATAGGGAGAAAGCAAATATGTTGGAAATAATTTTGAGGATTTCATTTTTATGTAGGAAGTACAGGTTTCCTCTGTTATATTTTTGCTTTCATTAGAAATATTTTCTCCACAGGAATTGAAATTTAATGGAGGCCAGACACCCTGAGAAAGAATACTCATTGATTTTTCTTGTTGATTATCTTGATATGCTGGTTTATAACTTCTAGTTCCATGAAATAATAAAGGATACTTTTTAAAATCAAAAATACTGCATTGCTTTTCAACTTTCGTGTATACAGTAGAGATGTGTAAGGGGAGTTGAAAGTTTAATTCACAAAAAACATCAAAGCTCTTTGGGCTAGGTTAAGATTCACAAATAACCCACCATATTGGTCTACATTTTTCTGTCTTTCTTTACCTAAGTTATCTTTTGGAAAGGAAAATCTCAGTGTATATAGAAAATACAAAACAGAACTAATTCTTAAAATTGTTCAATTAAAATAATTCAATGATATCAGTTCTATAAATTCTAAAAACTGTTCTAAGTGGGAAAAGATGGACAAAATGTTTAACTTTTAAGACTCCTTTGTCAACAAAGAAGCTGTATTTCCTTTTTTATGACCTAAAAGGTTCATTTTTCCATTTTGTAGAGCAAATATCAGGAGTAATAAGAAAGAAAAAAGTGTTTTATGACTGAGAAATGCTATTGTGCTACGTTTTAGCAATTTACCTCATCTTCAAGGTTATGGAAAGGAATCTTGAAGAAGTATGTTTTAAAAATAACATCCTAATAACACATACAGGTTTATGCTGGGCCAACTTAGCTGTGCTCTAACAATCTTTCCAAGAATCCCCTTCCCAGCATTGTTCTAGTCTATAGATGACCACAAAAAATTTTGCATGTGATCTGGCAGGCAGAAGTGAGAGAGCATTGACAGTGTTTCATATTTTGAAGGTTGGCTTGGGGCACCAAACACATGGTAATGTCGGCTTACCTTTTTGGCACAGCTCAACATGCAGGTATGCAGCATATTTCTCTCCTGTTGAATGTTCTTCCCTGGATTCTCCAAATCCTGGGCCAGGAGTATGAGCAGATCTATGCTCAAGGGAGTCAACTTCTCCTCCACGGCAAAACTAGCATTGAAGTAGATAGAAGAGACAGATGTAAGTTCCAGCTCATCATCGTGGTTCTGGTTTCTTATTGCTTTCCTCCACATTCAGCTTTCCTTTCGGACCACTGGCCTGGAGAAGTCATACCTTTTGTGGTTTGACCTCAGATTTAGACAATATCCTTGCATACATAGACTTCACCACCTCCATTCCTGCTTAGAGTTGAATCTCTATAATAAATACCTCATTCTGTATTATTTGTAATGGTTCTTAAGTATTTGTATAGCTCATCTGATAGAACCTTTAGTGACACCAACAAAGTTTTGCAAAAAAATGGATTATCCTGTGTCTGGAGTTAGAATTTGAGGTGATGGTGGCAGAAGTTGAGATAGAAGAGTTAAATATGATACAGGCCATTGAACAGATTATAATTCATGATGAATTTATACACATTTTATAGAGTGAATCTCTTAGAATGAAACATCTTAGGTGAGATGGAATATAAGACCGAGATGGAGTGTGTAGATGTTTTTACTAGTTGTTCCCTAAGAACCAGTTCCCAGTTACTTAATATAAGAATTTGAGTTTTATCTGGACCTGTGGATTGAGGGGGAAAAAAACCTATCATGTTTCTTAGCTACCACCTTCCCCTCCTTCTTAAAGTTAATCTATGGCCAATAGACTGTAAGCAGAGATATCTGTGCAATTTCTAGCAAGTATTCTTAGAATGCGGAAGACACTGTTTTATGTTTTAGCCCTTCCACTTTCCTGCTGCTTAGTATGGAGAAGAGATGGCTGAAGTTGGAGCAGTCATTTTCAACCATAAGATGGAAGCTATATTTCTGAGACTGGTGAAGTAGCAGGAATGAAGGAGTCTGAGTTCCAATAATTTTGCGAAACTTCCTGATCAGTCCTGGAGTTCTTACATCCAAACTTTACACAATAAGGAAATACACATCAAGTATATTTTATTCACTGTTATTTTGAGTGTTGTGTTTCTGTTTGATTCTATCATATACAATCAAAAGAGAATTTTAAGTAAAATTATATATGTCAGGTTTACAACCTGATATTTTGGTATACATATACATATAGTGAAATGATTACTAAGTCCAGCTAATTAATATATTCATCTCCTCACATAGCTAACATTTTTTTTGATAAAAACATCTGAAATCTACTCTTAGCAAATTTCCAGTGTACAGTATACAGTGATATTAAGGATAGTCATCCTGCTGTACATTAGATCTCTAGAACATATTCATCCTACATAACCACAGCTCTGTACTCTTTGACCAACATATCTTCATTTCCTCCACCTCCCTGCCCTTGGTAACCACCTTTCTACTCTCTGCTTCTGTGAATCAACATTTTAGATTCCAGAGGTAAGCGAAAACATGCAGTATTTTTCTTTCTGTGTTTGTCTTATTTCCCTTAGCATAATGTCCTCCTGCTTCACCCATGTTGTTTCAAATGGCAAGATCTCCTTTTTTAAGGCTGGTAATATTCCTATATATTTACCCAAGAGGAATAAAACAAAGATTTGCAAACTAATCATAGATTTATCATAGTAGCTCCAAAACTGGAAAACAGCCCAGTTATTTCTCAATAGCAGAATGCATAAACACCTTGTGGAATATTCATACACTGGATATCAACAATTCTAAAGAATGCATTTACTATAACAAGCAATGACATGACTGGATCTCAGAAATGTTATCATAAATGACATAAATCAAACACAAGAGTAGATATGTACTGCACGATTCCATTATATGAAACTTCAGAAAAGATAAATCCAATCCATAGTGTATAAAACATATCAGTGTTTGACTATATCTGAGGGTATGGAGGCGATTGAGAATAAGCACAAGTGAACATTTTTGCATGATGGACATATTCTATATCATGACCATGGCAGTGGTTACATATATGTATATGTGTCAATGCTCATCAAACTCTACATTTAAAATGATTTTATTAGATTGATTTTATGGAATTTATATCTCAACAAAATTAAGTCAGAAATTGTAAAGGGTCTGAGTTTTTACCCAACTTGCCAGCATATATATGCTTCTTTCTTAATCAGTTTGGCCTGCTATAACAAATTACTATGGACTGGATAGATTAAACAACAAAACTTTATTTTCACAGTTCTGGAGGCTAGGAAGTCCAAGATCAAGGTGCTGGTAGATGGGATGTCTGGTGAGAACTCTCTTTCTGGTTTTCAGATGGTCTTCTTGTTGTGTGCTCACATGGCAGGGAGCAGAGAGAGAGAGCAAGCTCTCATGTTTCTTCTCATAAGAGCACTAATCCCATTTATGAGGGCTCTACCTTCATGACATTGGGATGAGGATTTCAAAATTTGAATTTTTCTGGGGGAGGACCCAAACATTCAGTCTATAACAATATACATAAAATCATAAGACATCTAGGTGAGAGATAAAGTTTATTACTTACAGCAAAAACATCAGCTAGAGTAAATTCATAACACCAGTTCCCTGGGTCTCAGTCTCCACAGGGTGATGTACTGAAGGTTGAATGTTACCTGCCATGCAATAGATTAAGGGGGTAAACCTTAGAATTAGGAAACTCTGACCATATATACAGCTGCTGATGAACTATTCATCCACTTTGAGAGAGAGACCTTAACTTTACTTCAGAGTGTAAGCAAATCTCCAGGAAGAGTTCTTTATCTTTACCACTCTGGAATATCTTAAGGGAAGGAGACAACTCCAAACTTTACTATCCCACAATATTAGCTTATATAAAAACATTCTTAAATTGTCTGTAAATACCTTTGCTCAGAAGATCCAGATCAGGCAAAATGTGAGATATTCATGGATAATTATTTCCCAATCTAGAGTTGATTTTAAAATTGACTATAATTAATGACCTGAAATATCTTCTGTTAGTTCAATAAAATATTTCAAAGAATATATACAATTTAAAGATACCAAGTTAATTTCATGCCAATTTTTTGTGCTTCATATTCAGGAAGTTCATATTACCTAATTGCATTTCCATATATTTCAAAATAAAGTTTAGACCATTAGAACTTCAGAAATTCTTTGGATACTTCACTAATTTCATAAGAAATCCTCTTTCCAGGGCTTCCCTGGTGGCGCAGTGGTTGAGAGTCTCCCTGCCGATGCAGGGGACGCGGGTTTGTACCCTGGTCTGGGAAGATCCCACATGCCGCGGAGCGGCTGGGCCCGTGAGCCATGGCCACTGGGCCTGAGCGTCCGGAGCCTGTGCTCCGCAACGGGAGAGGCCACAACAGTGAGAGGCCCGCGTACCGCAAAAAAAAAAAAAAAAAAAAAAAAAAGAAATCCTCTTTCCAATGTGTACTACAATTGTTTTCAGAATTTAAAAAATGTCATCATGCATTTAATATAGGATAATTTCTCTTTCTCCTGTGGATACAATTATACTATGTAAAGCAGCATCATTAAACACATGAAAGGATCACAATATTGCCATTTGATTTGTGTGTGTGTGTGTGTGTGTGTGTAGTTAATCTTATGCATTTTGTATTCATTCAGTGCTGTTTATTTAACTGAATACATACTATGTGTCTAGGTGTCGGGTTCTATGGGCACTGTCCCTAGAGTGAAACTGGGTATTCAGTTCACTGAGGGTTTTTACTTTGGAGGATCAGTTCTCATGGCAGCCTGAAGTATCCTAGCTTGGACTTTAAAATATGTGGCTGGATAATAAGAATTATTTTCAAGTGAACCAAGCTTCAGTGTTGAGAAGAAAAATCACAAATGTTAAATCTTTGGGTAAAGAAAGGATGAAAACTTGGAAATAATTTAACAAGTTAGTGACTGGTACATATTGGAGTTGGTGGAAATAAGCTTTGATGACTCCTTGAGGCAAAAATGTGAATGAGTAAGTGTGCTTAGTTAGGGGGTGATTTGGTATCAGATTATGTGTCTGGCTGTCTTCTAAGGAGGTGGCTGTCCAGGTTGTGAAGGCAGAGAGAACAGCTTTGTGGAGTCCCAAAGACTGGACTAAAAGCCTCAGAAATGGTGCTAGTGAGGAAGTGCTGATAGCTCTGTCTGTCCTTTGACTACTAAGACTAACTCAGCGTGGAGATAGAAACAAACTTTCACATATAGGATCAGAGTGGGTAGATTGGGAATGTATAAAAATAAATCAAGGTCCTAAAGAGTGTTGGAATGTTAGTAGGTACTTTTCCACTTACAAAATTTAACCAATAGACTCTTGGAGGAGAAGGTATTAGAATCATAGATAAAATGTAAATTTGAACAATATTGTAGGTATTTATTTGACCATTTTCTGACCAACAATATTTGAGAGCTCTGGATAATAATAATTAATGATAGAAACACAATATTTTTCTAGTATTTACTATATCTCAGTTATTTTCTAAACATTTTACACCTATAAACTCATTTAATTATTACAGAACCTCATCATATATGTACTATTATTATCCTAATTTTACAAATGACTAAAATATGACACAGAAAGATTAATTAACATGCTCACAGCCACATAACTAGTAAATAAAATAATCAGCATATTCTGATTTGTAAACTTGATGAAAGAACTGCCTGTTCATAGGAATCCTTAACTGTTAAAAAAAAATCAGCCCACTTTATATCTAAGATGTTTAATGCTTGTATTTTAAATGTTATTCCTATTCAGAGAAGTATCAGTACTCACAGTCTGTCCCTGGCAGTTCTTGGTTCCTAAATGGTTTCAAATTAGTTTATATCTAGATGTGATTGTCAAAGCATTAAATTCAATCTCTAATTGTTTGGCTTATAGTTCTAAGGCTCAAAAGAAACTGAAGGAGCACTATGTTTCTTTATCAGTAAATAACTACTAAAATTTAGGTACTATTGTGATTCTGTTTGGTTTTGACATGGTATTAAGCTAGCCAGTTAAAACCATGAGCTCTAGAACCAGGTCATTTAGTTCAAATTGTGGCTCTACCATTTATATAGATAGTTAAGTTCTCTATACCATAATTTCTTCCATAGCGCTTCAATATATCTACTTCAGGGAAATGTTGTTAGATTAAATGAGTTAATATAAATATAACATTTAGAACAGTACTAGAAACAGAGTAAACATGCAATAAACATTCAATATTATCATTATTTTTATCTTCATATTATGTGAATGGCTTCACCTCTGGGAACAATAAATTTACATTTTTATCCTCTTCTTTGAACATTAAAAATATAATACAATACAATACAATACAATAAGGGTTTCAAGAATACCTTTGGAAATTGTACCTCCTTTTATTCATATGACAGAATTCAATAACCTCATTTTGCTAGTTCTTACTTTGCAGCTGCCAGAGTCTTGTAATGCACCCAGAAAATGATGGATACTGTCTATTAGTTGGAACACACAGACCAAGAGTGTGATGAGCAGTTTTGTGTAGGCCTTTATGTGACCCAGTTTTATAATTTCTCTAAAGCGTGGCTCTCTTACCATTGATTTATTTAAAAGACCACACAACCTGTCTGATAGTCAACTTTGGTGTATTATTGTTTCTTGATTAGCCAGTGGTTAAGTGGAGAAGTCCTCTTTTGGATGGAACATCCTTGGACAAAGCTGCAGTCAGGTGAAAGATAGGCATGCATAAGAATATCTATCTAGTAAGTAAGCAAGGGGAAGGGTCATAAGACAGAGAGCACTCTCATACCTGCTCTGAAATCTGGGGAATAGTGCACGATCAAATCCAAGAACAAGAGTTTGGCATGTGTTGGACTGTACAGAGGAGAACTTTCTTTGAAGAGTTCATATTCAATTATTGATGGTCCCTCTCAAGAAAGGCATTTGGAATTACCCAGATATTGTTTAATATGTGTTGCTAAGAGTAACTTCTTGGAAAAATGTGGTGCTGAAGAATCAAGCTTAGAAGCAACCATTTTGCTGTGAGTACCTGTTACTCCCAGAATAGAGAGCAGTAGTCCATAATGAAATGAGTACTATTCTGAGTGAGGCATCTGGCCCTATACACATGACCAAGTCACTCCAGCATTTTCAAATCTGTGCAAGTAGGCTCTCTCTCTATTGCACAGGTGGGATTTTTTATTATTAAAGTATAGTAGTTTTATAATGTTATATTAGTTCACAATATTCTATTAATTATGACATAGGGATTCAATAGTTTTACAGATTATACTCCACTTAAAGTTATTAAAAAATATTGGCTGTATTCTCTGTGCTGTACAATGTATCACTGTATCTTATTTATTTTATTCAAAGTAGTTAGTCCTCTTAATTTCCTACATACCTCTTGCCCCTTCTCCAAACCCTCTTCCCACTGGTAATCACTAGTTTGTTCTCTATATCTGTGAGTTTGTTTCTGTTTCTTTATATTTATTCATTTATTTTTTAGATTCCACATAGAAGTGATAACATACAGTATTTGTCTTTCTCTGTCTAAATTATTTCACTAAGCATAATACCCCCCAGGTCCATCCATGTTGTTGCAAATGACAAAATTTTCATTCCTTTTTTTAATGGCTGAGTAATATTCCATTGTGTATATACAGCTCATATCCTTTACAATTAATCTGTTGATGGACACTTAGGATTCTTCCAATCTTGTTTATTCTAAATCATGCTGCTATAACCATTGCAGAACATGTATCTATTTAAATTAGAGTTTTAATTTTCTTTGGATATATACCCAAGAATAAAATTTCTGGATGATATGGTAGTTCTATTTTTTTAGGTTTTTTTTTTTGTTTGTTTGTTTTTTTGGAATCTCCATACTGTTTTCCATATTGGCAATACCAATTTACATTCCCAACAAAAGTGTACTGGGGTTCCCTTTTCTCCATATCCTCACTAACATCTGTAATTTGTCATCATTTTGATGATAGCTATTCTGGCAAGTGTGAGGTGATATCTCACTTTGGTTTTGATTTACATTTCCCTGATGATTAGTGATGTTGAGCATCTTTTCATGTCTATTGGCCATCTGTAAGTCTTCTTTGGAAAAATGTGTATTCAGGTCTTCTGCCCATTTTTAATTAAGTTGTTTGTTGTTTGATATTGATTTGTATGAGCTGTTTATATATTTTAGTTGTTAACCCCCTTATCAGACATATAATTTGCAAACATTTTCTCCCATTTTGTAGGTTGTCCTTTCAATTTATCAATAATTTCTTTTGCTGTGCAAAGGCTTTTAAGTTTAATTGGGTCCCATCTCTTATTTTGCTTTTGTTTCCTTTGCTTGAGGAGACAGATCCTCCAAAAAATATTGCTACAATTTATGTCAAAGTGTGTTTTGCCTATGTTTTCTTCTAAGAGTTTTATGGTTTTTGGCCTTACATTTAGGTCTTTAATCCATTTTGAGTTTATTTTCGTATATGGTGTGAAGAAATATTCTCATTTCATTCTTTTACATGTAACTGTTCAGTTTTCCCAGCACCACTTACTAGAGATACTGTCTTTTCTCCATTGTATATTCTTGCCTCCTTTGTTATAAACTACTTCATCATAAGTGTGTGAATTTATTTCTAGTCTCTCTATTCTGTTCCATTGAACTATGTGTCTGCTTTTCTTGCCAGTACCATGATGTTTTGGTTACCATAGCTTTGTATATAGTCTGGACTCATGGAGCATGATACCTCCAGCTTGTTCTTTTTCTCAAGATTGCTTTGGCTATTTGGGCTCTTTTGTGGTTTCATATAAATTGTAGGACTATTTGTTCTGCTTCTTTGAAAAAGGTCATGGGTATTTCAATAAGGATTGCATTAAGTCCGTAGACATTTGTTATGGACATTTTAACAATACTAATTCTTGCAATCCATGAACACAGGATATTTTTCCATTTCTTTGTATCATTTTCAATTTCCTTCATCAATTTTTTTAACATCTTTATTGGAGTATAATTGCTTTAAAATGGTGTGTTAGTTTCTGCTTTACAACAAAATGAATCAGTTATATATATACATATGTTCCCATATCACTTCTCTCTTGCGTCTCCCTCCCTCCCACCCCCGCTATCCCACCCCTACAGGTGGTCACAAAGCACGGAGCTGATCTCCCTGTACTATGGGGCTGCTTCCCACTAGCTATCTACCTTACGTTTGGTAGTGTATATATGTCCATGCCTCTCTCTCGCTTTGTCACAGCTTACCCTTCCCCCTCCCCATATCCTCAAGTTCATTCCCTAGTAGGTCTGTTTCTTTATTCCTGTTTTACCCCTAGGTTCTTCATGACATTTTTTTTTCTTAAATTCCATATATATGTGTTAGTATACGGTATTTGTCTTTCTCTTTCTGACTTACTTCACTCGGTATGACAGACTCTAGGTCTATCTACCTCATTAAAAATAGCTCAATTTCTTTTCTTTTTATAGCTGAGTAATATTCCATTGTATATATGTGCCACATCTTCTTTATCCATTCATCTGATGATGGACACTTAGGTTGTTTCCATCTCCAGGCTATTGTAAATAGAGCTGCAATGAACATTTTGGTACATGATTCTTTTTGAATTATGGTTTTCTCAGGGTATATGCCCAGTAGTGAGAATGCTGGGTCATATGGTAGTTCTATTTGTAGATTTTTAAGGAACCTCCATACTGTTCTCCACAGTAGCTGTAACAATTTACATTCCCACCAACAGTGCAAGAGGATTCCCTTTTCTCCACACCCTCTCCAGCATTTATTGTTACTAGATTTTTTGATGATGACCATTCTGACAGGTGTGAGATGATATCTCATAGTAGTTTTTATTTGCATTTCTCTGATGATTAGTGATGTTGAGCATTCTTTCATGTGTTTGTTGGCAGTCTGTATATCTTCTTTGGAGAAATGTATATTTAGGTCTTCTGCCCATTTTTGGATTGGGTTGTTTGTTTTTTTGTTATTAAGCTGCATGAGCTGCTTATAAATTTTGGAGATTAATCCTTTGTCAGTTGCTTCATTTGCAAATATTTTCTCCCATTCTAAGGGTTGTCTTTTGGTCTTCTTTATTGTTTCCTTTGTTATGCAAAAGCTTTGAAGTTTCATTAGGTCCCATTTGTTTATTTTTGTTTTTATTTCCATTTCTCTAGGAGGTGGGTCAAAAAGGATCTTGCTGTGATTTATGTCATAGAGTGTCCTGCCTATGTTTTCCTCTAAGAGTTTGATAATTTCTGGCCTTACATTTAGGTCTTTAATCCATTTTGAGCTTATTTTTGAGTGTGGTGTTAGGGAGTGATCTAATCTCATACTTTTACATGTACCTGTTCTGTTTTCCCAGCACCACTTATCGAAGAGGCTGTCCTTTCTCCACTGTATATGCCTGCCTCCTTTATCAAAGATAAGGTGGCCATATGTGTGTGAGTTTATCTCTAGGCTTTCTATCCTGTTGCATTGATCTATATTTCTGTTTTTGTGCCAGTACCATACTGTCTTGATTACTGTAGCTTTGTAGTATAGTCTGAAGTCAGGGAGCCTGATTCCTCCAGTTCCGTTTTTCGTTCTCAAGATTGCTTTGGCTATTTGGGGTCTTTTGTGTTTCCATACAAATTGTGAAATTTTTTGTTCTAGTTCTGTGAAAAATGCCAGTGGGAGTTTGATAGGGATTGCACTGAATCTGTAGATTGCTTTGGGTAGTAGAGTCATTTTCACAGTGTTGATTCTTCCAATCCAAGAACATGCTATATCTCTCCATCTATTTGTATCATCTGTAATTTCTTTCATCAGTGTCTTATAATTTTCTGCATACAGGTCTTTTGTCTCCTTAGGAAGGTTTATTCCTAGTTATTTTATTCTTTTTGTTGCAATGGTAAATGGGAGTGTTTTCTTGATTTCACTTTCACATTTTTCATCATTAGTGTATAGGAATGCCAGAGATTTCTGTCCATTAATTTTCTATCCTGCTACTTTACCAAATTCATTGATTAGCTTTAGTAGTTGTCTGGTAGCATCTTTAGGATTCTCTATGTATAGTATCATATCATCTGCAAAGTGTGACAGCTTTACTTCTTCTTTTCCAACTTGGATTCCTTTTATTTCCTTTTCTTCTCTGATTGCTGTGGCTAAAACTTCCAAAACTATGTTGAATAAGAGTGGTGATAGTGGGCAACCTTGTATTGTTCCTGAACTAAGTTGAAATGCTTTCAGTTTTTCACCATTGAGGATGATGTTGGTTGTGGGTTTGTCATATATGGCCTTTATTATGTTGAGGAAAGTTCCCTCTATGCCTACTTTCTACAGGGTTTTTATCATACATGGGTGTTGAATTTTGTCAAAAGCTTTCTCTGCATCTATTGAGATGATCATATGGTTTTTCTCCTTCAATTTGTTAATATGGTGTTTCACATTGATTGATTTGCATATATTGAAGAATCCTTGCATTCCTGGGATAATCCCCACTTGATTATGGTGTATGATCTGTTTAATGTGCTGTTGGATTCTGTTTCCTAGTATTTGGTTGAGGATTTTTGTATCTATGTTCATCAGTGATATTGACCTGTAGTTTTCTTTCTTTGTGACATCCTTGTTTGGTTTTGGTATCAAGGTGATGGTGGCCTTGTAGAATGAGTTTGGGAGTGTTCCTCCCTCTGCTATATTTTGGAAGAATTTGAGAAGGATAGGTTTTAGCTCTTCTCTAAATGTTTGATAGAATTCGTCTCTGAAGCCACCTGGTCCTGGGCTTTTGTTTGTTGGAAGATTTTTAATCACAGTTTCAATTTCAGTGCTTGTGATTGGTCTGTTCATATTTTCTATTTCTTCCTTATTCAGTCTTGGCAGGTTGTGCCTTTCTAAGAATTTGTCCATTTCTTCCAGGTTGTCCATTTTATTGGCATAGAGTTGCTTGTAGTAATCTCTCATGATCTTTCATATTTCTGCAGTTTCACTTGTTAATTCCCCTTTTTCATTTCTAATTCTATTGATTTGAGTCTTCTCCCTTATTTTCTTGATAAGTCTGGCTAATGGTTTATCAATTTTCTTTATCTTCTCAAAGAACCATCTTTTTGTTTTATTGATCTTTGCTATCATTTTCTTCATTTCTTTTTCATTTATTTCTGATCTGATTTTTATGATTTCTTTCCTTCTGCTAACTTTGGGGTTCTTTTGTTCTTCTTTCTCTAATTGCTTTAGGTGCAAGGTTAGGTTCTTTATTCGAGATGTTTCCTGTTACTTAAGGTAGGATTGTATTGCTATAAACTTCCCTCTTAGAACTGCTTTTGCTGCATACCCTAGATTTTGGTCATCATGTCCCCATTGTCATTTGTTTCTAGGTATTTTTTTTATTTCATCTTTGATTTCTTCAGTGATCACTTCTTTATTAAGTAGTGTATTGTTTAGCCTCAATGTGTTTGTATTTTTTACAGATCTTTTCCTGTAATTAATATCTTGTCTTATAGTGTTGTGGTTAGAAAAGATACTTGATACAATTTCAATTTTCTTAAATTTACCAAGGCTTGAATTGTCACCCAAGATATAATCTATCCTGGAGAATGTTCCATGAGCACTAGAGAAAAATGTGTATTCTGTTGTTTTTGGATGGAATGTCCTATCAATATCAATTAATTCCATTTGTTTAATATATCATTTAAAGCTTGTGTTTCCTTATTTATTTTCATTTTGGATGATCTGTCCATTGGTGAAAGTGGGGTGTTAAAGTCCCCTAATATGAATATGTTACTGTTGATTTCCCCTTTTATGGCTGTTAGTATATGCCTTATGTATTGAGGTGCTCCTATATTGGGTGCATAAATATTTACAACTGTTATATCTTCTTGGTTCAATCCCTTGTTCATTATGTAATGTCCTTCTCTGTCTCTTCTAATAGTCTTTATTTTAAAGTCTATTTTGTCTGATATGAGAAGTGCTACTCCAGCTTTCTTTTGTTTTCCATTTGCATGAAATATCTTTTTCCATCCCCTTAATTTCAGTCTGTATGTGTCTCTAGGTCTGAAGTGGGTCTCTTGTAGACAGCAAATATATGGGTCTTGTTTATGTATCCATTCAGCCCATCTGTGTATTTTGGTGGGAGCAGGTAGTCCATTTACATTTAAGGTAGTTATCAATATGTATGTTCCTATTCCCACTTTCTTAATTGTTTTGAGTTCATTATTGTAGGTGTTTTCCTTCTCTTGTGTTTCTTGCCTAGAATAGTTCCTTTAGCATTTGTTGTAGAGCTGGTTTTTTGGTGCTGAACTCTCTCAGCTTTTGCTTTTCTGTAAAGGTTTTAATTTCTCCATCAAATCTGAAGGAGATCCTTGCTGGGTAGAATAATCATGGTTGCAGATTTTTCTCCTTCATCACTTTAATTATGTCCTGCCAGTCCCTTCTGGCTTGCAGAGTTTCTGCTGAAAGATCAGCTGTTAACCTTATGGGGATTCCCTTGTGTGTTATTTGTTGTTTTTCCCTTGCTTCTTTTAATATGTTTTCTTTGTATTTAATTTTTGTTAGTTTGATTAATATGTGTCTTGTCATATTTCTCCTTGGATTTATCCTGTATGGGACTCTCTGTGCTTCTTGGACTTGATTAACTATTACCTTTCCCATATAAGGGAAGTTTTCAACTATAATCTCTTCAAATATTTTCACAGTCCCTTTCTTTTTCTCTTCTTTTCTAGAACCCCTATAATACGAATGTTGGTGCATTTAATGTTGTCCCAGAGGTCTCTGAGACTGTCCTCTGTTCCTTTTATTCTTTTTTCTTTATTCTGCTCTGCAGTAGTTCTTCCAGTAGATCTTCCAGGTCATTTATCCGTTCTTCTGCCTCAGTTTTTCTGCTATTGATCTCAACTAGAGTATTTTTAATTTCATTTATTGTGTTGTTCATCATTATTTGTTTCATCTTTAATTCTTCTAGGTCCTTGTTAAATGTTTCTTGCATTTTGTCCATTTTATTTCCAAGATTTTGGATCATCTTTACTATCATTATTCTGAATTCTTTTTCAGGTAGACTGCCTATTTCCTCTTCATTTGTTAGGTCTGGTGGGTTTTTATCTTGCTCCTTCATCTGCTGTGTGTTTTTCTGTCTTCTCATTTTGCTTATCTTACTGTGTTTGCGGTCTCCTTTTTGCAGGCTGCAGGTTCGTAGTTCCCATTGTTTTTGGTGTCTGTCCCCCATGGCAAAGGTAGTGTCAGTGGGTTGTGTAGGCTTCCTGGTGGAGAGGACTAGTGCCTGTGTTCTTGTGGATGAGGCTGGATCTTGTCTTTCTGGTGGGCAGGTCCACGTCTTGTGGTGTGTTTTGTGGTGTCTGTGGACTTATTATGATTTTGGGCAGTCTCTCTGCTAATGGGTGGCATTGTGGTCCTGTGTTTCTAGTTGTTTGGCGTAGGATGTCCAGCACCATAGATTGCTGGTCGTTGAGTGAAGCTGGGTGCTGGTTTTGAGATGGAGATCTCTTGGAGATTTTTGCTGTTGGATATTTTGTGGAGCTGGGAGGTCTCTTGTGGACCAGTGTCCTGAAGGTGGCTCTCCCACCTCAGAGGCACAGCATTAACTCCTGGCTGCAGCACCAAGAGCCTTTCATCCACACTGCTCAGAATAAAAGGGAGAAAATGTAGAAAGAAAAAATTAGTAGAAGTAGAGAGAAAGAAAGAAAGAAAGGAAGAAAGAAAGAAAGTAAGGATGGAGGGAGGGAGGGAGGGAAGAAGGAAGGAAGGATGGAAGGAAGGTAAAAAAAACAAAGAAGAAAATGTAAAATAAAATAAAGTAAGATAAAATATAACAAAGTTATTAAAATAAAAAAATAATTATTAAGAGAAAAAAAAAACGGATGGATAGAACCCTGGGACAAATGGTGGAAACAAAGCTATATAGACAAAATCTCACAGAGAAGCATACACATACACACTCACAAAAAGAGGAAAAGTGGAAAAAATCATAAATCTTGCTCTCAAAGTTCACCTCTTCAATTTGGGATGATTCGTTGTCTAAAGGAGTGAAGGAAGGAAAGCAGGAGCAAAGATAAAGTAAAATAAAGTAAAGTTTTTAAAATAAATGTTAATTATTTAGAAAAAAATTTAAAAAAAAAGAAAAGAAAACGGATGGATAGAACCCTACGACAAATGGTGGAAGCAAAGCTGCACAGACAAAATCTCACACAGAAGCATACACATACACACTCACAAAAAGAGGAAAAGGGGAAAAAATCATAAATCTTGCTCTCAAAGTCCACCTCCTTAATTTGGGATGATTCGTTGTCTATTCATGTATTCCACAGATGCAGGGTGCATCAAGTTGATTGTGGAGCTTTAATCCACTGCTTCTGAGGCTGCTGGGAGAGATTTCCCTTTCTCTTCTTTGTTCTCACAGCTCCTGGGGCTCAGCTTTGGATTTGGCCCCGCCTCTGCGATTAGGTCGCTGGAGGACGTCTGTTCCTTGCTCAGAGAGGACGGGGTTAAAGGAGCCGCTGATTCGGGGGCTCTGGCTCACTCAGGCCGGGGGTAGGGGTACGGAGTGCTGGGCGAGCCTGCGGCAGCAGAGGCCGGCATAACTTTGCACCAGCCAGAGGCGTGCCGTGCGTTCTCCTGGGGGAGTTGTCCCTGGATCACGGGACCCTGGCAGTGGCGGGCTGCGCAGGCTCCCCGGAACGGGGGTGTGGATAGTAACCTGTGCTCGCACACAGGCTTCTTGGTGGTGGCAGCAGCAGGCTTAGCATCTCCCGCCTGTCTCTGGGGTCCGCGCTTTTAGCCGCGGCTCGCGCCCGTCTCTGGAGTTCCTTTAAGCAGCGTTCTTAATCCCCTGTCCTCGTGCACCAGGAAATAAAGAGGGAAGAAAAAGTCTCTTGCCTCTTCGGCAGGTCCAGACTTTTCCCTGGACTACCTCCCAGCCAGCCGTGGCACACTAACTCCCTACAGGCTGTGTTCACGCTGCCAACCCTAATCCTCTCCCTGCACTCAGACCGAAGCCCGAACTTCAGCTCCAAGCCCCGCCCGCCCTGGCAGGCAAGCAGACAAGCCTCTCAGGCTGGTGAGTGCCGGTCGGCACCGATCCTCTGTGCGGAAATCTCTCCGTTTTGCCCCCTGCACCCCTGTTGCTGTGCTCTCCTCCACGGCTCCGAACCTTTCCACCTCCGCCACCCACAGTCTCTGCCCGCGAATGGGCTTCCTAGTGTGTGGAAACATTTCCTCCTTCACAGCTCCCTCCCACTGGTGCAGGTCCCATCCCTATCCTTTTGTCTCTGTTTTTTTCTTTTGCCCTACCCAGGTACGGGGGAAGTTTCTTGCCTTTTGGGAGGTCTGAGGTCTTCTGCCAGCGTTCAGTAGGTGTTCTGTAGGAGTTTTTCCACGTGTAGATGTATTTCTGGTGTATCTGTGGGGAGGAAGGTGATCTCCGCATCTTACACTTCTGCCATCTTCCCGGAAGTCTCCATCAACTTTTGATAGTTTTCAAAGTATAGGTCTTGCACCTCCTTGGCTAATTTTATTCCTAGATATTTTATTCTTTTTTGATGCAATTTTAAACAAGATTGTTTTCTTACTTTCTCTTTCTCATAGTTCATTATTAGCATGTAGAAAAGCAACAGATTTCTGTATATTAATCTTGTATCCTGAAACTTTACTAAAGTTGTCTATTAGTTCTAAAATATTTTTGGTTGGAGACATTAGGGTTTCCTATATATAGTATAATATCATCTACAAATAGTGATAATTTTACCCTTCCCTTCCTATTTGGATGTATTATATTTCTTTTTCTTTTCTGATTGCTGAGACTAGGACTTCCCATGCTTTGTTAAATAGAAGTGATGGGAGTGGGCTTTCTTGGTTTTGATTTTAAAGGAAAAGCTTTCAGCTTTTCACTACTCACTATACTGTTAGTAGTGAGTTTGTCATAAAGACCTTTATTATGTTGAGGTATGTTCACTGTACACCAGCTCTGATGAGAGCTTTTATTATGAATGAATGTTGCATTTTGTCTCTGCTTTTTCTGAATCTATTGAGATGATCATGCAATTTTTATTCTTCAAATTGTTAATGTGGTGTATCACATCGATTGACTTGCAGATAATGAACTGTCCTTGCGTCCCTGGGATACATACCTCTTGATCATGTTGTATGATCCTTTTTATATATTGTTGAATTGCATTTGCTAATATTTTGTTGTGGATTTTTGTATATATATTCATTTGAGATATTGACCTGTAATTTTCTTTTCTTGTAGTGTCCATATCTGTGGTATCACTGTAATGGTGGCCTCTTTTATATGAATTTGAGAATATTATGTCCTTAGTTTGAGAAGGATAGGTATTAGCTCTTCTTATATGTTTGGTAGAATTCCTCTGTGAAGCTGTCCATTCCTGGACATCTGTTTGCTAGGAATTCTTTGATTACTGACTCAATTCCCCTACTAGTGATCTATTTGTTCAGACTATGTATTTATTCTTGATTCAGTCTTGGAAGTTTTATGTTTCTAGGAATTAATCCATTTATTCCCGGTTGTCCTATTTGTTGCTATATAACTATTCATGGTATTCTCTTATGATTTTTTGTATCTCGGTTGTATCAGTTGTAATTTCTCCTCTTTCACTTCTTATTTTGTTTATTTAGATCCTTTCTCTTTTCCTCTTGATGAGCTTGGCTAAAGGTTTATCAATTTTGTTTAACGTTTCCAAAAAACAGCACTTGGTTTCATTGATCTTTTCTATCTTTATTGTTATTATTTTTTGGTCTCTATTTGATTGATTCCCTCTCTGATCTTTATTATCTTCTTTCTTCTACTGACTTTGGTCTGTGTTTCTCTTTTTCCAGATTGTAGATTAGGTTGTTTATGTGACATTTTTCTTGTTTTTTGAGGAAGGCCTGCATTGCTATAAACTTCCCTTGTAAACTGATTTTAGCTGCATCTCATAGATTTTCAGGTCACGCTTTTCCATTTTCATTTGTCTCAAGTATTTTTTGATTTTGTCTTTGCTTTATTTATGGACTCTTTTGTTTTCTTTTTTACTAATATGTTGTTTAGTCTCCACATGTTAACATTCTTCCCATTTTTCTTCCTGTTATTGATTTCTAGTTTCATACTATTGTGGTTGGTAAAAATGCTTGGTATAATTTGTATGCTCTTAAATTTGTTGAGACTTATTTTGTGTCCTAGTATATGATCTGTCCTGGAGAAGGTTCCATGTGCTCTTGAAAAGAACCTGTAATCTGCTATTTTTGGATGGATTGTTCTGTAGATATTTATTAAGTCCAACTGGCCTAATATGTTGTTTAAGTCCATTGTTTCCTACTGATTTTCTATTGGGATGATCTCTTCACTGATGTAGGTGCACTGTTAAAGTGACCTAGTATTATTGTCAATTTCTTCCTTTATGATTGTTAATATTTGTTTTATATATTCAGGTGTTCCTATGTTAGGTGCATATATGTTAACATGCATTATATTCTCTACTTGTATTGATCCCTTTATCAGTATATAATGCCTTTCCTTGTCTATTGTTATAGACTTTATGTCTGCTTGATTTTGCTAACCCAGGTTTCTTTT
The DNA here is from genome assembly GCF_949987515.2 of Delphinus delphis. NCBI lineage: Eukaryota > Metazoa > Chordata > Mammalia > Artiodactyla > Delphinidae > Delphinus > Delphinus delphis. The sequence continues at coordinate 32,005,453 of NC_082699.1, read as the reverse complement.
GTTTAAATTTTCATGATATATCTTTTTCCATCCCTTCATTTTTAGTCTCTGTGTGTTTTTAGCTGTGAAGTGAGTCTCTTTTAGACAGTGTAGAGGGGGTGTCTCTTTCTTTTTATCCAATCAGACACCTTATGTCTTTTGATTTGAACATCTAGTCCATTGACATTTAAAGTGATACTTGATAGTTATATATTTATTGCAATTTTGCTATTTGTTTTCTGGTAGATTTTGTATTTCTGTAGTTTTTCTCTGTTCTTTTTCCTTCTCTTAGTCTGCTCCCTTGTAATTTGATGATTTTCTTTAGTAGTATGCTTGTGTTCCTTTCTGTCTAGTTTTTGTGTATCTATTGTAGGTTTTTGATTTGTGGTTCCAGGGGGTTCACATATGTTTACCTATAGCTATATCTCCTCATTTTAAGCTGATAGTCATTTAAATTCAAACACATTCTAAATAATCTACATTTTTTACTCCCCATCCCACGTTTTATATTTTTAAGGTCATATTTTACATCTTCAAGTCTGTCCCTTAAGTATTTATTTTAGTTATAGTGGATTTTACAATTTTTGTCTTTTAATCTTTGTACTCACTTATTTAAGTGGTTGTTCCATAGCCTTTACTATGTATTTGCATTTACTAATGAATTTTTTTCTTTCCTATTGATTCATACTTCTTGTTATAGATTTTACTTTTCTTCTTAGAAAAGGCCTTTTAGCACATTTTTTTATAGTTGGTTTAGTATTGTTGAATTCTTGGTTTTTGCTTTTCTGAGTATTCTTTATCTTTCTTTCAATTCTTAATGACAAACTTGCTGCTAGGGTATCCTAAGTTGTTGGTTTTCCTTTTCAGCACTTTAAATATATCATGCCTCTACCTTCTGGCCTGCAAAGCTTCTGCAGAAAATCAGTTGATAAACTTATTGTAGCCTTTTTCCTTGATACATGACTCTTTGTTTTCCTCTTGCTGCCTTAAAAATTCTCTCTTCATCTTTAACTTTTGCCTTTTTGTTATGATATGTCTTAATGTTGGTCTCTTCAGGTTCATTTCTTTGGGACTCTCTGTGCTTTCTGTACCTTTAAGTCTGTTTTCTTCTTCAGATTCTGGAAGTTTTCAGCCATAATTTCATCAAATGCCTTTTTTTTTAACCTTTTTCTCTGTTTCTTCCCCTTCTGGGACCTCTATATTGTGAATGTTAATATGCTTGATGTTGTCCCATTAGAACCCTTAAATTATTCTCATTTACAAAAAAAAATTATTATTATTATGTTTGCTGCTCTGATTGGGTGGTATCCATTATTCTGTTTTTCAGATCACTATGTGTTCTTCTGTACCACCTATTCTGATGGTAATTCCTTCCAGTATATTTTCTATTTCAGTTGTATTTTTCAGCTATGACTGCTTAATATTTTTATATTTTCTAGTTCTGCATTAAAATTCTCATTGCGTTCATCTATTCTTTTCCAAAGTTCCTTTAGCATTCTTATTACTAATGCTTTGATCTCTTTATCTGGTAACTTATTTATCTTTTTTTCATTAGTAATTTTTTCTTGTTCTTTCATATGAAACAAACTCCTCTGTCTCATTTTTTTTAACTTTCTGTCTCTGTGAAATTAGGTGATATGGTTATCTATCCTGGTCTCAGATGGGTGTCCTTGTGTGGCAGTGTCCCTATGAAGTCTGCATGTGCCCAGTGGCTTTGGTGGGTAAACTTGATCTGAAGGGATGCACAAGCTACATCTTCCCCTAGGGTATGCTGGCAGCTACAATCTTGGTGGGAGATGGATCTTGAGATGTAAGGGGCTAGATTCAGAGCCAGATGTGAGCTGTAGCCACTCCTCTGAACATTGTTGTTCAGCACCCTATCAGGGATGGGATCAGGCCCAAGGTGCTGAAATGGGAGCCCTAAGGGTCAGATCAAAGCTGTTTCTTTCCTCTAAGTGTGATTTCTTCTTTCACCAATGGCATTTCTTCCCTTGTGAATAACATCACCAGAGCATGAGGGGCTAGAGCAAACACCTGGTTCATGTGGGGTGCATGCCGGCAAAGTTCCAGAAAGCCTCTCAAAGCCCCAGGCAGTTTCTATCCTGCTGCCTCCATGCACTCACCAAGCAAGGTCAGAGACAATGAGGTCCAAGCCAGCTCCTCTCATCCCCTATCAAATGTGCATACTCTTTGGCAATAACAGCCTTTGCTCTAGTGGAGCTGGATCAGGAACCTGGTACAAGGAGTGTTGCTGTAAACCAGCCAGAGCCCCAGGCAGTTTTCAATCTGCTTCCTCTGCCTTATTCCCAGGAGTAAGAAAGCAAATTCTTGTGCTCATCATGAGAAGAGTCTCAGTTTCTTAAAGTCCTCCAGTAAATTCCACTGGTTTTCAAACTAGCTGAGGGAACTCATCTTTCTGGTGTTGGACTTCAGGGCTGGAATATCCAATATTTGGCTTAAGACTGTCAGTCCCTAGTGAGGATCTTCAAGCCCATGTTATTCCCTCCTCTTCTGTGTCTTTGTTCAGGTTGTGGGTCCTGACCTGATTGCTTCCCTTCCTTTCCTATCCAAATCTGTGTGGATCTTTCTTTACAACTTTAGTTGTAGAAGAGTTTTACATGGACAAATTCTTTTTCTTTTAATTTTATTGAAGTATAGTTTACTTACAATGTTGATTTACAGTGTTGTGTTAATTTCTTCTGTACAACAAAGTGACTCAGTTGTACATATATACATGTTATTTTTAATATTCTTTTCCTTTATGGTTTGTCACAGGATGTTGAACTTAGTTTCCTGTATTAAACAGTAGGAACTTCTTGTTTATCCATCCTATATATAATAGTTTACATCTGCTAATCCCAAACTCTCATTCTTTCCCTCCCCTAGCCTCATTCCCCCTTAGCAACCACAAATCTGCTCTCTATATCTGTGAGTCTGTTTTTGTTTCATAGATATGCTGATTTGTATCATATTTTGGATTCCACTTATAAGTAATGTCATATGGTATTTGTCTTTCTCTTTCTGACTTACTTCACTGAATATGATAACCCCTAGGTCCATCTATGTTGCTGCATATGGCATTATTTTGTTCTTTTTGATGGCTGAGTAATTCTAATATATATAAATATATCACATCTTCTTTATCCATTCATCCTTCGATGGACATTTAGGTTATTTCCCTGTCTTAGTGATTGTAAATAGCGCTGCTATGAACATAGGGATGCATGTATCTTTTAAAAATATAGTTTTGTCTGGGTACAAGCCCAGGAAACCAGAAACAAAAGGAAGAGATAACCCAGAGAATGGGAGAAAATATTTACAAACAATGCGACCAACAAGGGCTTAATTTCCAAAACATACATACAGCTCATACTACTCAACAAAAAAAGAACAAACAACCCAATCAGAAAATGGGCAGAAGAACTAAATAGACATTTCTCCAAAGAAGACTTACAGATGGTTATTAGGCACGTGAAAAGATGCTCAGCATAGCAAATTATTAGAGAAATGCAAATCAAAAGTACAATGAGGTACCACCTCACACCAGTCAGAATGGCCATCATTAAAAAGTGAAATCATTAAGGTATAGACATTCACAAAGAGAGGTGGTCTTGGCCCCATCAGGATAGCAGAGAATTATCTATCACAGTAAATTACCAAAATAAACATTTCAGGAAAAGTGGTCACAAAACAACTAACATTTTATTGAGTCTATGTTAATTTAAAAATGTTTTGAAATATCTTATTTGGAGCTTTTGTATCATATTAGAACTATAACAATCAACAAAGCCATGAGACAAACAAAAATGAGAGACTAAGCTAGGTAATATCATTAAATGTCTGATATAATATTTATACTACCCATCAGAGTTTAACTATATGAAAGAGGACAGGAACTACTGCATAAGAAATCAGAATAAAACCACACCCTTATTGCAGGTACTGATTTTTACAGGTCGTACTGGGATAATGAAAGTTCCAAAACTAATATCTACTCTATTTTTCAGTCCCATCTCTTCCTGTACAATTGAATATCCAGTCTCAGCCTCTTATGAAACAGACCTAATTTTGATACTTAGTCAATTTTTTGAAAATTTGTGTTAATAAAAGTTAAAAATCTTATTACAGATTTTTTGCCTTCCTAAAATTGATATGCCCCCTATTTATTACTTTTGACTATCAAGAGGAAAGTGGTTTTAAGGGGTAAAAATAAGGGGAATAGGAAAAAGTGGGCAATAAATGAGTTCTCAAATATAAAAGTATGAATTTCACTCATAGAATTATCGACACTAATTCAATTAAACAACAAAAGATAACAAAAAACCAATACCATACACATATATACAGAGGAACACATTTTTTTCCACTTCTAAGTTTTCCTTCCAAGCCTTTTCTCATCCATTGTGCCCTTTTTCTACCTGTTTACTCACTTATCTCCTAGGAAGTGGGAGGGCTAATGTGATTGGTAAACTTGAAAAAATAAAGTGAACATGTTCAACTCATGTCAGCTCCCTCAACCTCCTTCTGTTTCATGAGAGAATTTGACTTCTATATGCTTCTTCCTTTATCAGCATACCATTCTTATCAAGGTAGGCTTTCAGCACCCTGCCCTACCTCCATGAAATAGGACTGCCATGGTCCAACATCTCTGTTTCTGGATGCCTCAGTCTTCCTAATTCTGGGTTAACTCTCCCAACAAACGGTATCTGTAACAGTTATGTGGTGCTGAGGAAGTGTGTTCCTTAGATCTCCACCAAGAAAGTCTGCTGTGGAGAGCAGAGTTGTCTAATTGCCTCAGTTACCACCATTTTGAACCACCACCATGCTTTGGCCAAGATCACACTTCCCTTGGACTGCTCCTAGCTGATAACTGAGAAAAGGAGTGTCCTAGTGCTGGCTCATTCCAGTTTAACAAGTGATTCCTCAAACAGGCAAATTTTTCTTGGGTTCTCCCATCAGCCTGGCTGAGATTTTCTCAGAGCCACTAATTCAGTTTGGATTGTTTCTATTGACCACGCGTTTTTAAGCTCATGTTTTCACATTTTTTACTTTAGTATCCAATCTGCTGTTAAGCTTATCCAGTGAAGCTTTCATTTATGATACTGATTTTTTTTAATCTCTAGAATTTTGATATATCTAGAGTTTTTCAGTTAGTTCCTTTTAGAGTTCTCTCTTTCTCTCTTTTTTTTTTGAGATTCACCATCTATTCACTCATTACTCCCATCTATTTCTTTAAATCCTTAAATATATTTGTATTAGATTATTTGCTTCTTTATTAACTTGGTTCCAATAACTATATCATCTCTGAATCTGTTTTACTGATTTTTTGGGTCAAATTTTCCTATTTATTTCCATGACTAAGTGATTTTTTTATTTTATGCTGAATATTGGAAATGCTATACTGTTGAGAGCCTGGATTTTTTTTTATTAACATCTTTATTGGGGTATAATTGCTTTACAATGGTGTGTTAGTTTCTGCTTTATAACAAAGTGAATCAGTTATACATATACATATGTTTCCATATCTCTTCCGTCTTGTGTCTCCCTCCCTCCCACCCTTCCTATCCCACCCCTCCAGGCAGTCACAAAGCACCAAGCCGATATCCCTGTGCCATGTGGCTGCTTCCCACTAGATATCTACCTTACATTTGTTAGTGTATATATGTCCATGCCTCTCTCTCGCCCTGTCACAGGAGAGCCTGGATTTTGTTGTCTTTCTTTAAGAGTGGTAAGTGCTGTTGAGAAAATTTACTGCTCATTTCCTTTTGTTGTATGCATTTTTTGTATTTCAACTTCCCAAAGATATTCTATATTTTCTTCAAAAACTTTAAAAGTTTTTTTCCCCCATGATTTACCTGGAGTTTGTTATGTGCATTACTTATATATTGTGAGATAGGAATCTAGATTTATTTTCATAAATAAAATCATTTGCTGCAGCAACATTTATTGTATTATAAACAATGTTAAAAATTAAGTCAAAGACTGTGAGAAGACCTTGTAATATAAGCACAAGCTTTATTATGCAAAGAATACCTCAAAATAATTTTAAAAATTACAGTATCATAATTGCAAAAGCTATAAGAGGCAGGTCATGAAGGGCAGGACTCAATGGCTAAAAAACATTGAAATCAATGAAAACCATGAAAATATGCTCATTCTCACTAGTAATTAGGGAAACACAAATTAAAACAACAATGAAGTATTGTTACACATCTGATTTATTTGCATTAGTTATAAAATTTGACAACCCTAAATATTGATAAAAATGAGCATTTGCTGCTAAGCGGATAAATTACATAAGCAATTTGAAAAAAATATATTTTTAGTATATGATAAATTTGAAACTGTGAAGCATCTATAACTGACTAATATTTTCCTTGGTATCTACTCTAGGAAAACTCTCTACATGTATGCTAGAAGGGAAGGATAAGAATGTTTTTTGTTTAAAACAACAAAATGTTGGATACAACCTAAATGTCCATAGCAGGAGAATGGACAAAAAATAACTTACAGTCTATTTATCAATAAAATATGGGACAGTAATCAAAATATATTAACTAGAGCTGTATATATTGTTATAATTTTGAACAATAATGGATGATGTTGGATTCTGTGTATTCTTTGATATGTGAGCATGTGTAAGTGTTTAAATTTGAAAAGCAAACTGGTTTTCTAAGTATATAATTAGTGAAAGTACAGAAGAAATCTGGGGGATGATAAACTTATAAATGAGAATAGTGTTTACTTCTAGAGAGGAAGAAGGAAAGGAAATATGAATTAGTAGTGGTGCACTGTAATATTTTTATCTTATCTGCAACAACTTATTTCTTAGAAAATAATCATCTAAAACAAATATTACAATAGTGTCTCACCACTTCTGGGTGAGACCAACCTTAATAAAATAATTTTTCAAATGAGATTTGATCAATACTTGTGAGGAATGTCTGCTACAAAACATAGTCCCTTGCCATAGTGTCTAGGATGCCCTCCACTAACTTCTTTCTTAAAGGCATCCTTAGAATGATGTGCACCTTAAATTTAGACTTGAAACATTAATATTTTAAGATGAAGAATACTATTTTGCATAAATGAGTTTATCAGGTTAAATTTCTTTTCTACCTATCATAATTTATGTCTCAGTGTGTTTGAATAGGTGATAGATAAGTTCAGATAGGTTTTAAAGGAGAAGTCAAAGGTTTGTCTGGGCTCTTGTCACCTGTCAGTAGTAAGAAAGCAAGAAGGGAAAATAATTGTCAAAAGTTGTATTAGAGGACTCTGTTACAAAGCTCAGCCTACCTAAGGAAAATCGTATTTCCCAGGCAATTTACCTCAGGTCAGTCTCTCAAATGGGGGTGAACTCATAAAAAGTTCAGACAGTGTTATTTAGCTCCTGTTTGAAAGGCAAGGCCAATGACTTCTCCCTATGCCGCTGCACCTCACCTGCTCCTGTGAGAGAGAGAATTGGGTTTAATATGTAGCAAGATGGGATTAGCAGTTTCACATGTCATCTATCCCTTTTGTGTGTACTCATTCAACCTATATTTTGGAGACAAAAATTATTTTATCTTTAAAGTTACATCTTTCTATTGTCTCCTCTGTATTTGTTTACTTACTATGTCTATGACTGGAATTGGGCCATTACTTTTGAGCAAAAGAGTCATAATAAAGGAATAATTACATGGTGAGCTGCTTTCAGTTTTCAAAGGTGAGTTAAGTTTTTCAGAGTAAATTTTGTCCCACAAATAGTGGGGACTTTAGAGTTAATAATTTCTAGCTCCACTTTAGATTTATATCTCATTCTTTGAATAATTCAAGTCAAGAAATAAATTTTTTTCTTTTATTTTTGGAAAACTCAGAGATAGACAAATGTAGTAGATTGTGCACCAATTTGGTAATCTATAGATGTTTGCCATTAATTTGCTCTTACACAGTAACAATTTGGACAGTCAATTGTAATCCTCAGGATTAGAAAGTACGGGATTCTCTTTCAAGAAAAAGCTGCCTTCTATAGTAAAATATTATGAGATAAAGGATATTCTGATTATGACTTGGCTTTCTATTGTGTGTATATTCCATGGGTCAAATCACCTCTCCCAAAACATAGACATATGAAAAGCTTCATAATGTAAGGTTTAATCAGTGCTCTGCCTGAGCCATGTTGTATTATGACAGACTATTGTTAGCTTCTCTTTCTAACTCCCTGGTCAGGGATGTTATATTTTGGCTTAAAATTAGCCATACTACATGAAAAGTATCAAGCACTACAATTTAGGGCTTCCCATTCTCCCCCAGAATGCTGGTTGTTAAATGGTTACCTTATCTTGTAATCAGTTTTACCATGTGCATCACATCCATTATTTTTTCAGGCATGATACTTTAAAAGATTGGATTGATTGGTGTCCAATTGCAGCAAGTTGTTCCTTCAAACTTTTAGTTATCAATAAAAATTTAGAGCACAAATTTTGATAAAGAGAGTGTATAACCATATATTCTTAAGACTCTCTTCCTAGTGTGGACCCAGAATGATTTTTAAAGGATTATGGTGTAGGAAAATCTTAATGGTTCCCATGTAAAAGATGTGGCTTGTTCCAAATATAGCCTGAATATAGCCACTAATTCAAAATGTGTGGGCATGGATAAAGGAAGCAATTAGGAATCTCCATATATGACTAATTAAACTTTCTCCTTGTAACAAATAATTCAACAGAAAAGGAAAATCAATTCACATTTCTGTTTTCAAGAGCAGTGGATGAACTAGTTCTTAATATTTACAACATTCATTGTTGTAGTTTGTCTTTTCACACAGCTTTCTTAGAAGCAGGCTTGAATTCTAGAGAAAGAACCTGCAGTAAAATAGACATATTAGATAAAAAGATATTTTCAATAAAGTGTATTTAAGAGCTTTAGGACAAAGCATATTGGGACTAGCAGCTTTGGTTGTAAAGGAAGGCAAGCCATCTTATCTGTCTACTCTTTTGAAAGATGTTGCACAACTTCAGTTATATTAGGCAAGGGTGCTCTATGGCCAACCATTAGTATCCTCAATTACAGAAGCCTCAATGTAAACAATTACAAAGGACTAGCATCTTTGGCAGGTAGTGCTAAAGTCATACTCCTTGGGTGGGACTCAAAACCAGCCAAAACTCAGATTGGGACTCGAACCCATGGACTGGGACTTGAACCCACCCACCTTAGATTGGGATTTGAACTCATGATCTCTGACTAGGAAGGGACTCAAAACAACTGTCATTTGATTAAAACCACTTGCCTGGTGTCAACACTTACTGAAGTTCAGGTTCTCATTGGAGAAAGAATTCAAGGTGAGGCAAAGAGGTAGGCAAAGAGTGATTTTATTAACATAGGAGGCTTGTGAGAGTTACAAGTGGGCTAGCAAGGGAACACAACCCTGAAAAAAAAGAGGGCTGCTTTTTTAGAATCAAAAAAGTGGGGAGGGGAGATCACCTTCTTCCTCATTCTTGGGCAGATGTCAAGGTTTACATCATTAGTTCCTCTTCTGGACCTATATTGTTTAACTGGGACTGTCATGGTGCTATTTAAATCATATGTATATTAACAAAAGGGTGGTAATATATATTAAAATATGGCAATTCAACTCAAGTTTCAGTATAATGTCCCCTTTCACCTAGTTTCTTTCCCCTTGCACCTATGTTTCTGTCTTGGCTACTTGCAGAAATGCTACTCTTCAAGAATTATTAACTCTCTGAATTCATGTAACAAGATTCAGACCCCACATCTACTATCTTGTTTTTTAACTGTCAGGGTTTGTGGCTTGAGTGTGTCTGGTGCTTTGATGCACCTGGTCTTCCTTCAAGGTAGTGTAGATTGTTGCTAGGTTACTTGATTATTTCCTTGAGTGGTCACTAGCTTACAACAGTCTCCCAAGTTCCCTTAAAATTCCCTTTCTGTCTTTAATCTCTAGTGGGATTTCTAAGCTATTTAATTATTCTATTCTATCCCTATCAGTGACACCTTAACTACTTTAGGCCTTGGCATCAGTGGTGATCAGATTCACTATTGAAAGCTGAAGCAAGAGTACCAGAGGGCAGAATCTAAGGGAATTTCTATGTAAGGTAGATGCAAGACATTTCTTGGATACGCCCAAAACTATTTGGGAAGAAATTAATTGAGGCTGAGATTTCCTTAGGGAAAGCTAAGAGTAGAGAAATATTAGTTTCAATTGTGACCCTATTTTGACCTTCCACTTCCTGTGATCCTAAAAATATGGATTACACATATATAACATAATAAGACTTTATAGAGCCCTGGGGGTTAGTAAGTAAAGAAAGAAGGGTTGTTTGTCCTTATTACAGCCATGTCCTCAGGGCTTAGCTGTTTATGTCATGTCTTCAGTAAATTTGTATTACTCTCAGATTTCAATATATTTGATTCAAAGATCACTTGACAAATAACTACAATATTCAAGAAGGGTACTATATAACAAGTAAAAGTATAAGGTAAATGCAGTACCTACCTTTCACTGCCTTTTGTTCTAATATGAATTTATTAGCCATATTCTATTAATGAGTTCCTATGCAATGTCTTGATGCTTTCAGGGGATACCAGGATTTTACAAAAATATTTCATGTATATTTATATGTATATATTTATGCATAAAACATGTTGAGTGGGAACCAGTTGCATCTCCTTATAGCTGCTGAGGAAGACTAGCTTACAAAAATAAATTATAAAAAGACCCCTTGAAATAGCTTGATGATTGTATTGTCACCCATCAAGTTATCCAACCAGAAATCAAAAACAAGCATTGCCAATCCTATCAACACTGCTGACACCTAGTTCAACCATCCACACTTCATTGTGAATAATGACAATAGCTTCTTCACTGCTCTTCCTGTCTCCAGTCTTATCCTTCCCAGTATATTCTCCCACAGTGCTATCATACTAACTTTCAAATCTTATTCTCCTGCTCAAACTTGATTTCAATGTCTCCTTCAACATCTGGGCCCTTCACTTCCTGTTCATCTTCTATACTCCAGGAATAAACAAGTATTTGCAGTGCCCATTTCATACAGAATTTTCTCCTGACTCCACCATGCTTTTGATCATGATTTTCACTGGACTTTGAATTCCTTTCCTTTGCACATTTGTTACACACTTATACTTCTCCAAAGACTCTATTCTACTTCCATTTTACCATATACATATTTCTCATTATAATTACATTTGTATTTTACTGACTTTTTGGCTTACATATTTTTGTTTTCCATGAACTATAAGTTCCTTGAGGACTGGGACATAATCTTTTCATCTATGTATTGCTCATATATGGGTGAAATCCATATTCTCAACTGTAAATAGGGTAATATTTATCTCATGCTTATTTAAAAAATTAAATGGATTATAACAAAGGAGGCCTTTAGATTAATGTCTGATGCATGGTATACACTCACACATAGGAAGGCTCAAGACTATAAAGATGTAGATTTTCTCATATTTACTTAAAGAAAGTGCAACTGAAATTCTGAAAGAATTTTCAGAGATTTTTAATAAGCTGATCCTAAAATTATATGAAGAATAAAGTTCCAAGAATTGTCAAGAGTTTTAACAAACTCTTGAAGATAATAACAAAGATGATTTAAGTCTAGGTAATAATTATTGAAAAAAGCTATACTAATTAAATTCAGGTGGTATTTGCACAGGGCTATAGACTACTATAATAAAATACACAATCAAAAATAGATTTGACAATATGAAATATAAGAGAAGTTGCATTATACTTCAGAGAGGAACTGATAGATTATTTAATAAATGCTCTTAACTGGGACAGCTGGATATTTATATTAAAAATTCCTTCCTCGTATCAAATCTCAATTACATCCTAATAAATGAAATATCCAAATGTGAAAAGTAAAATTAAACATTAAAAAATAAATATATGTGAACCTCAAACTGCTCTAGAAACCTCTTTTAAAAATCATGGAAGGACATCAAGATGGTAGAGTAAAAAAATGCTGGTCTCACCATCCCTCATGAATACATCAGAACTATAAATACATATAGAGTGAATCTCGCTGAAATCAAACTGGGGACTAGAAGAACAGCTCTTCTACAGCCAAGTTTGTAAAGAAATATCCACACAGGTTTGGGTAGAAAGGGAGGAGAAGTGATATGATCAGAACCTGCACTCCTAGTGGGGAACACAGAAGAGGAAGCAGATATCTTAGGCTCAGGGATCCTCCTGGGGAGTGAGAAGTCTGAGACATATATTAGTCACCTCAGCTCTGGAGTTGAAGACTGTGAAAATGAGCCTCTTTATCTGGTTGGAAACCAATGGAGCTTACTGGAAGGCTATGAGAAACAAAGATTCTACTCTTGAAGAACATGTACACAGATCTGCTTACTCCTGATGACAGAACAGAGGTAACAGATTGAAAACTGCCTGGGGATTTCGTCCACTTGCCAGTATTGTCTTAGCACATCCCCCAGCCTGCACTAGCCTGCTCTAGCCCCTTTTATTCTGGTGCTGCTCTCCACTAGGGCCAAGGCTGCAATTGCTGACAGGAGCATGAACACTTAGAGGAAATGGAGCTGGCTTGAATATGACTCTACCCCAAATCAGAGCTGAAGCAACCATTTCCAATATATGTGCCCCCATCCACATTTAGGCTGAACAAAACTAGCTTATCTTTAGGGTGAAGAATGACATTGCTAATAGGAGTTAACTATCTCAGTAATGTGGTAAAAACACCTCCCGTCCTGACTCAGCCTCTAATCAGGCACAAACACCAGGGGAAAAAGTGAATCCAGCACAGAAATGCAACCCCAAACCCTCAGACTCCAGCCATGTCTCAAACAAAGGCAGAGACTGCCAACATGCCTGGAAGAAACTCAGCTCTCTCAGCAATCTTGTTCCAGCCTCTCAATCTCCAAACCCAAACTGAAACTCCTGATAGGGCAGTTTCAGTCATTCAGCATAGCAGAAGCCCCGGGTTGCACCTGTCTCTAGCTGTAGCCCCTCCAAGTCTATTTCTACCTTCTACCAAGGCAGTGGCACCAGCACATCACTAAGGAAGATATATTCTATGTTCATTTCAGATCCAGCTCTTCCAATAAAGCCACTGACCACATGCAGACTGCATAGGGACACTCCCATATATGATCTTACCTTCAAGACTAGCATAGTAACTGTTTTACCTAATTTCTTAGAGACTGAGAAAAGTAAACAAAATGAGAAGACAGAGGAGTTTGTTTCAAATGAAAGACCAAAGAACCCCTGAACAAAACCTTAGTGAAGCAGAGATGAATAATTTAACAGACGAAAAGTTAAAAGCAATAGTAATAAAATTGCTAACTGAACTTGGGAAAATAATAGATGAACACCATGAGAATTTTGACACAGAATTAGAAATTATAAAAAGAAAAAATCAGAGATGAAGAATATAATAACTGAAATGAAAAATACACTAAAAGGAATTAACAGCAGACTAGGTGATACAGAAGAACCCATAAGCAATCTGGAAGATAGAAAAATGGGAATCACCCAATAAGAACAACAAAAAAGAAAAACAAATTTTAACAAATGAGAATAGTTAAGGGACCCTTGGGACAATATCATGTGTACCAACATTTGCATTACAGGGGTCTCAGAGAGAGAAGAGAGAATGTTTTTGATGAAATTATGGCTGAAAACTTCCCAAAACTGAAGAAGGAAACAGATATCCTGGTTCAGAAAACACAGAGACTTCCAAATAAGGTGAACCCAAAGAGATCCAAACTGAGACAAATCATAACTGTAACGGCAAAATTAAAGATAAAGGGATAATTCTAAAGGCAGCAAAAGAAAATCAAAGATTCACATACAAGGAAAACTCTCAAGGTTACTAACTGATTTTTCAGCAGAAAAGTTTCAGGCCAAAAGGGAATAGCATGCTATATATAAAGTGCTGAAAAGAAAAAGAAAAACCTACAACTTAGGATACTCTACTCAGCAAAGCTTTCATCCAGAACTGAAAGACAGATAAAAAGCTTCTCAGGCAAGCAAAAAGTTTAAAAGTTCATCAATATTAAACTTACCTTACAAGAAGTGTTAAAAAGTTTTCCTAAAGTGAAAAAGAAAGGCTGCAACAAGAAATTATAGGAAGAGCAAATCCCACTGGTAAAGGCAAATATATAGTAAAGGCTGTGGATCAAGCATTTAAATAAGCTAGTACAAAGGTGAAAAGAAAAAAATTGTAAAATTAATGATAACTACAATAAAGAGTTAAGAGATCAACATGAAGATGTCACCTACGACATCAAAACCACAAAATGCATGGAGGTGGTAAAAAATTTTAGAGCATTTAGAATATGTTTGGACTTAAATTACTATCAATTTGAATCAAGTAGATATGTTATAGGTCAACATATATGAACTACATGGTAACCACAAATCAGAAACCTACAATAAATACAGGAAAACTAGAGAGAAAGGAAAACAAACAAAATACTAAATAATCAAACCACAAGGGAATAGATTAAAAGAAGAAAAAAAGTGAAGTACTACAAAAACACTCAGAAAACAAATAATAATGTGGCAATAAGTACATACTTATCAATAACCACTTTAAATGTGAATGAAATATATGCTCCAATCGAAATCCATAGGATGTCAGATTGGATAAAAAATAGACCCATGTATATATTGCTTACAAGAGACTCACTTCACAGCTAAAACACACAAACAGTATAAAAGTGAGGAGATGGAAAATATATTTCATGCAAACGGAAACAAGAAGAAAGCAGGGGTAGCAAAACTCATATCAGACAAAGGAGACCTTAAATCAAAGTCTATAACAGAATACAAGGAAGAACATTATATAATTATGAAGAGATAAATACAAGAAGGGGATATAACTTTTGTTAACATATATGCACCTGACATAGGAGCATCTAAATTTATAAAACACATATTAACAGATATAGAGGGGCAAATTAACAATAATAGTAGGGGACTTTAATGCCCCAATTACATCAATGAACAGATCATGTAGAGAGAAAATCAATAAGGAAAGAGTGATCTTAAATGACATATTAGAGCAGTTGAATTTAATGGATATATACAGGACATTTCATCCCAAAATAGCAGAATACATGTTCTTTTCAAGTGCATATGTAACACTGTCCAGGATAGGTCACATGCTAGGTCACAAAATAAGTCTCAACAAATTTAAGAGGATACAAATTATATCAAGCATTTTTTGCAGACCATAATGATACAAAACTAAAAAAACTAGAACAGGAAGAAAATGGTAAAGATGCAAATGTGCAGAGTAAATGACATGTTACTAGAAAACCAATGGGTCAATGAAGAAATCAAAGAGGAAATCAAAAAATACCTCAAGTCAAATTAAAATGGAAACACAACACTCCAAAATATATGGAATGCAGCAAAATAAGTACTAACAGGGAACTTGATAGCAATAAAAAGGCCTTTGTCAAGAAACAAGAAAAGTCTCAAATAAACTAGAAAATGTGAAACAAAGCCCAAAGTCAGCAGATGGAAGGAAATAATAAATATCAGAGGGAAAAAAATGGAAAAGATCAATGAAACCAAGAGCTATTTTTTTGAACAGATAAGCAAAATTGATTAATCTTTAGCCAGGCTCACTAAGAAGAAAAGGGAGAGGACCTAAATAAACAAAATAAGAAATGAAAATGGAGAAATTAAAGCAATAGGACAGAGACACAAAAAATCATAAGGGAACACTAGAAACAGTTATATGCCAACAAATTGGACAACCTAAAAGAAACGGATAAATTCCTAGAAAACTACAACCTTCAAAACAAAATCATGAAGAAAGAGATTATATGAACGGGCTAATCACTAGTAGTGAAATTGAGTCAGTAATAAAAAAAAAAATCCCAGCAAACAAATGTCTAGAACCAACGGCTTCACAGGGAAGGACTAATAACCATCTTTCTCAAACTATTAAAAAAAATAAAGATGAGGTATTACTAACAAATTCATTTTATGAGTCTACCATAACACTGACAAAAAACAGACAGACATTGCAAAAAAGGAAAACTACAGGCCAATACCTCTGATGAATATAGATGCAAAAATCCTCAACAGAATATTGGCAAACCAAACTCAACAATATATAAAAAGGATCATATATCATGATCAAGTGGGATTTATTACAGGTATGCAAGGATGCTTCAATATCCAGAAATCAATCAATGTTATACCACACTGACAAATTAAAGAATAAAAACATTTGATCAACTCAATAGATTCAGAAAAAGCATTCACAAAATACAACACCCATTAATGAATAAAACTCTCAATAAATTGGTATGGGGGAACATATCTCAATATAAAAAATGTCATTTATGACGTACCCACAGCTAACATCATACTCAATGGTGAAAAACTGACGTTTTTCCTCTAAAATCAGGAAGAAGACAAGGATGCCCAGTATTGTCACTTGTATTTAACATAGTATTTGAAGTCCAAGATGCAGCAATCTACAAGAAAAAGACATTCAAACAGAAATGGAACAGGTAAAACTGTCACTAGTTTAGATGACATTAAACTGCATATAGAAAACCCTATTGTCTCCACCCGAAAATACTTTAGAACTAATAAGTGAATTTAGTAAACTTTCAGGATACAAGATTAATATATACATGTGTGTGTGTGTGTGTGTGTGTGTGTGTATATATATATATATATATATATATATATATATATATATAAATCTGTTGCTTTTCTACACAATAACAATAAACTATCAAAAAGAGAAAGAAAGAAACCAATTCCATTTAAAATTGCTTCAAATGTAATGAAATAAATTAGCCATGGAGGTAAAAGATGTATACTCTGAAAACTAAAAAACATTGTTGAAGGAGATTGAAAATGATACAAAGAAATGGAAAAATACCCTGTGTTCATTCACTGGAAGAATAATTATTGTTAAAAGGTAAACACTCTCCAAAGCAACAGATTTAATGCAATGACTATCAAAATACCCATTTTTCACAAAACTACAACAAATAATTCTACAGTTTGTATGGAACCATGAAAGACCCACTAATAGCCAAAGCAATCTTGTAAAAAAAGACTAAGGCTAGAGATACCATGCTCCCTGACTTCAGATGGTATACAAATATGTGTTAACCCAAACAGAATAGACCAGTACAGACACACACAAATAGATCAGTGGAACCGGACGGAAAGCCCAGAAATAAATCCATGCAATTATAATTAATTAATCTATGACAATAGAGGAAAATATATATAAAAGACAGTCTCTTCAATAAGTTCTTCTGGAAAAACTAGGCAGCTACATGTAAAAGATTGAAATTAGAATATTTGTATCATACCATATAAAAAATGAACTCAGAATTTATGAAAGACTTAAAATGTGAGAATAAAAAGCATAAAACTCCTAGAAGAGAACATAGAGCACTCTGACATAAATTGTAGCAATACTTTTTTGTATCTGTCTCCTCAGGCAACGGAAACAAAAGCAAAAATAATGAAATGGAGCCTAATTAAACTTAAATGTTTCCTCAGAGCAAAGGAAAACATCAACAAAATGAAAAGACAACTTGCTGAATGAGAGAAACTATTTGAAAATGATATGTCAATAACAGGTTGATATTGAAAAGATATAAACAACTCAGTTAAATCAATATCAAATCATCAAACAATCCAATTAAATAATGAGCAGAAGATTTGAATATACATTTTCCAAAAAAGACATACAGATGGCCAGTAGGCACATGAAAAGATACTCAACATCACTAATCATAAGGGAAATGCAAATAAAAACCACAGTGAGATATCAACTCAACATATCAGAATGACTATTGTCAAAAAAGATAACAAATAATATATGTTGGTTAGGACAGGGAGAAATAGAACTCCAGTATATTGTTAGTGGAAATGTAAATAAGTATAACCAGTATCGAAATCAGCATGGATGCTCCTCCTCAAATTAAAAATTGAATTATATGATCCAGCAATTTCTGGGTATTTATTCAAAGAAAACATGAACACTAATTCAAAAGATATATGCACTCATTTGTTCATTGTAGTATCATTTACAATAGCCAAGATATGGATGCAACCTAAGTGTTCACAAACAGATGAATGGATAATATATATTATATATATATAAATTATATATATAATAATACAAATATATATTTATTACTCAGTCATTAAAAATAATGAAATTTTGCCATTTGAAACAACATGGTTGGACCTGGAGAGCATTATGTTTAGTGAAGTAAATCAGACTGACAAATACAAATAGTGTATGTTTTCACTTATATGTGGAATCTAAACAAATGAATGAATACAAGAAAACAGAAACAGAGTCATACAGAGAAAAAACTAGTGGTTACCAAAGGTGAGAGGTGTGATAGGAGAAGATCTTAAGAGGTACAAACTACTAGGTATAAAATAAATAAAACATAGGGTGTAATGTAAATGGATTATAATCTATAAAAATATTGAATCACTATGTTTTACACCTGAAACTAATATAACATTGTAAATCAACTATACTTCAAGAAAAAGAAAAAAATGTATAAATAAATAAATAAATGTTTCTTTATGTTCTTGGAATGGAGAAGTATTTCTTTAATGGTAATAGTACTACAGCCACTACTACTACTACTAACAATTATAACAACTAATGCTCAGTGAGAGTACTGTGTCCTAGGCCTTGTTTTAATCAGTTGACATGTTCTAATATTTCAGTTCTCATGACGACCTTAGAAATAAATTCTACTACCATCACTATTTTCAGATGAGTAGATCGCATTTAACTTTCAAAAACATGTGTGGCAGAGGTGAGTTTCTAATACTGGCAGGCTGTCTACTGAGTCCATACTCTTTAATTGCCATAAAGAAAAATATTAACCAATGTAATTTCATCAAAATTAAAAACTTATGAATAGCAGCCACCACATAATGGGAAAATATAGAAAATATCATGTATATTAAATATAAAGTATTACATATCAATTGGAAAAATGACCTAGATATTAGGTAAAAATATGAACATGCATGTTACACAAAAGAAAACTCAAATATCCAATAAATATATGATCAACTTCCCTAATGGTGAGAAAATTTAAATTAAAATCACAAGATCGCACTTTATGCTCAAATTGGTACTAGGTTTTGGCAAAGATGGGGGGAAGTGTTGAATTAATATGCACTGCTGGTGGGAGTGCAAATTGATAGAACCACTTTGGAAAGCAGTACCTAGTGAAACTGACAATATGCATAATGCATAAAAACCCAGAACTTCTATTTCTAAATATTTAGAGAAGTGTCTTCATTTACACAAGACAGTATATATAAATATGTTTATTAAAATAATATTCATGAGGGCTTACCTGGTGGCGCAGTGGTTGAGAGTCCGCCTGCCAATGCAGGGGACACGGGTTCGTGCCCCGGTCCGGGAAGATCCCACATGTCGCGGAGCGGCTAGCTCCGTGAGCCATGGCTGCTGAGCCTGTGCGTCCGGAGCCTGTGCTCCGCAACGGGAGAGGCCACAACAGTGAGAGGCTCGTGTACCGCAAAAAATAATAATAATAATATTCATGAGTCTTAAAAAGTATAAATAGCCCAATTATCCTTTAGTAGAATGACCTAGAGTTTAAATAATATTTTATTCATATAGATATACTACAATGTCAGGAGAATCTACCTAAGTATTAAAGGCAGGGCTTTTCCTCCCAAGTTTTTGTATTTTCATTGGTGTCTTGCAGACAATTTCTATTAGACTGTGTTCTAAAACTCCGTAAACCTCTACCACTGACTGTCACAGAAACTTGTATTTGTCCTTCCCAAACTCAATTAAGGAGGCTCTTTCCTCTTAACACATATATTTGTTTTAGATTTTTGAATTTACATTATGTTTATAATGAGAAACTATTTATTTTGAATTCTGATATAGTGGTTGAAATGTTGAGCATCTGCCACTGAGAAGAAAGGAATACACTGTAGGAAAATTAACCTCTTCTACCCATCTTACCTTCCTAGAATTATTAGACAGTTATAAATACAGAGAAAATTCAGTATGTTTTTAAATTAAGAAAGAAAAGCCTACAAGTTACTATTACAAAATAGAAAATCAATTTTGTAATGGAATGTTAAGGGATATGTCAGAGAACTTGAGTCACAGGCCATTCAAAATTCAACTGATGTCTTAGATTTGGTTGCCTGGAAACAGGCTCTGAGATGCATGTTTGCATATAAAAGCATTCTGGGAAGGAGTTTTGGGCAATACACCACTAAAAAAAATGAGAAAAGTAGGAAATGGCAGAAGGAGAAACTCACCAGCAATGCATTTGCAACTGAGGCCTTAGTTAATCTTATTGCATGCTTTGGGGTTGGCATGATCTTTCAAAGATGTCCCAAGTTTAATGTAGTCTCTCATCAGAGAGTCATTGCCAATTGCCACCCTCTGGTAGAGAGTGTAACCCTGTACAAGGCGGTTCCCTCTGACCAAGGGCAAACTCATGAAGGAAGTAGATGTTGAGGCATCAGTAGCTACTCCCAGAAGCTGGGAGTTGGGGACATTGGCAATGAATAGGTAGTCTGTTTGGAGCACTGCTTTTTGACTGTAATGATATCCATGCTCACACCTACCCTATCTTTGATCTACCACCTTCAAGAGATAGGAATCTGATTGAGTAAGAGAAGTTCAGCAGTGAAAGTAAGTTTGGGGATAAGTTAAAAAAAAAAAAAGAGCATCAGTTTCATAGATTATATGGGAATAAGAGAGCTGATAGTTCATAGGTTTGTTTTTAAAACCTCATCAGAATATTCACTCACCAACATGGCTACATCAGAGCAACTGCCTATATTTTCACTTTGACATGTCTCATATCTACAAGGATATTTCACAAGTGATACAGATCCCAATGGCAGCAGGGAAGTGGAGAGAACAAGAACCCATTATTGAATATAAATGTTCAATTTTAGTAAGTTTCCTTCCTTGATCTCAATGACTTTGTTGAACTTCCTTAATTTTTTGGTGGGATTCTTTCATCCTTCCATTACTAGATAAAATTTTTCTAATGAGCTTTCTCAAATAGTTTAATGCTATTTCTACTTCTTTTTGAAATAAATAAAATATTTATGAAATAAAAGGATGAGCTAGGTTTATTTAAATTTTCAAATTTGCAAATACTGATCAGACACTAGCTTCCTGATTATGAGAGTGTTATTGGAATCAACGTCTACTCAGATGAAACACCCACAGACACTTATATTTGATGAATTGATATAAATTCCTAAAGAGTAATCCTATTTTATGTTTGTTTGTTCAGATTAATGATTCTGTGATTCTAAGCCTAGAATGTGGCCTAATGGTAAAAGCATCCATTTTATATCAGACAGACTTAGGTTATATTTTGAATATATTTTTTATTAGCTTTGTTATGTTCAGAAAATAATTTAACCTCCTTAAGCAGTAATTTCCTCATCTGTAAATTGTGGATAATGATAGAATTTATTTTACAGAGTTTTTAATTATACATAATACTTGGCATATGAAAGACTCATTAAATGTTAATTGTCTTCCTTCTTTTATGAACAATTTAATTAAAAGTCAATTGGGATTACACTATCAACATCTGAAAATGTGTAAAGAAATGGGAAGTCAGGGCCAAGAGTCCTGGAGAAGGCTGTATAAAGTTTATTCAAGCTTAAAGAAACATTAAAGTTGTCTTGGGCAATATACAGAAAACTGTTTTTGAAAAACATTCTTAAGTCCCCCATATCCACTTCTATTAGCAAATTTAAAGGAGTACACAATCTCGTATCTTCCACATCTCACTCATTGCACTTTTGTGACTCAGCCTTGTTGTTTTTTATATATGGTATATTATATTAAGAGGGAGAGGAAATCACACTGTATTATTTTGTCCATATCTATACTTCCTAAGTATGGCCATGATATTCATATTCTATTAGGAATAGCTTTATTTAAATATTTTAAATAGGAAATGACTGATTCACTTTGTTATAAAGCAGAAACTAACACACATTGTAAAGCAATTATACCCCAATAAAGATGTTAAAAAAAAAAAAAGATTTGAGGGGATGGGGAAGGAAACCCCAAGGAATAGTTCAAAATATCCTGCTTCCTCATTGACATATATACACTACCAAATGTGAAATAGACAGCTAGTGGGAAGCAGCCGCATAGCACAGGGAGATCAGCTGGGTGCTTTGTGACCATCTGGGGGGGTGGGATAGGGAGGGTGGGAGGGAGGCTCGGGAGGGAGGGGATATGGGGATATATGTGTACATATAGCTGATTCACATTGTTATACAGCAGAAACTAACGCACCATTGTAAAGCAATTATACACCAATAAAGATGTTAAAAAAAAAATACAAGTTAAATCCAACGTTTTTGTTTTTGAAATATCTTAAAAGACATTTAAACATTTGTTCTTCTCTCCCTAGATAGGGATAAAACATACAAAAGGTAGATGGAAAAAAGGTAAATGGAAAAATTATATAGTAGTTTTCTAGGAAATTCACAGTTTGTTAAAACAGATTAACTTCTAGATCTCTGAAGTAGTTAATCTACGGTGCACTTGTAACAAAAACAGTTAACTGAAGCACAGAGCTAAAACATGTTAAGTCATGTTGTGTATTTTCTAAATTTACAGTCATTTCTAAGAATTATAAGTAGTGTGGATTTTTATCTTGGAAGAAGATAAATATATTTATACATGATATAAAGCATGAATACAGGAAAGAATACAGGAAATAAAAGTGCTGTACACAATAAAAGCGTAGAGAGTGGGAAATGAAGAACAATTTATTTAAAGTATATTCAGATCATCCAAACACTGCTACATTAATCTAACTTTTCTAACATCAATAATATAAATTATGGATTACAATAATACAACCAAGCTAGAAATCTTAGAAATTTAAGACCTTTAAGGTGTTCAAAATAAACAAATTCTTTCAAAATAAACAAATTCTATAATGCTAAATACATTTTACAATAAGTTATTTTTCTTTTGAAATCTTAGAAGAAGCAAGAATAACTTTCAACAGAGCTTTATTATTGATTGTGATATCACAGACCTTATCCTTTTCATGGCTGAAATGATGATGGAATTTAAAATTCTTGGCAAATAATTCAAGATCATGTAGTTAAAAATTAAACTTGTGAACTCTGGGATTTCAGCAGGCAGAAAGGAATCTAGACAGTGAGAGAAGCTGCCATAATGCCTAATTTATATGCTAGGTTATAAATTGAAATGCCTAGAACTTACTGTAGAGCTATGGAACCTTTCATTATTAACATTTTTTTCTGAGATCTACTTCCCTTTCCTTTATTTTTCTCCTTACTCTTCACCCATCTTATAAAAACCATATTGACTGCTTACCAACTTACTCTTCTCCCTAAAGAACATGTTATATTCTTGTCATCAATTAATTGACTGTCCTTTTGACTAGCATAAGCATTTTCTTATACAGGAAAGACATTGGGAGAAGAAAAGGAGAACAAAGAATATCTCAGATTATCAGGCTATAAAAATAAAGAGGTATTTATAAAAATCACCAATAAAGATATTGAAATTCTGACAAATTTCTTTTTGCTTTATAAAAAAACTTTTATTGAAATATAATAAGCATGCACATTTCTTTTACCATGCAGACAAACCCATGCAATTATACTAAGAAACAAAAAAACACCAGGACCCAATAACCTCCTATGTGCTCCTTTTAGAGACTACCTTCATAATTTCTAATATACATTAACTCTGTTTGTTTTTGTACTTTATATAAGTGGAATCATGCAGTTTATGTTTATTTATGTCTGGCTTATTTCACTCACTCCACAACATTAAGCTTTCACCTATTTTGTTAAGAGTAATTGTAAACAATTCATCCCCAGTTTCGTATACTGTCCAATTGTGTGAACACCAAAATGTACTTATCTCTTCAAATACTGATGAGTATTTATGTGTTTCCAGAGTGAAACATTATAAATAATATTGCTCTGAACATTCTAATGTATTAGAAGGTTTACGTATGTATTCATTTCTGTTATATATTACATTAGGTTGTGAGACATACATATGTTTGACAATAGTAGATAAGTGGTTTTCCAAAGTGGTTTTACTAATTTATATTTATATGGGAATCTATGACAATTTCAGGTACTCCACATACTCGCCAAAATTGTATTTTCTGCCTTTTTTAAACTTTAGACATTATAATAAATGTGTAGTGATATATCATTCTGATTTTCATTTCCCTGATGACTAACTACCTTTTCACATATCTGTTAGTAACTTGTATATATTCTTTTATAAAATATCTTTCAAGTCTCTTGCCCATTTTTCTACTGGGTCATGTTTTTCTCATTGATTAGTAGGTATTCTTCATGAAATCTCTATGTGAGTTATATTGTTTGTAAAATCACGGTACATATGAATTGCAAATATCATATCTTCTCTCAACATTTGAGTTGACTTTTCATTTTCTTAATGGCGTCTTTTGATGTACAGTGTATCAGTTTTTAAAATCTTATGTTAGTGCTTTTTTATGTCCTCAAGAAATCTTTGCCTACTCCAAAGTCACAGAGTGGTTCTCCTTTGTTTACTGCTAGAAGATTTATTGTTTAATTTTCACATTTGGATTTACAGTCCATCTGGACTGCATAGTGGTCCAGATATTCATCCAAATGACTTAGAACCATTTTTTGAAAATAGTTTTCTCTACACTCTACTGCAAATAAGATAACCATACAGTGGGGTCTGTTTTGTGTTCTCTATTCTATCCCATTGATCTGATTTTCTATTATTGCACCAATGTCACACTGTCTTACTGTAGCTTTATGATAGTTCTTCTTATCTGGTAGTATAATTTGTCTTCTCTTATTCTTATTTAAGCTAGATTTGACTACTCTTGTTTAGTCTTCTACATTTTATACAACTTTTAGAATCAGGTTTCCACTTTCTGCAAAAGAAAAACTACTGGCATTTTTATTGGGGTTGCATTGAATCTATGGATTAATTTGGGAAGAATTGGCATATTTACAATATTAAAGTTACTAATTGATGATTGTATCTGTTTACTTAGAGTTTCTTTAATTTTTTTTTTTTTTTTTTTGCGGTATGCGGGCCTCTCACTGTTGTGGCCTCTCCCGTTGCAGAGCACAGGCTCTGGACGTGCAGTCTCAGCGGCCATGGTTCACAGGCCCAGCTGCTCCGTGGCATGTGGGATCTTCCTGGACCGGGGCACGAACTCATGTCCCCTGCATCGGCAGGCGGACTCTCAACCACTGTGCCACCAGGGAAGCCCGATTTTCTTTAATTTTTAATGACAACAGTTTTTAATAAAAGGTCTTACACAATTTAATTAGATTTATTGATATATAGTGTTTTCATTTAAAACATTTTTTCTGTGTGTTGTTTATCTACTGAAACATAATTGAGTTTTTCAATAGACCTTGAATCCTGTAACCTCAATCAAGTTACTTACTAATTCTAGTAGTTTGTAGATTCCTTCTTCCCCTACTTGCAACTTCTGTATACAAAATATTGTCTGGGAATTGTGACAGTTTTCTTTCTTCCTTTCTAATCACTATGGCCTTTTTGTTCTTCTTGCCTTATTGCACTGGCTGGGAAATATAGTTTGTGTAAAGGAAATGCTAGTGAATATTATTGTCTCAATCACATATCAGGAAGAAAGTTTTAAATATTTCATCATTAAATATGAGGTTTGCAGAAGCTTTTTTTTAAAAATCAGATTGAGAACTTTCTTGCCTATTTTAATTTGCTAATTTTTAGTAGGTTCTGAATTTTACTAAATACTCATCCTATGATTTCTTTTCTTTTCTTTTCTTCATCTACTTTTTTAATGTGTATGACTCCAAATCCAATATGTTGGATTTCCTCAAACCAAACCTGAGAGAAGTATAGATATGAAAACTCTTAATTTGAAAATATTCCTCTGAGAAACCAATAGCAGAATGGGTAAATTTGACCACACACAGGTGAAACATCAAACTTATTTTATACTGGGTAACTTTATATCAGTACTGCAAGGAAGGTCTAGAGACAGTGTAGGTAACACCTCAAAGTTGTTTCTTTCTAGTGCAAGGAAAGTGCAACATTTATGTTGGCTACATCTCTCACTGATTAAGTATTGCACAGGGTCGGCAGGGAGTCACCTTATATTCTTTGTGAGTCTAAGGGTATCAGCAGCCTGAGGGCATATGCCTGACAAAGAAATACAGGTGCTAACTCTTTAGAGTGAAACCTTGGGTAGTAAGGAAAAGGGTAAAGCAATCTGAAGGAGTATGGATGGAGCACTGACACCTGCTGAAGTGAATTACATTGATTTATACCTAACATGCATATCTGAAACAAATCCCATTTGGTCATGATATAGTATCCTTTTTATAGATTGTTAAACTTATTAAGGAAGGAAGCATTTTGTATCCAGCTTAGCTCTTCTTGCTCAAGATTGCTTTGGTTATGCAGTATTTTTAAAGTTCCATATGAATTTTACAATAGTTTTTTTCTTTTTCTTTTTCTGTAAAATGCCTTTGGAATTTCGATACAAATTGCTTTGAGTCTGTAGATCACTTTGAGTTATATGGACATTTTAACAATATTAATTCTTCAAATCCATGGACAGAGAATTTATTTCCATTTATTTGTATCTTATTCAATTTCTTTTATTAATGTCTTGTAGTTTTCCATATACAGGTTTTTCACTTCCTTGGTTACATTTCTTCCTTGGTATTTTATTTTTTTGACCCAACAGTAAATTAGATTGTTTTCTTAATTTCTCTGACTTATATTTTGTTATTGATGTGTATAAATGCAACAGATTTTTGTGTATTGCTTTTGTATCCTGAAGCTTTACTGAATTTGTTTATCAGTTCTAACAGTTTTTTTAATGGGATCTTTAGGATTTTCTATATACAGTTGACTTGAACTACAGGGGGTTTGAACTGCATGAGTCCACTTATCCATGGATGTTTTTCCAGTTGTAAATACTATATAGTATTACACAATCCGAAATTGGTTGAATCTGTGGATGTAGAACCGTGGATACTAAGGAACCGCATATTCGGAGGGCTGATTACTAGTTATATGCAGACTTTTGACTGTGTGGAGGGTCAGTACACTTAAGTCAAACATTGTTCAAGGGTTGACTCTATAATATCATGTCATCTGCAAATTGTTATGGTTTTACTTCTTCCTTTCCAATTTGATGTCTTTGATTTTTTTCTTGCCTAATTTCCCTGGCTAGGACTTCCAATGCTGTGTTGAATAAAAGTGGTGAGAATGGGCACCTTTGTCTTGTTCTTGATCTTAGAGGAAAAACTGCTTTTCACCACTGAGTGTGATGTTAGTAATGTGTTTGACATATACGGTCTTTATAATGCTGAGGTATATTTCTTCTCTACCCAATTTTTTTAGAATTTTAATCATGAAAGGATATTGAATTTTGTCAAATAGTTTCTCTGAATCTATTGAGATGGTCATGTGATTTTCACCCTTTATCCTATTAATGTGGTACATCACATTTATTAATTTGTGTATGTTGAACCACCCTTGCATTTCAGGGATAAATGCTACTTGATTATGGCATATACTATTTTTAATGTGCTAGTGTATTCAGTTGGATAGTATTTTGTTGAGAATTTTTGCATCTATATTAATAGATAAAAGGGATATTTGTTTATAATTTTCTTATAGTATCCTCGTCTGGCTTTGCTAGCCTTGTCGTTCTCTTCAATTTTTTGAAAGAAGTTGTGAAGTACTGTCGTTAATTCTTCTTTAAATATTTGGTAGACTTCACTAGGGAAGCCATTTTGTCTGGACTTTTTTTGCTGGGAGGAATCTGATTACTGACTCAATCATCTTTGTTGTTATTGGACTGTTCCAATTTTCTATTTCTTCATGACTCAGTTTTAGTAGGTTGTATCTTTCTAGGAGTTAATCCATTTAAAAAAATTATCCAATTTGTAGGCATATAATTGTTCATAGTAGTCTCTTATGGTTTTATGTATTTCAATGGTATTTGTTGTAATTTCTCCTCTTTTATTTCTGATTTTGTCTTCTCTCTTTTTTCTTAGTTAATCTGCTAAAACTTTGTGAATTTTGTTTATCTTTAAAAAAATCAAATCAGTTTCATTAACTTCTACTATTGTTCTTCTACTATTTCATTTATTTGTACTCTAATCTTTATTTCCTTCCTTCAGCTAGCTTCGCTTTTAGTTTCTTCATATTTTTCTAGTTCTTTGGTGAATAAAATTTAGGTTCATTATTTAGGATCATTCCTTTTTCTTAATGTAGACTGAATCACTACAAACTTCCTTAGGATTGCTTTTACTGCATCTCATAAATTTTGGTATGCTGTATTTTCATCTTTGTTTGACTCAAGATTTTTTTTTATTTCTTCCTTGACCCATTGGTTCTTTAAAATTGTGTTATTTTATAGTTTCCACATATTTGTGAATTTTCCAATTTTCCTTTTGTTAATTAATTTCTAGTTTCGTACCATTGTGGTCAAAAAGATATTTGATATGATTTCATTCCTAAATTTGTTAAAACTTGTTTTGTGGCTTAACATATGATCTATCTTGGAGAATATTCCATGTGTCCTTGAGAAAAATATGTATTCTGCTGCTGTTAGATAGAATGTTATGTATATGTCTGTTTGGTCTCTAGTGTTGTTAAACTCCACTGTTATATTGATTTTCTGTCGGGATGATCTATTCACTGTTTAGAGTTGAGTATTAAAGTACCCTAGTATTATTTATTGCATTGCTGTGTATTTCTTTTAAAATTTGGTTCATATATTTAGGTAGCCTGATGCTGTACGCATATATAATTGCAAATGTTATATACTTTTGACCCATTGACCATTTTATCACTATATAGGGTCCTTCTTTGTCTCTTTGACGATTTTTGACTTAAAGTCTATTCTGTCTGATATAAGTATAGCCATCCCTGCTCACCTTTAGCTAGCATTTGTATGGAATATATATATATATTTTTATCCTATCACTTTAAGCCTGTATGTGCTCTTAAAACTAATGTGAGTTTCTTTTAGGCAGCATAAAGATGGGTCTCTTATAGAGAACCAATCCATGTCATATGATTGGAAATTTAATTAATTTGCATTTAAAGGAATTGTTGATAGGTAAGGACTTACTATTGCAATTTTGTTAATTCTTTTCTGACTCTTTTGTAGTTCCTTTGTTCCTTTCTTATCCTCTTGATGTCTTCCTTTGTTATTTAGTGATTTTTATAATGCTGTGCTTTGATTTCTTTCTCTTTATCTTTGTGTATTTACTACAGACTTTTTCTTTGTGATTACCATGCAACTTACATAAAATTTCTTATACTCATAACAGTTTATTTTGAGATAACAACGTAACTTCAATTGCATTCCAAACTCAATAGCTTTTCTCCATTCCAAACATTTTATGATATTGAAATCACAATGTATATATTTTCATATTGTGTAACCATCAACAAGCTATCATATGCAGAGTTAACTTTTATCTTTTGTAATTTTAAGTTTTATACTAGAGTTAAAATTGATTTACACAACATTACAGTATTAGAGTACTGTGACTTTCACTATATACTTACTTTTACCAGTGAGTTTTAAACTTTCATATGTTTTCTTGTTAGTTTCCTTGTATGTGATGAGCTGTTTCTTCTGCTGCTCTCAAAATTATCTTTGTTATTAAATTTTGAAAATTTGGTAATACTGTATCTTAGTGAAGACATTTTAATGTTCAATTTATTTGAAATTTTTTTGGTTTTCATGAATCTGGATGTTAATTTCCTTCCCTAGATTTAAGAAGTCTCCTGTCATTATTTCTTTAAATAAAATTTCTCCTCCTTTTTCTTTCTCTGCTCCTTTTGGGAATTTCCAAAATGCATGTATCAGTTCATTTGATGGTGTACCATAAGTCCTATAGGCTTTCTTTAACTCTAACTCTTTTACTTTCTTTTCCTTTTTGTTCTTCCAACTTAATAATTTCAAATAATTTATCTTCTGATTTTCTGTTATTTTTCTTTTTCTCTATTAAGTCTACTGTTGAAGCTCTCTATTTTTCTTTCTTTCTTTTTTTTAGTTCATTCATTGTATTCTTCAGCTTCAGAATTTCTGTTTAACTATTTTTACTGTTTCTTTTTTTAAATGTATTTTATTTTATTATTTATTTAGGCCACACTGTGTGGCACGTGGGATCTTAGTTGCCTGACCAGAGATTGAACCTGTGCCTCCTGCAGTGGAAGCTTGGAGTCCCAACCACTGGACCACCAGGAAATTCCCTAATTTTATAATTTATATCTCTTTGTTAAACTTCTCATTTTGTTCATGTATTATTTTCTTAATATCATTTGGGTGTGTATTTGTGTTATTTTGTAGCATTGAGTTTATTCAAGATTATTATTTCAAATTCTTTGTTAGAAAAGTCATAAATCTCCATTTTGGGGGATCAGCCTTGTGAGCTTTATTTTGTTCTTTTGGTGGTGTCATATTTCCTTGATTTTTCATATTTCTTGAAGGCTTGCTTTGCTGTTTTCACATTTGAAGAAGCTATCATCTACTCTGGACTCTTTTTTTTTTTTTTTGACTAGCTTCAGGAGGGAAAGATTTCAAAACTCTGCCTGATTAGAAATTGGGGAGAGGGTGTCTTTTAGAACTTTTCTATGGATATGTCTTCTTGTTTCTCTTTGGGAAGAAGTTTCAGAATTTTATGTCTATACTTAATCTCACAAAGCCAGGCCAGGTACTTATAGCTTTGTAGTCTTTTTCTTAAGGCAGTGCCCTGAAATGCTTTTTTCCATCTTCTCCCAATTTAGCAGAGTTAAATCAGCTGCTGATATTCATTTACTGTCTGCTGGGGCTCATATGAACCATGTGTAGAAGATCATGCACTGTCTGAGGAGTCCACAGGTGAGACAATCTATGGGGTTTATATATGGGACACATAGTGGGTCACTGAGATTAAAGTCCTGGTTACTGTGAGTCCTTGACACAGTTTTCTACTTTTAGGGGTCTCCAGACTATCCAGTCATGTCAATCCCCTCAGTATTTTGTGTGAGGCAAGACAGAAGTGAGCCTCTTAGTTTGTGTATCACAAGGTTGGAGAAGTGGGGTGCTGACTTTGTTCTCACTTTCTCCTATGGGAGAAATTGCAGGCTGACAGGGGGTTCTCTTGGCACTGAGCTGTGCCCCTTTGGGAGTGAAGTGATGCAAAAAAAGTGAAACTGTTCTTTTTGCCTTTTTTAACCCATCTTTTCTTGGAATTTTTTTTCTCCACCCAGTTGCCAGACCTCTTAGTTGTATTCCTCAGCTCCAATATAAATATTCTCATTTATGAGTGATTGTTAAAATTGATGATTCAGTGAGGGTTTGGGAGATGGAATAGGAATCCCCTATTCCACCATCTTGCTGACATCAATTCCTCCATCTGGTTTTACTATGTCAAATGTAAAATCTTCATTATGATTCAGTTAAAATGTTTTCTATTTTTTATGTTTATTTCTTCATTGGCCTGTGAATTATTTAAAAGTGTCCTGTTCAATATACAAGTCCTTGGGGTTTTTTTCTAGGCATATAATTGTTATATATTTTATTTAAAATACTGTGGTCAAAATACTTAGAATAATTTAATCTTTTGTAATTTTTGGAGACTTTCTTTTTTGGCCCAGAATAGGGTTTGGTTGATAAGTGTTCCATTTTCCCTAAAAAAAAGAATAGTGAGTTCTGTCATTGGATGTAACATTGTCTTTATAGCAATTAGCTCAAATTTAACTGAGTAGTTGTTTTTTTTTTTCTGCTTATTTTCTCATTTATTGAGTGAAAGCCATAAAAATATCCAATTCTGACTGTAGATTTATCTATTTATTATGATGTTTTTCTGATCAACTGACCCTTTGTCTTTAGGAAATATTTGTCTTTATCTCCCCTAATACCTCTTGCCTTGATGTCTACTTTGTTTGATACATAGTATAGTTAAACCATATTGCTTATGGTTAGGGCTTGCAAGATTTATCTTTTTTCCATCTTTTTAGTTTCAATCTTTCTGTGTTCTTGTATTTAAAGTGTTTTTTCCTTTAAGCATTGTATAGTAGGGTTTTAAATTTTAATTCATTCTCATAGTTTCATTCTTTTATTTAGAGTATTTGTTCTAATTGATCTTAATTTAATTATTAATTTATTTGGATTTTTATCATTAACTCACTAGTAATCTACATTTGGCCTACTTCTTTTATGTTCCTTTTCCCCTTACTTCTTGTTTTCTTTTAATAGGCTTTTTAGTGTTCCATTTTTTTCATTTCTGTAATCTGTTATAGAAATCTATTATAATTCTTTTATGGTAACTTTAGAAATTATAACATTATCCTTGACTTATTACACTCTAATACATTATAAACTTTTATAATGTTCTTGGTAGTGCTAGAAGTTTAAAACTTTTAAGCCCCATTCTTTCTTCTTCATGTCTTTCTGGCTGCTTAAAATGTTGTTAATGTCTCTTTCCCTCACTAGAGGCTTTCTGCCTGGGAAATACTGAAATGAGGACAAGTGAAATAACCTCATATATAGGGTTGCCAAATGTCCACAGAGAGAAAAGAATTAGCTGGTAATCATCAGCTTATCTGGAAAAATTTATTTTCTTTCTGGAATTTTAGTTGATTTAATAATTCTTCTTGCTCATAGAGATCACTGAAATCTTTCAAAAGCTGAGTTGTAATTTATCCAGTTACATTTAGTTGTGATAGTGAGAGAGATGAACTCCTGGGATCTTCTACATCTTTTGGGGAGATGGAAGTCCTTTTTTATTTTCTGTTTTAAAATCATAAAACAAGTAAGTCAATATCCCATGTAAATTTATCTATTTTATAAATTTATATTTTATGCTAATGAGGATTTAGATGAAAATGCACAGAGGTTTTAAGCTAGGATTCAAATACCAATACCTTTAGTGGGGATATTATAAAGAACAATAGTTGCCTTAAAATCCCACACTATCTATGTTACTGCTTTTAAAGCAAATCACTTTTACTATTAGTAAACAAATCTAATCCAGTGAGTATGAGTGTACAATGCATTTGATTTTGAACATCAGGAGATTGCATTTTCAAAATAAACTTAAGATAGCTAAAACATAGTAGTGCTCTTTGACTCCAAAATTGTTGAACAGGTTCCAGTAATCAGTAATGTGATCTATAGGCTCTCAAATGAAAAGGACTGGAAAACTGGTTTACTTTATTTCTTTTTTAATTGAACTATAGCTGATTTACACTATTATATTAGTTTCAAGTGTAGAAAAGAGTGATTCAGTATTTTTAAAGATTATATTCTATTTAAAGTTTTTATAAAATATTGGCTATGTTCCCTGTTGTGTACAATATATACTTGTAACAGCAGAAACTAACACAACATTGTAAAGCAACTATACTCCAATAAAGATGTTAAATATATATATACTTGTAGCTTATCTATTTTATACTTAGTATCTTAAACCACTATCCTTATTTTGTCCCTCCCACTTCCTTCTCCCCATTGGTAACCATTAGTTTGTTCTCTATATCTGTGAGTTTGTTTTTGTTTTGTTATATTCATTTGTTTAGATTCTACGTATAAGTAATAACATACAGCATTTGTCTTTCTCTGTTTGACTTACTTTACTAAGAATAATACCCTCCAGGTCCATTCATGTTGTTGCAAATGGCAAAATTCCATTCTTTTTTATGGCTGAGTAATATTCCATTGTATCCATATATACAACATCTTTTTTACTCATTAGTATGTTGATGGACACTTAGGGTGCTTCCAATCTTGTTTATTCTAAATCATGCTGCTATGAACATTGAGGTACATATGTCTATTTAAATTAGTGTTTTTGTTTTCTTTGAATATATACCCAGGAATGAAATTACTGGATTATATGATAGTTCTATTTTTAATTTTTCAAGAACCTCCATATTGTTTTCCACAGTGGCTGCACCAAATTACATTCCCATCAACAGTGAAAGAAGGTTCCCTTTTCTCTATATCATTGTTAATCAATATTAACAAATATTGATTATTTGTTGTTTTTTTGATGATAGCCATTGAGAGAGGTATGAGGTGATATCTCATCATGGTTTTAATTTGCAAATTTCTCTGATGACTAGCAATGTTGAACATCTTTTCTTGTGTTTATTGCCATCTGTATGTCTTTTTTGGAAAACTTTCTATTCAGGTCTAACCATTTTCAAATCATGTTTTTTTGTTTTGTTTTGTTTTGTTTTTTGATATTGAGGTGTATTAGCTGTTTGTATATTTTGCTTATTAACCCTTAGTTGGTCATATCATTTGCAAATATTTTCTGATATTCCATAGGTTGTCTTTTCATTTTGCCTGTGATTTTCTTTGCAGTTCAAAAACTTTTAAGTTTAATTAAGATCCATTTGGGTTTTTTTTTTTTTTTTGCTTTTGTTTCCTTTGTTTGAGGAGACAGATAGAAAAATTACAGCTACTATTTATGTCTAAGAGAATTCTGCCTATGTTTGCTTCTAAGAATTTTATGTTTTCCAGTCTCACATTTAAGGCTTTAATCCACTTTGAGCTTATTTGTGTATATTATGTGAGAAATGTGTTCTAAATTTATTATTTTACATATAGCTCTCCAGTTTTCCCAGCATGGCTTATTGAAAATACTGTCTTTTCTCCATTGTACTGTATATTCTTCCACTTTGTCATAAATTGACCATAAGTGTATGAGTTTACTTCTTTGCTCTCTATTCTGTTCCAATGATATATGTGTCTGCTTTTTTGACAGAATGATTCTGTTTTGTTTACTGTAGCTTTGTAGTATAGTTTGAACTCATGTATCATGAAACTTCAGCTTTCTTCTTTTCTTGAAGATTGATTTGGCTATTTGGGGTCTTTTGTGATTTCAAGTAAATTGTAGAATTACTTGTCCTGGTTCTCTGAAAAATATCATGGGTATTTGGATATGGATTGCATTAAACCTATAGATTGTTTTGGGTAGCATGGGCATGTTAACAATATTAATTCTTCCAATCCATGAACATGGGATATCTTTCTATTTCTTTGTATCATCTTCACTTTCCTTCATCAATGGTTGTTTTCAGAGTATAGGTCTTTCACCTCCTTGGTTAAGTTTATTCCTAGGTATTTTATACCTTTTGATGCAACTTAAATGGAATTGATTT
This sequence comes from Delphinus delphis, assembly GCF_949987515.2. Taxonomy (NCBI): domain Eukaryota; kingdom Metazoa; phylum Chordata; class Mammalia; order Artiodactyla; family Delphinidae; genus Delphinus; species Delphinus delphis. The sequence goes on along the minus strand of NC_082699.1, from coordinate 31,970,246 downwards.
ATTGCTTTTTCTGATCATTTTTAATATATAGGAAAGCAATAGATTTCTGCATATTAATCTTTTGTCCTTCAACTTTTCTGAACTCAATTATTAGTTTTAATAGTTTTTCAATGGAGATTTTATGGTTTTTTTATATACAGTGTCATGTTATCTGTAAATTTGGTGACAATTTTACCTCTTCCCTTCCTATTAGGATAATTTTCTTGTTTGATTGTTGTGGCTAGTACTTCCAATATGATGGTAGATAGAAATGGCATGAGTGGGCATCCTTATTTTGTTCCCGATTTTAGAGGAAAACCTTCCAGCTTCTCACCATTCAGTATAATGCTACTTGGAGGATTATTATAAATGGCTTTTATCATGTTGAAGTACATTTCCTCTATACCAACTTTGTTGGGAGTTTTTATCATGAAAGGATGCTGAATTTCATCATGTGGTTTTTTTTTTTTGCCTTTATTGAGATGATCGTGTGATTTTTATCTTTTATTTTGTTAATGTGGTTTATCAAGTTGAGTCATTTGCCAATATCAAGCCATCATTGTGTCCCTGAAATAAATCCCATTTGATCATAATGTATAATTCTTTTTATGTATTGTTGAATTCAGTTTGCTAGTATTCTCTTGAGACTTTTGCAACTATTTTCATCAAGGATATTGGCCTGTAATCATTGGTTTTTTTTGTAGTATCTTTGGTTTTGGTGTCTGGGTGATGCTGGTCTCATAGAAAGAATTTGAAAGTGTTTCCTTTTCTTCAGTTTTTTGGAATAGTTTGAGAACACATATTCTTTTTAAATGTTTGGTAGAATTAACTAGTGAAATATCTAGTCCTGGACTTTTGTTTGCTGGGAGTTTTTGCTTACTGATTCAATTTCTCTACTAGTGAACAGTGTTCAGATTATCTATTTCTTCCTGATTCAATCTTGCAAACTTGTATGTTTATAGCAATTTATCCATTTCTTCTAGGTTGTGCAATTTATTGGTGTATAACTTTTTGTAGTATTCTCTTATGGTTGTTTGTATGTCTGTGATATTAGTTGTAACTTCTTTGCTTTCATTTTTAATTTTACTTATTTTGACCCTCTCTTTTTTTCTTGATGACTCTGACTATAGGTTTATCAATTTTGTTTATCTTTTCAAAAAACAGTTCTTAATTTGATTGATCTTTTCTATTTTTTTGGTCTTTATTATTTTATTTATTCATCTCTCATCTTTATCATTTCCTTGCTTCTGCTGACTTTGGGCTTTGTTTGTTCTTTTTCTTATTCATTTAGATGATAAATTGAGATTTATTTTGTTTCTTCAGGCAGGTCTGTAACACTATAAACTTTTTTCTTAGAACTTTGCTGCATCCCATAGAGTTTAAAAGTTGTGTTTTCATTTTCATTTGTTCTGAGGAATTTTCTGATTTACTATTTGATTTCTTCATTAAATCATTGCTGTTTTAGTAGCATGTAGTTTAGTCTCTGAACGTTTGGGTTTTTTGAATTTTTCTTCCTGTAATTGATTTCTAGTTTCATACTGTGATGTTTAGCAAAAATGCTTGATATTATTTGCATCCTCTTAACTTTGTTAAAACTTGTTTTGTAGCCTAGCAGGTGACCTGTCCTGGAGAATATTCCATGTGTGCTTGAAAAGAATGTAAATTTTCTGTTTTCGGATAGAATGTCCTATAGATATCTACTAAATCTAACAGATCTAATGTTTTATTTAAGGCTATAGATGATTTTCTGTGTAGATGATCATTCCATTAATGTAAGGAGGGTGTTAAAATGCCCTGCTATTGTTCTATTATTGTCACTTTCTCCTTTTATGTCTATAAATATTTGTTTCATATATTTAGGTGCTCCTATATTAGGTACATATATGTTAATGAGTGTTATGTATTTTTTTCTGTATTTATCCCTTTATCATTATATAATACCCTTCTTTTTCTTTTGCTATAGACTTTGTTTTAAAATCTATTTTGTCTGAGTATTGCTATCCAACCTTTTAGTCATTTCCATTTGCATAAAATATCTTTCTCCTCTCCCTCATTTTCACTTTGTGTGTCTCTAGTTTGAAGTGAGTCTCCTTTCCTTTTTTAGAAGCATCATTTTAGATTACTATGGATAACTGAGTTCTAGTCACAATTATCCCTGCCTGTGGCTGTAAGGGAAAAAACTTGGAATTAATAGAATATAAAGCTTGGACACTATAAACACTGTAACATGCATTGCAAGATGTGAGTATGTGACATTATTTCTTTTCTTGACACAAGAGGAGATGTAGTATTCTAGCTAGTTAGGAAGAGATTTATATTGCTTTTCCCCTTGTTGCAAAAGTTATAGTTAATTTAAAAGTAAAAATGGAGATAATAATGGTGTTAGAGGAAATAAATAAAAGGAAATTAAGAATTATCCTTGTTCATTATAATTCCTTTCTCATAGCTTGATTCATGAGTCTGCTAGAAAGACACACTCTGGTATAGAATTAAATCTGGGCCCTAAGCTTTTCTCAAAGGGCATGTATTTTTAATTTCTCCAAGATTTTGAGAACTTAGGGTTAAATCAGAAAATGTATGTGTGTCTGTATGGAGGTGAAATGTGTTTTGAGATTTTGTAGAGGCTTACTTTTTCTTTGTGGGAAAATTTGACAAACTGCACCAAGCAAGGCATCTTTACTTGTAAGCATGTGTAGAATTTTTTTGAGGTGCTGCATTCTGGCATGGAGAAAAAGTACTTCATCATGTTCTTCTGAAACAGGATCATCAGATGTTCCAACTGAGAAGAACTGACAGCTCCAGCAGGAGGGCTTCTTTTTATCCCACCTTCTTGTCAAACCTCCAACTGCAAATACATTAATTTCCTCACAGTTAATTTTTGGACAATGATTTTTGAGTTGGAGATATCAAATACACGAAATAGGAGTATGAATTTTCTACTCACAGCTTAAACGTTCATTTCTGAATACCACAGTCCTCTAATGTAATAAAATGTTGATATTGTGGCTTACTTTTATCCAGTACTTATCATGTGCCAGGTTATACCAGCACTTCATGTATTTCATCTCCTTTAATCTTTATAATAACTCTATATGATTGCATTTTAGTTAAGATTAGAGTCAGTCATGATGGGTAGGAAACACAAAGAAACAATGGCTTAAACAAGTAGAATTATTTTTCTCAATTAACTGTCCCACAGTAGAAGGTTGTGGTCATCATTATTGTCCTTTGTTGACATTTACGTTATGATCTTCTCCTTCCAGGTACAGCATAATAATATACTTCTCCATGCCCTTGGTGTTAGACATGGCCAAATGACTTGTCTTAAGCAATTAAATATGAGTGGAAGTAATGTGCCATTTCTTGGGAGAAGCCTTTAATAACTGGTGCACACTTCACTTTATTCTCTTTCTCTTGCATCTAAAAATGATGCTGTAATGTGGTGAAGCCTTCATCATCCTTGGCCTCTGATTTAGGCCATCATGGAGCAGAGCCTTTTGCTGATCCAAGACTGAAGAGTAGAATGAATAGAAAATAAACCTTTCTTATTTTAAGCCTTGTCCTTGCTTGCTCTTGCTGACACAAATATTAGGGACTGGAATGATGCTCTGTAGTGTCAGAGACCCAGGCTATGTGTCTCACTGCTTTAATATGTGTGACTTCTATTCCCAAATACACCTCATGATCCAATATGAGTGCTTTAGATCAGGTCATAATGTTTGATTTACAGTAATGAAAGTATGGAAGGGATTGAGAAAGGTATTCTCTGCACTCTTTAAGGATGCTTCTTGAAAACTGCATGCATCACTTCCATTTACATTCCATTTGCTATTACTTACTGATATGGTCACACCAGTGGGGAGGAGAGTTTGAGAAATGTGTGTTGTTTTTGTTTTGTTTTTCCCCATGTGACCATATACTCAGTTGAAAATCAGGTGTATTACTTTAAAGGAAGGGGAGAATCAATAATAACAGACAACTAGCAATCTCTAAAAATGTAGTTCTGACAAACTTCACAATTTTATAAATGAGAAAACAGGGAACAAGGGGGATTAACTTAGTCAAGATCACACAGCTAATAATTGATGGTACCTGATTAAGAATTGAGTCACATTACTGGAAAGCCTGTGTGTTAATACAATACTATACTACATTCACTGTTAATCTGTAAAAAATAAACTCATTTTTAATAGCAAAAACTGTTCTATAGGATTCAAATTGATTTGACATTTCTATTTTCTTCCCTGACCCTCATATTTGGAATAGAAGATCTGACTGTAATTGCCAGTCCTGATATTAACCAGACCAGTTTTTGAAATTGACAGATTAGGAGCAGAAGTAGCTCAGCCAGGTCAATATATCTTCCTCCTTAGTTACATTAATTTTGAAATACTAGTTCCAGGACCAGCTTGTGAGTTATAGATAGGCTTAATGGCTAAGGAAGAATATAAGCATAAAAGAAAATTTTGAGTCTTAGAGATCATATTTTAAATACCTATTTAAAATGTAAACTCCATTTCAGAAATAGATAAATTTTAAATAAAAGTTTAAGTTGACTGACTAAACCATTCAATATTTTTTCTACCTTTTTTAAATAGAGTGTGGATGATGTTCATAGTTCTTTATAACTATCTCCCAATATTTCTTATACTAATTCAATTTCTTTCCTATTTATAAGTTATATTTATCAGTGTTTTCCAGATGTAGTAAAGAACTTTTCCTCGTTGTTCAGTGAAATAATAAGGAAAACTTTAGTGACAGATTATATTAAACATACTAATTTATACTAAATGATTTTTAAATACAATTTGAATTACTCTGGCTATAATCCATTCCCTGGACTAAGAATTCTGTTTAAAATTTCAGTATATTATATATATTTAAATATAAAATTATGAAAAGCAGTGAGGGCTTCCCTGGTGGTTCAGTTGTTAAGAATCTGCCTTCGAGTGCAGGGGACAAGGGTTCGAGTTTTGGTCTGGGAAGAGCCCACATGCCACAGAACAACTAAGTCCATGCACCACAACTACTGAGACTACATTCTAGAGCCCGTGAGCCACAACTACTGAAGCCTGTGTGCCTAGAGCCTGTGCTCCACAACAAGAGAAGACACCGCAATGAGAAACCCACACACTGCAATGAAGAGTAGCCCCCGCTTGCCGCAACTAGAGAAAGCCTGTGCGCAGCAAAGAAGACCCAGTGCAGCCAAAAATAAATAAATAAATAAAATTTTATTCAGTGACATTATATATATACAGCTCATTTCTTACTGGAGATCCTGGCTCACTTATGTTATTGTACATAAAAATACATACAGACACTACAGAGGAAAGACAGGAAATATATGTAGAGAGAAAGATTTCTATTTTTCCTTAGCTTCTGAAAAGTGATGCTGTCTCAGTAATTATATTTACTAATGTCACGATGTTTTCATCCTCAGAGTAATATAAAGGTTTGTAGAAATTGTTCACCTTTTATATCTTGTCCTTGGTGACCCTCTCTGGTCTGGCAGAGCATGAAAGTCTTAATCAAATAGTCAGTGACTGTACACTGTAAGTTGATTTATGATGTTAGAAGTTACATGAATTCCTCAGCTCAGCCAATTACAAAGTGGTTTCCTTTAATCTTAATTCACAGGAATATCTCTACAGCTTGGAATAATATTTATGGCATATTGCCTGATGCAGCAGCCATCAGAGGGCTTTGGTGATGGGAGTATTGAGTTGGCAGTCTAGAATTCCAGAGCAGATATCAATCAATAGGGAAAGAATTTAGGAAGTGCCAATGAACTAAGGAGCTGTCATGCTGAGATTTCTTCTTTAAGTACAGTTCAGTGTTCACACTGATATGTACTGAGGAATATAAAGTATATCAAGAAACAAAAGGAGTACATAACTCACTTTAATGCTTGTGGAATAGGTAAAATGAATTTCCCCAGGAGACATATCATTGAAATATAATGTTTTAACCAATATTCCAGCCTTTGTGTTCAAACTAACTTGTATCTTCATTTGCATCAAACATCAAGTATAATTTGATAAGAAACATAGGACTTTAAAATAATTCTGTAAATTCAGAAATGAACAAATTCTTCACTTAAGAAATTGGAGTAATTGTATACATCTGTATGGTATTTAATAATACCAAAACTAGAGTAACCAAGCCTTTTTCTCAACCTTTCTTTTCTTACCATGCATAATACCTTATTTTATTTACTCATCAAAAAACTCTATATGAGAAGTAGGTTTACAAAAGATAATATTCTTTCTTTTCTCTAATATGAAAACTGCATCTCAGAGAGATTATGTGGCAAAAATAAGGTTCAAAACCAAAACTTCAAATTTCTAAATTCATGAGAAGTTCATGGCCTCCAAAATATATAATAATAGTACCTAAGGGCATGCAAACAAAATTGTGAAGAAAGGAAACTGCAAGCAGGTTTTTACATTCCCTCTTTTCCTGTCTGTGTCCCTCTCCCTTCTTTTACTACCTTTATTCAGTATTTTCTTCCTTCTAAATAAAACTTATGTGCCATGACACCCAGATTCTGGAAGCTAAAAATGAGTTAAATAATCTGAAAAATTTTTATTTGTATTTTGTTTTCATTAGATTAGATGCACATCTTCCATAATTATCTACATTTTAAAAAAGCATCCTAGACTACATATTATACGTTATATTAATCCAAAGGTATGAATGATGATGGAAGAAATTGCATATCTTGTAGCTAATGAGTTATCCAATAATTTTTTCAAGTTAATTTTCACCAGTATATTTACATGTTCTAGCATCTCCATTCTTAAATAAACCTCTTTTGATACCCAGTATTTCTACAGTGGAGATACTGTAGTCACTGCATCCACTTAATTATTTCATATTCTCTCTTCAGCCTATTCCATTCTGGCTTCTGCCCCACCACACCACTGGGACAACACTTGTCAATGTCACCAGTGATAACCATGTTGCTAAATCCAATGGTCAATTTATTTATCTGTCCTTATTTTATCAGTATTTGACTCAACGAACCAGTTCCTCCTTGAAAGAATTTCTTATCTTGGCTTTTATGATCTAATCCCTTTTTCTAGGCTTTTTGCTGATCTCTCTTCCTTTGTTTAATCTTTATTCTATTGTCTCTTCTTATATATATGAGAAAAGAATACATATATATTCTCAAGGCTTGGCTTCATCCATCATTGGATCAAGTAATTCATTTCTATGTCTTTCACTATCCTTTTATGTCCTTATGACTCCAAAATCTGTATTTCCATTCATGATCTTTCCTTGTACACCAGATTAATGTTTAACTTCCTACTGAACAATGTCACATGATTGCATACTACCTTCATTCTTTCCTATACCAAATGAATGATCCCTGAATCTCATTATTTCAGGCAAATAATCTAAAAGTTAACTCTGATTCCTCTATTTAACCTATTCTCTTTATTAAACCAATCAACGGGTTCTATTAAGTTTATCTCAAAAACCTATGCCAAATGCTCCTGCTTCTTCCATCAATCTTTTTACTTACATCTAAGCCATGATCATATTTTATGTGGGTTAAAACAATAGTTTGCTTTAGTCCTCTTACTTCCACACTACCTTTATATTATCCAATTTTCACACAATACCTTAAATGACTTTCTAAGATAGTAATTAAATCTGTCATTCTCCTCCTTAAGCCTATGCTTATCATTACACTCAGAATTAAATTTTAACTCCTTATTCAGGATATAAAGCCCTATATGGTCTGCCCCCTGCTATTGCTCTCAACTTTGTGTAATACAATTCTCCAGTCTTTCAGGACAGTGTAGTCAGTGTTCTTCTTTCTGCTCTAGAAACATCAAAGTTTAGGTTCTTTGAACAATCTCTTCCTTCAGAATCTAGTTTTCCTCCTGATATTTGAATGGACTGACTCATTCTTGTCATTTAAAACTTTGCCTAAAGTTTACAGCTCAGAGAGCTCTTATCTGACTACCAATCTACAGAAACCATCAGTAACTCCATCACATCACCCAGTTTTGTTTTTCAGCATAGCATTCATATTATCTTGATATTATCTGTATTTTATTTGTCGTCTAATTTATTCACTAATCAGCGTGTATATCTTTTTATTTTATATCCATCTTCTCATAGTGTGTATGCCCCTAGGAAGCAGGATATGTCCTGCCTTATTCTTTGGGGCATTACTAATGCATAGTACATAAACATGGTTGCTCAAGAAATATTTGTTTAATAAGTAGAGTTAAAATTTTCCAGATATTCTCAATCTAGTTGGAGATAGTGATTCATCTTAGGGTTTTTCTTCATCTTATCCTCGTTCTTCTTCTGATGGTTGAGATAATCACTCAATTGAGTGACCTTTCTCTCTCTCTCTCATATATATGTATATTCTCAAGGTTTGGCTTATATGTATATATAATCTCCATTTCACTATTTTTATAAATGGCTTGACTGAGACAGTCACTTTCAGCATTCCGACTAGTGAACCTGTTCAAACAGATGTCATTGGGACCATGTTACTTTTCCATTTGCTTCTCTGCCAGATGCAGAGTGGAACATAACTATGTCTTCACAGGTTGTTTTGTAACTAATGTGATCCTTCTGATGTTCACTATGGGTCCTGAATGGATATATACAGAGTATTAATTGACCTATCTTCTTAGTAGCAGTATTATTATTTCTGTTTGTGTAGTAGCAACACATCTTATTCTTGATCTTAGATTTGATGAGTTCTTTTTTTTACATCTTTATTGGAGTATAATTGCTTTACAATGGTGTGTTAGTTTCTGCTTTACAACAAAGTGAATCAGTTATACATATACATATATTCCCATATATCTTCCCTCTTGCATCTCCCTCCCTCCAACCCACCCCATCCCGCCCCTGCAGGCAGTCACAAAGCACTGAGCTGAACTCCCTGTGCTATGCGGCTGCTTCCCACTAGCTATCTACATTATGTTTGGTAGTGTATATATGTCCATGCCTCTCTCTCGCTTTGTCACAGTTTACCCTTCCCCCTCCGCATATCCTCAAGTCCATTCTCTAGTAGGTCTCTGTCTTTATTCTTGTCTTACCCCTAGGTTCTTCATGAAATATTTTTTCTTAAATTCCGTATGTATGTGTTAGCATATAGTATTTGTCTTTCTCTTTCTGACTTACTTCACTCTGTATGACAGACTCTAGGTCTATCTACCTCATTACAAACAGCTCAATTTCATTTCTTTTTATGGCTGAGTAATATTCCATTGTATATATGTGCCACATCTTCTTTATCCATTCATCCAATGATGGACACTTAGGTTGTTTCCATCTCTGGACTATTGTAAATAGAGCTGCAATGAACATTTTGGTACATGACTCTTTTTGAATTATGGTTTTCTCAGGGTATATGCCCAGTAGAGGGAATACTGGGTCATATGGTAGTTCTATTTGTAGATTTTTAAGGAGCCTCCATACTGTTCTCCACAGTGGCTGTATCAATTTACATTCCCACCAACAGTGCAAGAGGGTTCCCTTTTCTCCACACCCTCTCCAGCATTTATTGTTTCTAGATTTTTTGATGATGGTCATTCTGACCGGTGTGAGATGATATCTCATTGTAGTTTTGATTAGCATTTCTCTAATGATTAATGAAGTTGAGCATTCTTTCATTTGTTGGTTGGCAGTCTGTATCTCTTCTTTGGAGAAATGTCTATTTAGGTCTTCTGCCCATTTTAGGATTGGGTTTTTTGGTTTTTTTGTTATTGAGCTGCATGAGCTGCTTATAAATCTTGGAGATTAATCCTTTGTCAGTTGCTTCATGTGCAAATATTTTCTCCCATTCTAAGGGTTGTCTTTTGGTCTTGTTTATGGTTTCTTTTGCTGTGCAAAAGCTTTGAAGTTTCATTAGGTTCCATTTGTTTATTTTTGTATTTATTTCCATTTCTCTGGGAGGTGGGTCAAAAAGGATCTTGCTGTGATTTATGTCACAGAGTGTTCTGCCTATGTTTTCCTCTAAGAGTTTGATAGTTTCTGGCCTTACATTTAGGTCTTTAATCCAGTGTGAGCTTATTTTTGTGTATGCTGTTAGGGAGTGATCTAATCTCATACTTTTACATGTATCTGTCCAGTTTTCCCAGCACCACTTATTGAAGGGCTGTCCTTTCTGCACTGTACATTCCTGCTTCCTATATCAAAGATAAGGTGACCATATTTGCCTGGGTTTATCTCTGGGCTTTTTATCCTGTTCCATTTATCTATATTTCTGTTTCTGTGCCAGTACCATACTGTCTTGATTACTTTAGCTTTGTAGTATAGTCTGGAGTCAGGGAGCCTGATCCTCCAGCACCATTTTTCGTTCTCAAGATTGCTTTGGCAATTCAGGGTCTTTGGAGTTTCCATACAAATTGTGATTTTTTTTTGCTCTAGTTCTGTGAAAAACACTAGTGGTAGTTTGATAGGGTTTGCACTGAATCTGTAGATTGCTTTGGGTAGTAGAGTCATTTTCACAATGTTGATTCTTCCAATTCAAGAACATGGTATATCTCTCCATCTATTTGTATCATCTTTAATTTCTTTCATCAGTGTCTTATAATTTTCTGCATACAGGTCTTTTGTCTCCTTAGGTAGGTTTATTCCTACATATTGTATTTTTTTGTTGCAATGGTAAATGAGAGTGTTTTCTTGATTTCACCTTCAGATTTTTCATTATTAGTGTGTAGGTATGCCAGAGATTTCTATGCGTTAATTTTGTATCCTGCTACTTTACCAAATTCATTGATTAGCTCAAGTAGTTTTCTGGTAGCAGCTTTAGGATTCTCTATGTATAGTGTCATGTCATCTACAAACAGTGACAGATTTACTTCTTTTCTGATTTGGATTCCTTTTATTTCCTTTTCTTCTCTGATTGCTGTGGCTAAAACTTCCAAAACTATGTTGAATAAGAGTGGTGGGAGTGGTCAACCTTGCCTTGTTCCTGATCTTAGTGGAAATTCTCTCAGTTTTTCACCGTTGAGGACAATGTTGCCTGTGGGTTTGTCATATATGGCCTTTATTATGTTGAGGAAAGTACCCTCTATGCCTACTTTCTGCAGGGTTTCTCTGATAAATGGATGTTGAATTATGTTGAAAGATTTCTCTGCATCTATTGAGAAGATCATATGGTTTTTCTCCTTCAATTTGTTAATATGGTTGATCACATTGATTGTTTTGCATATATTGAAGAATCCTTGCATTCCTGGAATAAACTCCACTTGATCATGGTGTATGATCTTTTTAATGTGCTGTTGGATTCTGCTGGTATTTGGTTGGGGATTTTTGCATCTATATTCATCATTGATATTGGCCTGTAGTTTTCTTTCTTTGTGACACCCTTATCTGGTGTTGGTATCAAGGTGATGGTGGCCTCGTAGAATGAGTTTGGGAGTGTTCCTCCCTGTGCTATATTTTGGAAGAATTTGAGAAAGACACATGTTATCTCTTCTCTAAATGTTTGATAGAATTCGCCTGTGAAACCATCTGGTCCTGGGTTTCTGTTTGTTGGAAGATTTTTAATCACAATTTCAATTTCAGTGCTTGTGATTGGTCTGTTCATATTTTCTATTTTCTCCTGATTTTTTCTTGGCAGGTTTTGCCTTTCTAAGAATTTGTCCATTTCTTCCAGGTTGTCCATTTTATTGGCATGGAGTTGCTGGTAGTAATCTCTCATGATCTTTTGTATTTCTGCAGTGTCAGTTGTTACTTCTCCTTTTTCATTTCTAATTCTATTGATTTGAGTCTTCTCCCTTTTTTTCCTGATGAGTGCCGCTAATGGTTTATCAATTTTGTTGATCTTGTCAAAGAACCAGCTTTTAGTTTTATTGTTCTTTGCTATCATTTCTTTCATTTCTTTTTCATTTATTTCTCATCTGGTTTTTATGATTTCTTTCCTTCTGCTAACTTTGGGGATTTTTTATTCTTCTTTCTCTAATTGCTTTAGGAGCAAGGTTAGGTTGTTTATTCAAGATGTTTCCTGTTTCTTAAGGTAGGATTATATTGCTATAAACATCCCTCTTAGAACTGCTTTTGCTGCATCCCATAGATTTTGGGTAGTCGTGTCTCCATTGTCATTTGTTTCTAGATATTTTTTTATTTCCACTTTGATTTCTTCAGTGATCACTTCGTATTAAGTAGTGTATTGTTTAGCCTCCATGTGTTTGTATTTTTTACAGATCTTTCCCTGTAATTGATATCTAGTCTCATAGCATTGTGGTCGGAAAAGATACTTAAAACACTTTCAATTTCCTTACATTTAACAAGGCTTGACTGTGACCCAAGATATGATCTATCCTGCAGAATGTGCCACGAGCACTTGAGAAAAAACTGTATTCTGTTGATTTTGGATGGAATGTCCTATAAATATCAATTAAGTCCACCTTGTTTAATGTACCATTTGAAGCTTGTGTTTCCTTATTTATTTTCATTTTGGATGATCTGTCCATTGGTGAATGTGGGGTGTTAAAGTTCCCTACTATGAATGTGTTACTCTCAATTTCCCCTTTTATTGCTGTTAGTATTTGTTTTATGTATTGAGGTGCTCCTATTTTGGGTGCATACATATTTACAATTGTTATATCTTCTTCTTGGATTGATCCCTTGATCATTATATAGTTTCTTTCATTGTCTCTTCTAATAGTCTTTATTTTAAAGTCTATTTGTCTGATATGAGAATTGCTACTCCAGCTTTCTTTTTGTTTCCATTTGCATGAAATACCATTTTCCATCCCTTTACTTTCAGTGTGTATGTGTCTTTAGGTCTGAAGTGGGTATCTTGTAGACAGAAAATATATGCGCCTTGTTTTTGTAACCATTCAGCCAATCAGTGTCTTTTGGTGGGAAAATTTAATCCATTTACATTTAAGGTAATTATCGATATGTATGTTTCTATTACCATTTTCTTAATTGTTTTGAGTTTGTTTTTGTAGGTCTTTTCCTTCTCTTGTGTTTCTTGCCTAGAGAAGTTCCTTTGGTAGTTGTTGTAAAGCTGGTTTTGTGGCGCTGAACTCTCTCAGATTTTGCTTGTCTGTAAAGGTTTTAATTTCTCCATCAAACCTGAATGAGATCCTTGCTGGGTAGAGTAATCTTGGTTGCAGATTTTTTTCCTTCATCACTTTAAATATGTCCTGCCACTCCCTTCTGGCTTGCAGAGTTTCTGCTGAAAGATCAGCTGTTAACTTTATGGGGATTCCCTTGTGTGTTATTTGTTGTTTTCCCCTTGCTGCTTTTAATATGTTTTCTTTGTATTTAATTCTTGCCAGTTTGAATAATATGTGTCTTGGTATATTTCTCCTTGGATTTATCCTGTATGGGACTCTCTGTGCTTCCTGGAGTTGATTAACTATTTCCTTTCCCATATTAGGGAAGTTTTCAACTATAATCTCTTCAAATATTTTCTCAGTCCATTTCTTTTTCTCTTCTTCTTCTGGAACCCCTATATTTCAAATGTTGGTGTGTTTAACGTTGTCTCAGAGGTCTCTAAGACTGTCCTCAGTTCTTTTCATTCTTTTTTCTTTATTCTGCTCTGCAGTAGTTATTTCCACTATTTTATCTTCCAGGTCACTTATCTGTTCTTCTGCCTCAGTTATTCTCCTAATGATCCAATCTACAGTATTTTTAATTTCATTTATTGTGTTGTTCATTGTTGTTTGTTTCATCTTTAGTTCTTCTAGGTCCTTGTTAAATGTTTCTTGCGTTTTGTCTATACTATTTCCAAGATTTTGGATCATCTTTACTATCATTATTCTGAATTCTTTTTCAGGTAGACTGCCTATTTCCTTTTCATTTGTTAGGTCTGGTGCATTTTTATCTTGTTTCTTCATCTGCTCTGTGTTTTTCTGTCTTCTCATTTTGCTTATCTTACTGTGTTTGGGGTCTCCTTTTTGCAGGCTGCAGGTTCGTAGTTCCCTTTGTTTTTGGTGTCTGTCCCCAGTGGCTAAGGTTTGTTCAGGGGGTTGTGTAGGCTTCCTGGTGGAGGGGACTAGTGCCTGTGTTCTGGTGCATGAGGCTGGATCTTGTCTCTCTAGTGGGCAGGTTCACCTCTGGTGTTGTGTTTTGGGGTGTCTGTGGACATATCATGATTTTAGGCAGCCTCTCTGTTAATGGGTGTGGTTGTGTTCCTGTCTTGCTAGTTGTTTGGCATAGGATGTCCAGCACTGTAGCTTGCTGGTTGTTGAGTGAAGCTGGGTGCTGGTGTTGAGATGGAGATCTCTGGGAGATATTCGCCATTTGATATTATGTGGACCTGGGAGGTCTCTTGTGGACCAGTGTCCTGAAGGTGGCTCTCCCACCTCAGAGGCACAGCACTGACTCCTGGCAGCAGCACCAAGAGCCTTTCATCCACAGGCTCAGAATAAAAGGGAGAAAAAGTAGAAAGAAAGAATTAGTAGAAAGAAAGAAAGAAAGAACAAAAGAAGGGAGGGAGGGAGGGAGGACAGAAGGGAGGAAGGAGGTAAGGAAGGAAAAAAGGAAAGAAAGCAAGAAGATAAAATAAAATAAAGTAAGATAAAATATAATAAATTTATTAAAAACAAATAATTATTAAGAAAAAAATAATAAAAGAAAAAAACAACAACAACAAAAAGGAAGGATAGAACCCTAGGGCAGATGGTGGAAGCAAAGCTATACAGACAAAACCTCTCACAGAGGCATATGCATAGACACTCACAAAAAGAGGAAAAGGGAAAAAAATCATAAATCTTGCTCTCCAAGTCCACCTCCTCAATTTGGGATGATTCATTGTCTCTTCATGTATTCCAGAGATGCAGGGTACATCAAGTTGATTGTGGAGCTCTAATCTGCTGCTTCTGAGGCTGCTGGGAGGGATTTCCCTTTCTCTTCTTTGTTCTCACAGCTGCCAGGGGCTCAGCTTTGGATTTGGCCCCACCTCTGCATGTAGGTCGCCGGAGGGCGTCTGTTCTTTCCTCAAAGAGGACTGGGTTACAGGAGCCACTGACTTGGGGGCTCTGGCTCACTCAGGCTGGGGCAATGGAGGGTCACGGAGTGCGGGGCGAGCCTGCGGTGGCAGAGGCCAGCGTGACATTCCACCAGCCTGAGGCTTGCCGTGCGTTCTCCCAGGGGAGTTTTCCATGGATCCCAGGACCCTGGCAGTGGCAGGCTACAAAGGCTCCCCAGAAAGCAGGTGTGGAGAGTAACCTGTGCTCGCACACAGGCTTCTTGGTGGCGGCAGCCGCAGCCTTAGCATCTCATACCCATCTCTTGGGTCCGTGCTTTTAGCCGCAGCTCATGCCTGTCTCCGGAGCTCCTTTAAGCAGTGCTCTTAATCCCATCTCCTCGTGCACCAGGAAACAACAAGGGAAGAAAAAGTCTCTCACCTCTTCAGCAGGTCCAGACTTTTCCCCGGACTCCCTCATGGCTAGCTGTGGTGCACTAACCCCCTACAGGCTGTGTTCACACCACCAACACCAGTCCTCTCCCGGCGCTCTGACCGAAGACCAAGCCTCAACTCCCAGTCCCACCTGCCTCGGCAGGTGAGCAGACAAGCCTCTTGGGCTGGTGAGTGCTGGTCAGTCCTGATTCTCTATGCAGGAATCTCTCTGCTTTGCCTTCCACACCCCTGTTGCTGTGCTCTCCTCTGCAGCTCTGAAGCTTTCCCCTTCCGCCACCCGCAGTCTCTGCCTGCGAAGGGCCTTCCTAGTGTGTGGAAACCTTTCCTCCTTCACAGCTCCATCCCACTTGTGCAGGTTCAGTCCCTATCCTTTTGTCTCTGTTTATTCTTTTTTCTTTTGCCCTACCCAGGTACGTGGGGGAGTTTCTTGCCTTTTGGGAGGTCTGAGGTCTTTTGCCAGCGTTCAGTAGGTGTTCTGTAGGAGTTATTCCACGTGTAGATGTATTTCTGGTGTATCTGTGTGGAGGAAGGTGATCTCCGTGTCTTACTCTTCCGCCATCTTCCTGATGAGTTCTGATTGGTCTAATTCAATAAATTGTGTGTGGAATATGAATTAGTTCTGAGATGGACAGCTCAGTCAGGATTAACCTCAGGACCGTAGCTGAAACTGCTTGGATATGGAATTTTTGTACCCACTGGATGTGAATGAGAAACTTTAACCTGATGCCCATTTTGGGACCACAAGGGTCAGCTTCTCAAGAATGAGCCAACAAACAGAAGTGAGGTGAGAAATGGTTCTGTTCACTTTGTTTGAATGAGAAGAATAAATTTCACAATAAATCAATCATGTTTATAAACTTCTATGTTATATAAGCCTTTGTTGTTTTCTTTATTGTTTAATTCAGTTGGGATGTGCTGTTTTGTTGAAAGAAACTGAAAATATTTTGTCTTTACTCGTAAAATAAATCACATCCATTTGAGTGTAAATTACAGTGGCAATCTAACTTGGAGGCTACTTTATTAAGAATATTAAATTATATTGATATAAATTATACTAAATCATATACAATATATTTGTGCTTAAGTGATGCATAAAGTCTCTTCTCCACAAATAAAAGTCCACAACTGACAAAACAACAAATAAAATATTCTTTTGATTCCATTCCTCTTATTTTCTCAAAGACATTGCTTTATCAATCACACCCTTTGAATTACCATTTCCCCTCCTTTACTTATTGACAGGTAGTTGGATTGTTAACTGTATCAAAGATTTTTAATCAAGAAGGACTTTTGGGAGATAAAAATATGATGTTATCAAGAAAGATGTCTGTTCAGACATTTGACACAAAAATTCAGTAGCAAAGATACTTTGAAACTGAGTTTTCATTTGAATTTTTACCTATTGAGAGGTGGGCTTTATTAACTCCCACCTTATTCTGCTGCCCAGTCTTATAATTAGTTTGTAGTCCTCACTATCTTTCCAGAGTAGTGGAATTTGACAATCTTTGTTTTTAAATTGAAGTATAGCAGATTTACAAAATTGTGTTTAGCTTCAGGGGTACAGCAAAGTGATTAATTTATATATTTTTTTAGATTATATTCCATTATAGGTTATTACAAGATATTGAATATAATTTCCTGTGCTATAGAGTAAATTCTTGCCGCTTATCTGTTTTATGTATAGTACTTTGTATCTGTTAAT
This sequence comes from Delphinus delphis, assembly GCF_949987515.2. NCBI lineage: Eukaryota > Metazoa > Chordata > Mammalia > Artiodactyla > Delphinidae > Delphinus > Delphinus delphis. Next base: position 31,953,204 of record NC_082699.1, on the reverse strand, counting down.
CCCATACTCCTAATTTGTCCCTCTCTCCCTCCCTCTCACCTTTGGTAACCATAAATTTGTTTTCCAAGTCTGTGAATCTGTTTTTATTTGTATATAGATTCATTTATATTATTTTTATATTATACACATAAGTGATACAGTATTTATCTTTCTCTATCTGACTTACTTCAATAAGTATAACATTCTCTAGGTCCATCTATGTTGCTGCAAATGGCAATATTTCATTACTTCTTATGGCTGAGTAATAGTCCACAGTATATGTACAGCAAATCTTCTTAAGCCAATCGTCTGTTGATGAGCACTTGTGTTGTTTCTATGTCTTGGCTATTGTAAATAGTGCTGGTATGAACAATGGGGTGCATGCATCTTTCTAAATTAGATTTTTCATTTTTTTCCAAATATATACACAGGAGTGAGATTGCTGGATCATATGGTAACTCTATTTTTAGTTATTTAAAGAACCTCCAAACTGGTTCCACAGTGGCTGCACCAATTTACATTCCCTAACAGTGTAGAAGGGTTCCACTTTCTCCACACCCTCTCTAGCATTTATTATTTGTAGATTTTTGATGATGGCTATCTGACCTGTGTGAGGTGATACCTCACTGTGGTTTTGATTTGCATTTCTCTAATAATTAACAATGTCAAGAATCCTTTCAGTGTTGATTGCACTAAATCTGTAGATTGCTTTGGTAGTATGGCAATTTTAACAATATCAATTCTTCCAATCCAAGAGCATGGGATATTTTTCCATTTCTTTTTTTTCCTTTGTTGAGAAACTTTCTTTTTTAACATCTTTTTTCTTTGAATCATGTTCAATTTCCTTTGTCAATGTCTTGTAGTTTTCTGCATATAGTTCTTTCACCTCCTTGGTTAAGTTTATTCCTAGGTATTTTTGTTGTTGTTTTGTTTTTTTGCAGTATGCGGGCCTCTCACTGTTGTGGCCTCTCCCATTGTGGAGCAACAGGCTCTGGACGCACAGGCTCAGTGGCCATGGCTCACGGGCCCAGCTGCTCCAGGGCATGTGGGATCTTCCCAGACTGGGGCATGAACCCGTGTCCCTTGCATCGGCAGGTGGACTCTCAACCACTGCGCCACCAGGGAAGCCCTATTCCTAGGTATTTTATTTTATTTTATTATTTTATTTTATTCTTTTTTTGATATAACTTTAAATGGGATTTTTCTTTTTCTTTCTCTTCTGATATTTCATAGTTAGTGTAAATAAAAATTTGACACTTTCAATCATTCTCTCCTTTCTGAAATATTGCCTTTACTCGGTTTCTTAGAATACCTCCTTCTACTATTTTTCCCCCTTTACTACTAGTTAGTTATTCTTAGTCATATTTCCTTGTTCCTACTCATCTTCCTGACCTCTAAGTGTGGAAATCTTTCAGGATTCAGTCCTTGCATCAGTTTTCTTTTGTATCTTCACTTAATCCCTGGGTGACCTCATCAAACCTAATTATCTATATGCTGGTGATTGCTGCATTAATTTGAGTTCTCCCAGAAACAGACCCTGAAATAAAAATTCAAGTCAAGTAGCTTTTTGGGAGATGATCCCAGAAAACTTTAACAGAGATGTGGGAAAGTGAGACAAGAAAGGGAAGTCACCAATAAATGGTGCCTTATTGAGCAAGTTATCACTGAGGGATCTGGAGCTTAGTTTTCACTGGGGATTCTGGGAACCAGTGTATAGCAGATATTTCAGATTTATCCCGTTTCTGGGGAGTTCAATTTCCTGGCACCTCCAGGTTGCCACATGTATAAGCAGTCCAATGGCCAAAGAAACCCTTAAGCTGACTCACAAGTAGTGACAGTTCGAAGCTGAAAAAACACAAATGAAAATGATTGGTGCTGAGAGGATGTGAACAGGAGTCAACAATATCTGTCACAACCACTATACCTTCAGGTTAGTACCCTCCCATAACTCAGTTACCTGCCCAACAACTTAGATATCTAATAATCATCTCAAACCAACATGCTTAGAAGCCTCCACTGATTTCTATGCCTAAAAACCTGTTCTTGCCTAGAATTCTCCCATTTCTGTAAGTTGAAATTCCATTCCTTTAGTTGCTCAAACTTTGATACTCCTCATTCGTTCAGACTCTACATCCAGACTGCCAGCTTATCAGGACTGATTCTCAACACTTCCACTGCCACTGTAATATCTCACATGGATTATTACAATTGTCTCCTAACTGGTCTTCTGTTTCCATCCTTGCTCTTGCTCTTCTTACAGTCTTTTATCTATAAACTATCAAGATGATGTTTTAACTTTAAATCATACTATGCCAAGGGCTTCTCATCTCACTGAAATTAAAAGCCAAGGTCCTAATAATGACCCACAAAGTCCTAAGTAATTTTACCCTCAGTTACCAAACTGATCTCATATTTGACCACTCTCTTTTTTGTTTACTCCACTCTAGCCTCACTATCTCTCTAGTGTTTCCTTAAACATATCAATATTGTCCACAGGATTTTGCATTGCTGTGTATTTTGTTTTGCATTACTTTATACCAGATGGCCACATCACTCACTTCAGGTCACCTCTATTAGCCAATTTTATATTATTAGATAGTCTTCCTTATGGAAAGTTACATAACATGTTCCATCATTTTTTCTCCCTTTAACCTTATTTTCTCCCATCACTACCTTTTATCATAATTTGATAATATATAAATTTCTATATGAGCAGAGACTTTGTTCTGATATAAGATCTAGAAAGGTTTGTGGCACTGATGAATTGTGAAAAAACAGAAGAAAAAGAAACGATTTTCTAACACTATAAATAAATTTCTTGTCTTTTGTAGTTTTTCAGGTTTATTTATACTTGCCTCAAATTTGAATGCATGAATGTAAGATATATAAATAAGTCACACATAAAATCATGTCTTCTGTGGTATATCTATAGATTAGGATACACATAGAAGAAAATAAAACAGTGCAATATGTTTTAAAATTACTTTGGCTTTTTATTTTTATGTTATAATTTATAACTAAGGAAAGATAATCTTTTGAAAGAAAAGGAGAATAGAACTTATTTATTTTTTTATTAAAACATTACTATGTGCTAGAAAATTTCTAGAAGATACTCCACTGTGTATTATTCATTCTTTAGTATCTGTTTGGAAAAATAATAGTAAACTTACTAGAAGAAAAGAGTATGCTGCTCAGTTAGCTTTCACAAAAATATAGTAGGCATTACATATAATAGTTTCACAAGATGCTGGAATAGAAAAGAATGTGAAACTGTAGAGAACACATAATAAAAATTTAATGATCATGGTATATCCAGACAATGGAATATTGTTCAATACTAAAAAGAAGTGAGCTATCAAGCCATGAGAAGTCATGAAAGAAACATAAATACATATTGCTAAGTGAAAGAATCCAATCTGAAAAGTCTACATACTGTATGATTTCAATTATATGACATTATGGAACAGGTAAAACTATGGAGACAATTAAAAAATCAGTGGTTTCCAGAAGTGGGAGGTGGAGGGAGAGATGAATAGGCAGAACACAGAGGATTTTTAGGGCAGTGAATATACTCTGCATAATATTATAATGGTGGGTATATGTCATTACATGTTTGTCCAAATCCATAGAATGCACAACCCCAGGAGTGAACGCTAAGGTAAACTGCAGACTTTGGGTAAAATAGGTAACATTCGGCTGAGTGATGTTGATAATAAGGGAGGCTATGCACGTGTGAGGGCAATCTGTATGTGGGAATCCTCTGTACCTCCCTCTCAATTTTGTTGTCAAACAAAAACCTCTCTAAAAAAAATAAAGTCTTTAAAAATTCAGTGATCAGGCAGAGGGGAAGATGGTGGAAGAGTAAGACGCAGAGATCACCTTCCTCCACAGATTCACCAGAAATGTATCTACACGTGGAGCAACTCCTACAGAACACCTACTGAACGCGGGCAGAAGACCTCAGACCTCCCAAAAGGCAAGAAACTCCCCACGTACCTGGGTAGGGCAAAAGAAAAAAAGAAAAAACAGAGACAAAAGGATAGGGATGGCACCTGCACCAGTGGGAGGGAGCTGTGAAGGAGGAAAGGTTTACACACACTAGGAAGCCCCTCCACGGGTGGAGACTGCAGGAGGCGGAGGAGGGAGCTTCGGAGCCGAGGAGGAGAGCACAGCTACAGGGGTGCGGAGGGCAAAGCGAGGAGATTCCCACACAGAGGATCGGTGCTGACCAGCACTCACCAGCCCGAGAGGCTTGTCTGCTCCCCTGCCAGGGCGGGTGGCGCTGCGAGCTGAGGCTCGGGCTTTGGTCAGAGCACAGGGAGAGGACTGGTGTTAGTTGCGTGAACACATCCTGAAGGGGTTAGTGCACCACGGCTAGCCGGGAGGGAGTCCAGGAAAAGGTCTGGAGCTGCCGAAGAGGCAAGAGACTTTTTCTTCCCTCTTTGTTTCCTGGTGCGCGAGGAGAGGGGTTTAAGAGCCCTGCTTAAAGGAACTCCAGAGACGGGCGTGTGCTGCGGCTAAAAGCACGGACCCCAGAGTCAGGCGTGAGCCACGGCTAAAAGCACAGAACCCAGAGACGGGCAGGAGATGCTAAGGCTGCTGCTGCCGCCACCGAGCGGCCTGTGTGCGAGCACAGGTCACTATCCATACCCCTCTTCCGGGGAGCCTGTGCAGCCCTCCACTGCCAGGTTCCCGGGATCCAGGGACAACTCCCCCGGGAGAACGCACAGCGGGCCTCAGGCTGGTGCAGAGTCACACTGGCCTCTGCCGCCGCAGGGTCGCCCCGCATGCCGTGCCCCTCCCTCCCCCCGGCTTGAGTGCACCAGAGCCCCCGAATCAGCGGCTCCTTTAACCCCATCCTGTCTGAGAAAAAAAAGACACCCTCCAGCGACCTACACGCAGAGGCAGGACCAAATCCAAAGCTGAGCCCCTAGCAGCTGTGAGAACAAAGAATAGAAAGGGAAATCTCTCCGAGCAGCCTCAGAAGCAGCGGATTAAAGCTCCACAATCAACTTGATGTACCCTGCATCTGTGGAATACCTGAATAGACAACGAATCATCCCAAATTCAGGAGGTGGACTTCGGGAGCAAGATTTATGATTTTTTCCCCTTTTCCTCTTTTTGTGAGTGTGTATGTGTATGCTTCTGTGTGTGATTTTGTCTGTATAACTTTGCTTCCACCATTTGTCCTAGGGTTCTATCTGTCCCTTTTTTTTCTAAATAATTATTTTTTAATTTAATAACTCTACTATATTTTATTTTGCTGTATCTTCTTTCTTTCTTTCTTTATTCCTTCCTTCACTCCTTCCTTCCTTCCTGTCTCCCTCCCTCCCTCCCTCCTTTCTTTCCTTCTTTCAATCTTTCCTTCTTTTCATCTTTCTTTCTTTCTTTTTTGCTTCCTTCCTTCCCTCCTTTCTTTCTTTCTTTCTTCTTTCTTTCTTTCTTTCTTTCTTTCTTTCTTTCTTTCTTTCTTTCTTTCTTTCTTTCTTTCTTTCTTTTCTTCCTACTTCTACTAACTCTTTCTCTCTACTTTTTCTCCCTTTTATTCTGAGCCATGTGGATGAAAGGCTCTTGATGCTGCAGGCAGGAGTCAGTGCTGGGCCTCTGAAGTGGGATAGCCAACTTCAGGACACTGATCAACAAGAGACCTCCCAGCTCCACATAATATCCAAAGGTGAAAATCTCCCAGATATCTCCATCTCAACACCAGCACCCAGCTTCACTAAACGACCAGCAAACTACAGTGCTGGACAACCTATGCCAAACAACTAACAAAACAAGAACACAACACCACCCATTAGCAGAGAGGCTGCCTAAAATCATAATAAGTCCACAGACACCCCAAAACAGACCACCACACGTGGACCTGCCCACTAGAGAGACAAGATCCAGCCTCATGCACCAGAACACAGGCACTAGTCCCCTCCACCAGGAAGCCTACACAACCCACTGAACCAACCTTAGTCACTGGCGACAGACATCAAAAAAAAAACAGGAACTACAAACCTGCAGCCTGCAAAAAGGAGACCCCAAACACAGTAAGATAAGCAAAATGAGAAGACAGAAAAACACAGAGCAGATGAAGAAACAAGATAAAAATGCACCAGACCTAACAAATGAAAAGGAAATAGGCAGTCTACCTGAAAAAGAATTCAGAATAATGATAGTAAGGATGATCCGAAATCTTGGAAATAGAATGGACAAAATGCAAGAAACATTTAACAAGGACCTAGAAGAACTAAAGATGAAACAAACAATGATGAATCACACAATAAATGAAATGAAAAAGACTCTAGATGGGATCAATAGCAGAATAACTGAAGCTGAAGAACGGATAAGCGACCTGGAAGATAAAAGAGTGGAAATAACTACTGCAGAGCAGAATAAAGAAAAAAGAATGAAAAGAACTGAGGACAGTCTCAGAGATCTCTGGGACAACATTAAATGCACCAATATTCAAATTATAGGGGTTCCAGAAGAAGAAGAGAAAAAGAAAGGGAATGAGAAAATATTTGAAGAGATTATAGTTGAAAACTTCCCTAATACGGGAAAAGAAATAGTTAATCAAGTTCAGGAAGCACAGAGAGTCCCATACAGGATAAATCCAAGGAGAAATATACCAAGACACATATTAATCAAACTGTCAAAATTTAAATACAAAGAAAGCATATTAAAAGCAGCAAGGGAAAAACAACAAATAACACACAAGGGCATCCGCATAAGTTAACAGCTGATTTCTCAGCAGAAACTCTGCAAGCCAGAAGGGAGTGGCAGGAGATACTGAAAGTGATGAAGGAGAAAAACCTGCAACCAAGATTACTCTACCCAGCAAGGATCTCGTTCAGATTTGATGGAGAAATTAAAACCTTTACAGAAAAGCAAAAGCTGAAAGAGTTCAGCACCACCAAACCAGCTTTACAATAAATGCTAAAGGAACTTCTCTAGGCAAGAATCACAAGAGAAGGAAAAGACCTATAATAACAAACCCAAAACAATTTAGAAAATGGGAATAGGAACATACATATCTATAATTACCTTAAATGTAAATGGACTGAATGCTCCCACCAAAAGACACAGATTGGCTGAATGGATACAAAAACAAGACGCATATATTTGCTGTCTACAAGAGACCCACTTCAGACATAGAGACACATACAGACTGAAAGTAAAGGCATGGAAAAAGATATTCCATGCAAATGGAAACCAAAAGAAAGCTGGAGTAGCAATTCTCATATCAGACAAAATAGACTTTAAAATAAAGACTATTAGAAGAGACAAAGAAGAACACTACATAATGATCAAGGGATCGATCCAAGAAGAAGATATAACAATTGTAAATATTTATGCACCCAACATAGGAGCACCTCAATACATAAGGCAAATACTAACAGCCATCAAAGGGGAAACTGACAGTAACACATTCATAGTAGGGGACTTTAACACCCCACTTTCACCAATGGACAGGTCTTCCAAAATGAAAATAAATAAGGAAACACAAGCTTTAAATGATATATTAAACAAGATGGACTTAATTGATATTTATAGGACACTCCATCCCAAAACAACAGAATAGAGTTTTTTCTCATGCAACATCTCATGGAACATTCTCCAGGATAGATCATATCTTGGGTCAAAAATCACGCCTTGATAAATTTAAGAAAATTGAAATTGTATCAAGTATCTTTTCTGACCACAATGCCATGAGACTAGATATCAATTACAGGAAAAGATCTGTAAAAAATACAAACACATGGAGGCTAAACAATACACTACTTAGACTTCCGGGAAGATGGTGGGAGAGTAAGACGTGGAGATCACCTTCCTCCCCACAGATACACCAGAAATACATCTACACGTGGAGCAACTCCTATGGAGCACGTACTGAAGGCTGGCAGAAGAACTCAGACCTCCCAAAAGGCAAGGAACCCTCCACGTACCTGGTTAGGGCAAAAGAAAAAAAAACAGACAAAAGGATAGGGACGGGTACTGCACCAGCGGAAGGGAGCTGTGAAGGAGGAAAAGTGTCCACACACTAGGAAGCCACTTCGTGGGCGGAGACTGCGGGTCGCGGAGTGGGGGAGCATCGCAACCATGGAGGAGAGCACAGCAACAGGGGTGCGGATGGCAAAGCGGAGAGATTCCAGCGCAGAGGATCGGGGCCGACTGGAACTCACCAGCGGAGAGGCTTGTCTGCTTGCCTGCCGGGGCAGATGGGGCTGGGAGCTGAGGCTCGGGCTTCGGTTGGATCCCAGGGAGAGGCCTGGGGCTGGTGGTGTGAACACAGCCTGCAGGGGGTTAGTGCGCCACGGCTAACCAGGAGAGAGTCTGGGGAAAAGTCTGGACCTGCCGAAGAGGCAAGAGACTTTTTCTTCCCCCTTTGTTTCCCGGTGCGCGAGGAGAGGGGATTAAGAACGCTGCTTAAGGGAGCTCCAGAGATGGGCGCGAGCTGTGGCTAAATGTGCGGACCCCAGAGACAGACGTGAGACGCTAAGGCTGTTGCTGCTGCCACTGAGGGGCCTGTGTGCGAACACAGGTCACTATCCACACCCCCTTCCGGGGAGCATGTGCAGCCTGCCGCTGCCATGGTCCCGGGATCCAGGGACAACTCCCCCAAGAGAATGCACGGCGTGCCTCAGGCAGGCAACGTCACGTCGGCCTCTGCCACCACAGGCCCGCCCCGCACTCCATGATCCTCCCTACCCCCGGCCTGAGTGAACCAGAGCCTCCGAATAAGTGGCTCCTTTAACCCCATCCTGTCTGAGCAAAGAACAGAGGCCCTCCAGTGACCTACATGCACAGGCAGGGCCAAATCCAAAGCTGAGCCCCTGGGAGCTGTGAGAACAAAGAAGTGAAAGGGAAATCTCTCCCAGCAGCCTCGAAAACAACGGATTAAAGCTCCACAATGAACTTGATGTACACTGCATCTGTGGAACACATGAATATACAACGAATCATCCCAAATTAAGGAGCCATGTGGATGAAAGGCTCTTGGTGCTGCAGCCAGGAGTTAGTGCTGTGCCTCTGAGGTGGGAGAGCCACCTTCAGGACATTGGTCCACAAGAGGCCTCCCAGCTCCACATAATATCAAATGGCGAAAATCTCCCAGAGATCTCCATCTCAACACCAGCACCCAGCTTCACTCAACGACCAGCAAGCTACAGTGCTGGACATCCTATGCCAAACAACTAGCAAGACAGGAACACAACCCCACCCATTAACAGAGAGGCTGCCTAAAATCATACTAAGTCTACAGACACCCCAAAACACACCACCAGACGTGAACCTGCCCACTAGAGAGACAAGATCCAGCCTCATCCACCAGAACACAGACACTGGTACCCTCCACCAGGAAGCCTACACAACCCACTGAACCAACCTTAGCCCTGGGAACAGACACAAACAACAACAGTAACTATGAACCTTCAGCCTGCAAAAAGGAGACCCCCAAACACAGTAAAATAAACAAAATGAAAAGACAGAAAAACACACAGCAGATGAAGGAGCAAGTTAAAAACCCACCAGACCTAACAAATGAAGAGGAAATAGGCAGTCTACCTGAAAAAGAATTCAGAATAATGATAGTAAGGATGATCCAAAATCTTGGAAATAGAATAGACAAAATGCAAAAAACAGTTAACAAGGACCTAGAAGAACTAAAGATGAAACAAACAATGATGAATAACACAATAAATGAAAGGAAAAATACTCTAGATGGAATCAATAGCAGAATAACTGAGGCAGAAGAACGGATAAGTGACCTGGAAGATAAAAGAGTGGAAATAACTACTGCAGAGCAGAATAAAGAAAAAAGAATGAAAAGAACTGAGGACAGTCTCAGAGACCTCTGGGACAACATTAAAAACACCAACATTTGAATTGTAGGCGTTCCAGAAGAAGAAGAGAAAAAGAAAGGGAATGAGAAAATATTTGAAGAGATTATAGTTGAAAACTTCCCTAATATGGGAAAGGAAAAAGTTAATCAAGTCCAGGAAGCACAGAGAGTCCCATACAGGATAAATCCAAGGAGAAATACGCCAAGACACATATTAATCAAACTGTCAAAAATTAAATACAAAGAAAGCATATTAAAAGCAGCAAGAGAAAAACAACAAATAACACACAAGGGAATCCCCATAAGGTTAACAGCTGATCTTTCAGCAGAAACTCTGCAAGCCAGAAGGGAGTGGCAGGACATATTGAAAGTGTTGAAGGAGAAAAACCTGCAACCAAGATTACTCTACCCAGCAAGGATCTCATTCAGATTTGATGGAGAAATTAAAACCTTTACAGACAAGCAAAAGCTGAGAGAGTTCAGCACCACTGAACCAGCTATACAACAACTGCTAAAGGAACTTCTCTAGGTAAGAAACACAAAAGAAGGTAAAGACCTACAATAATGAACCCAAAACAATTAAGAAAATGGGAATGGGAACACACATATCGATAATTATCTTAAATGTAAATGGACTAAATGCTCCCGCCAAAAGACACAGATTGGCTGAATGGATACAAACACAAGACACATATATTTGCTGCCTACAAGAGACCCACTTCAGACATAGAGACACATACAGACTGAAAGAAAAGGGATGGAAAAGGTATTTCATACAAATGGAAACAAAAAGAAAGCTGGAGTAGCAATTCTCATATCAGACAAAATAGACTTTAAAATAAAGACTATTACAAGAGACAAAGAAGGACACTACATAATGATCAAGGGATCGATCCAAGAAGAAGATATAACAATTGTAAATATTTATGCATCCAACATAGGAGCACCTCAATACATAAGGTAAATACTAACAGCCATAAAAGGGGAAACTGACAGTAACACATTCATATTAGGGGACTTTAACACCTCACTTTCACCAATGGACAGATCATCCAAAATGAAAATAAATAAGGAAACACAAGCTTTAAATGATACATTAAACAAGATGGACTTAATTGATATTTATAGGACATTCCATCCAAAAACAACAGAATACACATTTATCTCAAGTGCTCATGGAACATTCTCCAGGAGAGATCATATCTTGGGTCACAAAAGAAGCCTTGGTAAATTTAAGAGAATTGAAATTGTATCAAGTATCTTTTCCGACCACAATGCCATGAGGCTAGATATCAATTACAGGGAAAGATCTATAAAAAATACAAACACATGGGGGCTAAACAATATACTACTTAATAACGAAGTGATCACTGAAGAAATCAAAGAGGAAATCAAAAAATACCTAGAAACAAAAGACAATGGAGACATGATGACTCAAAATCTATGGAATGCAGCAAAAGCAGTTCTAAGAGGGATGTTTATAGCAATACAATCCTACCTTAAGAAACAGGAAACATCTCGAATAAACCACCTAACCTTGCACCTAAAGCAATTAGAGAAATAAGAACAAAAAAACATCAAAGTTAGCAGAAGGAAAGAAATCATAAAAAACAGATCAGAAATAAATGAAAAAGAAATGAAGGAAACGATAGCAAAGATCAATAAAACTAAAAGCTGGTTCTTTGGAAGGATAAACAAAATTGATAAACCATTAGCGACACTCATCAGGAAAAAAAGGGAGAACACTTAAATCAATAGAATTAGAAATGAAAAAGGAAAAGTAAAAACTGACACCGCAGAAATACAAAAGATTATGAGAGATTACTACAAGCAACTCTATGCCAATAAAATGGACAACCTGGAAGAAATGGACAAATTCTTAGAAAGGCACAACCTGCCAAGACTGAATCAGGAAGAAATAGAAAATATGAACAGACCAATCACAAGCACTGAAATTGAAACTGTGATTAACAATCTTCCAACAAGCAAAAGCCCAGGACCAGATGGCTTCAGAGATGAATTCTATCAAACATTTAGAGAAGAGCTAAAACCTATCCTTCTCAAACTCTTCCAAAATATAGCAGAGGGAGGAACACTCCCCAACTCATTCTACGAGACCACCATCACCCTGATACCAAAACCATACAAGGATGTCACAAAGAAAGAAAACTACAGGCCAATATCACTGATGAACATAGATGCAAAAATCCTCAACAAAATACTAGCAAATACAATCCAACAGCACATTAAAAGGATCATACACCATGATCAAGTGGGGTTTATTCCAGGAATGCAAGGATTCTTCAATATATGCAAATCAGTCAACATGGTACACCATATTAACAACTTGAAGGAGAAAAACCATATGATCTTCTCAATAGATGCAGAGAAATCTTTCAACATAATTCAACATCCATTTATGAGAGAAACCCTGCAGAAAGTAAGCATAGAGGGAACTTTCCTCAACATAATAAAGGCCATATATGACAAACCCACAGCCAACATCGTCCTCAATGGTGAAAAACTGAAAGCATTTTCACTAAGATCAGTAACGGCAATGTTGCCCACTCTCACCACTCTTATTCAACATAGTTTTGGAAGTTTTAGCCACAGCAATCAGGGAAGAAAAGGGAATAAAAGGAATCCAAATCAGAAAAGAAGAAGTAAAGCTGTCACTCTTTGCAGATGACATGATACTATACATAGAGAATCCTAAAGATGCTACCAGAAAACTACTAGAGCTAATCAATGAATTTGGTAAAGTAGCAGGATACAAAATTAGTGCACAGAAATCTCTGGCATTCCTATACACTAATAATGAAAAATCTGAAAGTGAAATCAAGAAAACACTCCCATTTACCATTGCAACAAAAAGAATAAAATATCTAGGAATAAACCTACCTAAGGAGACAAAAGATCTGTATGCAGAAAATTATAAGACACTGATGAAAGAAATTACAGATGATACAAATAGATGGAGAGATATACCATGTTCTTGGATTGGAAGAATCAACATTGTGAAAATGACTCTACTACCCAAAGCAATCTATAGATTCAATGCAATCCCTATCAAACTACCACTGGCATTTTTCAGAGAATTAGCACAAAAAATTTCACAATTTGTATGGAAACACAAAAGACCCCGAATAGCAAAAACAATCTTGAGAACGAAAAACGGAGCTGGAGGAATCAGGCTTCCTGACTTCAGACTATACTACAAAGCTAGAATAATCAAGACAGTATGGTACTGGCACAGAAACAGAAATATAGATCAATGGAACAGGATAGAAAGCCCAGAGATAAACCCACGCACATATGGTCACATTATCTTTGATAAAGGAGGCAGGAATGTACAGTGGAGAAAGGACAGCCTCTTCAATAAGTAGTGCTGGGAAAACTGGACAGCTACATGGAAAAGTATGAGATTAGATCACTCCCTAACACCATACACAAAAATAAGCTCAAAATGGATTAAAGACCTAAATGTAAGGCCAGAAACTATCAAACTCTTAGAGGAAAACATAGGCAGGACACTCTATGACATAAATAACAGCAAGGTCCTTTTTGACCCACCTCCTAGAGAAATGGAAATAAAAACAAAAATAAACAAATGGGACCTAATGAAACTTAAAAACTTTTGCGCAGCAAAGGAAACCATAAAGAAGACCAAAAGACAACCCTTAGAATGGGAGAATATATTTGCAAATGAAGCAACTGACAAAGGATTAATCTCCAAAATTTATAAGCAGCTCATGCAGCTCAATAACAAAAAAACAAACAACCCAACCCAAAAATGGACAGAAGACCTAAATAGACATTTCTCCAAAGGAGAGATACAGACTGCCAACAAACATATGAAAGAATGCTCAACATCACTAATCCTTAGAGAAATGCTAATCAAAACTACAATGTGATATCATCTCACACCAGTCAGAATGGCCATCATCAAAAAATCTAGAAACAATAAATTCTGGAGAGGGTGTGGAGAAAAAGGAATCGTCTTACACTGTTGGTAGAAATGTAAATTGATACAGCCACTGTGGAGAACAGTATGGAGGTTCCTTAAAAATCTATAAATAGAACTACCATATGACCCAGCAATCCCACTACTGGGTATATACCCTGAGAAAACCATAATTCAAAAAGAGTCATGTACCAAAATGTTCATTGCAGCTCTATTTACAATAGCCCAGAGATGGAAACAACCTAAGTGTCCTTCATCGGATGAATGGATAAAGAAGATGTGGCACATATATACAATGGAATATTACTCAGCCATAAAAAGAAACGAAATTGAGCTGTTTGTAATGAGGTGGATAGACCTAGAGTCTGTCATACAGAGTGAAGTAAGTCAGAAAGAAAAAGACAAATGCCGTATGCTAACCCATATATATGGAATTTAAGAAGAAAAATATGTCATGAAAAACCTAGGGGTGAAACAGGAATAAAGACACAGACTTACTACAGAATGGAGTTGAGGCTATGGGGAGGGGGAAGGGTAAACTGTGACAAAGCGAGAGAGAGGCATGGACATATATACACTACCAAACATAAGGTAGATAGCTAGTGGGAAGCAGCTGCAAAGCACAGGGAGATCAGCTCCGTGCTTTGTGACCGCCTGGAGGGGTGGGATAGGGAGGGTGGGAGGGAGGGAGACGCAAGTGGGAAGAGATATGGAACATATGTATATATATAACTATTTCATTTTGTTGTGAAGCTGAAACTAACATACCATTGTAAAGCAATTATACTCCAATAAAGATGTTAAAAAAGTACACTACTTAATAACAAAGTGATAACTGAAGAAATCAAAGAGGAAATAAAAAAATACCTAGAAACAAATGACAATGGAGACAGAATGACCCAAAACCTATGGGATGCAGCAATAGCACTTCTAAGCGGGAAGTTTATAGCAATACAAGCCCACCTTAAGAAGCAGGAAACATCTCGAATAAACAACCTGAACTTGCACCTAAAGCAATTAGAGAAAGCAGAACAAAAAAACCCCAAAGTTAGCAGAAGGAAAGAAATCATAAAAATCAGATCAGAAATAAATTGAAAAGAAATGAAGGAAACAATAGCAAAGATCAATAAAACTAAAAGCTGGTTCTTTGAGGAGATAAACAAAATTGATAAACCATTAGCCAGACTCATCAAGAAAAAAAAGAAGAAGACTCAAATCAATAGAATTAGAAATGAAAAAGGAGAAGTAACTCCTGACACTGCAGAAATACAAAAGATCATGAGAGATTACTACAAGCAACTCTATGCCAATTAAATGGACAACGTGGAAGAAATGGACAAATGGACAAATTCTTAGAAATGCACAAAATGCCAAGACTGAATCAGG
Organism: Delphinus delphis; assembly: GCF_949987515.2. Lineage (NCBI taxonomy): Eukaryota > Metazoa > Chordata > Mammalia > Artiodactyla > Delphinidae > Delphinus > Delphinus delphis. The sequence goes on along the minus strand of NC_082699.1, from coordinate 31,938,043 downwards.
AAGAAATAGAAAATATGAACAGACCAATCACAAGCACTGAAATTGAAACTGTGATTAAAAATCTTCTAAGAAACCAAAGACCAGGACCAGATGGCTTCACAGGCAAATTCTATCAAACAATTAGGAAAGAGCTAACACCTATCCTTCTCAAAACTCTTCCAAAATATAGCAGAGGGAGGAACACTCCCAAATTCCTTCTACGAGGCCACCATCACCTTGATACCAAAACCAGACAAGGATGTCACAAAGAAAGAAAACTACAGGTCAATATCACGGATGAACATAGATGCAAAAATCCTCAACAAAATACTAGCAAACAGAATCCAACAGCACATTAAAAGAATCATACACCATGATCAAGTGAGGTTTATTCCAGAAATGGAAGGATTCTTCAATATATGCAAATCTATCAAAGTGATAAACCATATTAACAAATTGCAGGAGAAAAACCATATGATCATCTCAATAGATGCAGACAAAGCTTTTGACAAAATTCAACACTGATTTATGATAAAAACTCTTCAGAAAGTAGGCATAGAGGGTACTTTCCTCAACATAATAAAGTCCATATATGACAAGTCCACAGCCAACATCATCCTTCATGGTGAATAGCTGAGAGCATTTCCACTAAGATCAGGAACAAGACAAGGTTGCCCACTCTCACCACTCTCATTCAACATAGTTTTGGAAGTTTTAGCCACAGCAATCAGGGAAGAAAAGGAAATTAAAGGAATCCAAATCGGAAAAGAAGAATTAAAGCTGTCACCGTTTGCAGACGACATGATACTATACATAGAAAATCCTAAAGATGTTACCAGAAAACTACTAAAGCTAATCAATGAATTTGGTAAAGTAGCAGGATACAATTAGTGCACAGAAATCTCTGGCATTCCTATACACTAATGATGAAAAATCTGAAAGTGAAATCAAGAAAACACTCCCATTTACCATTGCAACAAAAAGAATAAAATATCTAGGAATAAACCTACCTAAGGAGACAAAAGATCTGTATGCAGAAAATTATAAGACACTGATGAAAGAAGTTAAAGACGATACAAATAGATGGAGAGATATACCATGTTCTTGGATTGGAAGAATCAACATTGTGAAAATGATTACTACCCAAAGCATCTATAGATTCAATGCAATCCCTATCAAACTACCACTGGCATTTTTCACAGAACTAGAACAAAAAATTTCACAATTTGTATGGAAACACAAAAGACCCCGAATAGCCAAAGCAATCTTGAGAATGAAAAATGAAGCTGGAGGAATCAGGCTTCCTGACTTCAGACTATACTACAAAGCTACAGTAATCGAGACAATTTGGTACTGACACAAAAACAGAAATATAGATCAATGGCACAGGATAGAAGACCCAGAGATAAACCCATGCACCTATGGTCACCTTATCTTTGATAAAGGGGGCAGGAATGTACAGTGGAGAAAGGACAGCCTCTTCAATAAGTGGTGCTGGGAAAACTGGAAAGGTACATGTAAAAGTATGAGATTAGATCACTCCCTAACACCACACTCAAAAATAAGTTCAAAATGGATTAAAGACCTAAATGTAAGGCCAGAAACTATCAAACTCTTAGAGGAAAACATAGGCAGAACACTCTATGGCATAAATCACAGCAAGATCCTTTCTGACCCACCTCCTAGAGAAATGGAAATAAAAACAAAAATAAACAAATGGGACCGAATGAAACTTCAAAGCTTTTGCACAACAAGGAAACCATAAGCAAGACCAAAAGACAACACTCAGAATGGGAGAAAATATTTACCAATGAAGCAACTGACAAAGGATTAATTTCCAAAATTTACAAGCAGCCCATGCAGCTCAATAACAAAAAAACAACCCAATCCAAAAATGGACAGAAGATCTAAATAGACATCTCTCCAAAGAAGATATACACACTGCAAACGAACACATGAAAGAATGCTCAACGTCATTAATCATTAGAGAAATGCAAATCAAAACTACAATGAGATATCATCTCACACCAGTCAGAATGGCCATCATCAAAAAATCTAGAAACAATAAATTCTGGAGAGGGTGTGGAGAAAAGGAACACTCTTGCACTGCTGGTGGGAATGTGAAGTGGTACAGCCTATATGGAGAACAGTATGGAGGTTCCTTAAAAAACTACAGATAAAACTACCATATGACCCAGCAATCCCACTACTGGGCATATACCCTGAGATAACCAAAATTCAAAAAGAGTCATGTACCAAAATGTTCATTACAGCTCTATTTACAATAGCCCAGAGATGGAAACATCCTAAGTGCCCATGATTGCATGAATGGATAAAGAAGATAGCACATATATACAATGGAATATTACTCAGCCATAAAAAGAAACGAAATTGAGCTATTTGTAATGAGGTGGATAGACCTAGAGTCTGTCATACAGAGTGAAGTAAGTCAGAAAGAGAAAGACAAATAACGTATGCTAAGCCATATATATGGAATTTAAGAAAAAAAATATCATGAAGAACCTAGGGGTAAGACAGTAATAAAGACACAGACCTACTGGAGAACGGACTTGAGGATATGGGGGGGGGAAGGGTGAACTGTAACAGGGCGAGAGAGAGGCATGGACATATATACACTACCAAATGTAAAATAGATAGCTAGTGGGAAGCAGCCGCATGGCACAGGGATATCGGCTCGGTGCTTTGTGACAGCCTGGAGGAGTGGGATAGAGAGGGTGGGAGGGAGGGAGAAGCAAGAGGGAAGAGATATGGGAACATATGCATATATATAACTGATTCACTTTGTTATAAAGCAGAAACTAACACACCATTGTAAAGCAATTATACCCCAATAAAGATGTTAAAAAAAAAAATCAGTGATCAGAATTACTGTAATTGGTCTTATTCTACATATTTCTCTTTACATTTTAGCTTAGTGACTCTTGGCCGAAAGATGTGTTCTAAAAGAATTTTCTGGTATTTGAGGGAGGTCAGATTTACATTCTTCCTTTAAAATTTTGTTGAGAGCGATTATCTATTGGCATTATACTAGGTTCTGGTGACACAAAAGCTAGTATAAGAGATGACTTGTATTGCCATTTATTGAAGAATGAAGAAAGTAATGATAACAGTACTTTGCTTTAAGCACTATAGAGGTAGGTATTGAGGGTTCCCGGTGGGGGGTGGGGGTGGATAAAATCACATTGTTACATTGGGAACGGTTTGCCAGAAGAGGATACTGTGGGGCTGAGTATAGGGTCAGAAAGAGACAAAATGCTGTGCAAATGTTTCAATGCATAAGCCTGCGATGCCAACTCAAGAAAGACCACTTATTTTTGTTAAGCTGTAGTGAAGAATAAATATGGGGAAGCAGCAAGAAATATACCGATATGATTATGAAAGGCTTATATATCTAGGTAGGTGTTTGAATTTTATACTAACATTTGTGTATTTTTTTGGGGGGGCTGCACCCCACAGCATGTTTGATCTTAGTTTCTCAACCAGGGATCAAACCCGCGCCCCGTGCAGTGGAAGGGCCGAGTCTTAACCACTGGACCACCAGGGAAATTCCTAACATTATGTATTTTTGAAGGAGACTGATACATTTGCATTCTAGAAATATCACTGGAGGAGAAGTTTGGAGGATAGTTGGAGGAGAGGGCATACTGGAGTAAAATTAGGAGAGACTTTTATGATTCAGGAGATACTAATGAATACTGGTGGTATGTCATTGGTAGTGAAATGTCGAAGTATATAATTAACATATTTTAGAAAGATGGAATGTTCAGGGTTTACATGGATTGGATGTAGGGAATCAGCTATAAGGAGGCATCTAGGATAAATTTTATCCTAACTTAGACAATTTTTTCACTAGTATCATTGTCTACTGTGATTGGAGATAACAGAAGAGAAATGTTTGGGGAGCAGGGAAGAGGAATGGGGTGATAAGATGATAAGTTCAATTGAGTGTAATGTGGAATATTCAAGTAAAATGTTTAGTAAGAAGTTAGTTACATATTTCAGGAGCTCATTGGAAATAAGGCTGCTGAGTAAATGTATATTTGTGTGTCATCAGAAAGTTTGACTGTTGCAGGCTTTGGCTTGGAGAAGCTTACTGTGATATCAGAGCATGTGATACTAGCATTTAATGATGATTACAAGAAGATTAGCTTACAAAAGGATACTGATAAACAGCAGAGGCTAGGCAAAAAGAATGCCACCAGGAGAGAATGGGGAGAAAGTTAAAAGTGTATGTGTATAAATATGTTTAAGGGTTTTTGCCCTATGATCTGCCTTGGCTGATGTTCTTCTATTGTTGTTGTTCTTTAGAATGTCAAAAAGATTTCGAAACTTTAATAACACTTCATGGTAATGAAAAATATAAGGGTAATTTTCTCAGAAGAATGATTCTTAACATTTTGGGAAACTTGATAATCTGATGATAGATGTGAATTCTATACCAAAGGAAAAATCTACATACTAACTGTGTTTGTCAAAGTTTTTGGCTCGTTGATTTAGAGAATGATTTTTTTTTCCATTCTTATCCCAGAAAAGAGTTCATATTCTTATAGGACAGGCAACAGTATTTATGGTCTTACTCAAGAGAATATGTTAACTCTTCTGCTCTCTGTCATAATATAGTCAAAAGGAACTTGTACCATCCAGTTTCCCCAGAATATCATTTTGGGATCAGATTAAAAGAAGTGACAGTTATATTGGGGCATCTGAGATCCAGTGCATGTGAGATAAATTCTACGAAAATTCATAGGCTTGACACATCAGTGGAAGTTTTAGGGGTTGAATGATTTGAAGCATGCTGAAACATCCTTCCAATGTAAAGTATAAATGATTGCATCTCACACCTTCCACTAGTAAGAAGGAAGTATAAGGGGAGATAATGTAATATCATAATTGGGAATATGCTTTAACATATTATGGAAGAACAAGGAAAGCTGCAGTCTTTAAGTGAGAGTAGAAGAAGAAAGGAATCTGAAATAGGTCCAGGCTGTGATGCCAACAACCCTGACATTTGCATCATACTCTCTGGCAAACCTATGTTACTAAGTGTAACTCTGGTGGGAAAATATGCCATGTGAATTTTATGTCATATTCAACTGGGAGAATTACAGTATAGATCCTAGAATTCTGGAGCTGTGCCATACCATGGGCAGCAGCAAATTCAACACCATTCAAAGAAAAAGTGCCCTCTTAGATATGACACACGTGACGAAAGGACATCAAATGACAGTGTTGCCGGAACTATCCATTATGAGCTGAATTATCTCAGACTAATCATTTCATAAGGGTGTATGAGTGAGGAGTGGGGTCAGGAGAGGAGAAACAGGAGTAAAATTCATAAGCTAGAAGTAATACATCTGGGATGGGCATAGGAGGACCAGAGAATACATGTAAGTTGCATGAGCAAGTAGCTCAACTCCCCTGTCATTTACCACTTGGTTGGCTGTACCACTCCCTCAGCTTACACTGGTTTCTTTAAGATTAGCTGATGGAATAGGAAAATGTCAAAACTTGATTCGGGACTTGGTTAGCTTGGTATATGGATGAGAGCTGAAGATGAACTGTTGCTGCCTTATAGCCCTGCTCAGATATGGCCTTGAAAGGCAGTAATGAGGAGAAATTCTCCCACTGTGCCGATCTTCAGGTGGTGTACTTGGTCACTCATTTTTTTATGAAAAGAGAAATAGCTAATGTTAAGAATATGTATGAGCCATGGAGAATGACTAGGCTGTTGTTCAGACACCTACAAAAAAATATTGAAAGATCAGTGACAAAGAAGTTTGAGGAGGAGGCATGTGGATGGGCTATGAGAGTGAGAACAAAGAGTCAATATCACCAGAAACAATATCACAAAACAGGCCCTAACCAATAAATAAAGAATATGATGTGACCAGCTGATATCAGTCAGACTATCTTCAACCATACCTGGTGCCAGCACAATAGGTTTCTGATCAGGAAAGCCATGGTAAAAGAGATAGAGGCTGGGTTTCCTTGGTGGCGCAGTGGTTGAGAATCCACCTGCGGATGCAGGGGACACGGGTTCATGCCCCGGTCTGGGAAGATCCCACATGCCGCAGAGCGGCTAGGCCCGTGAGCCATGGCCGCTGGGCCTACGCGTCCAGAGCCTGTGTTCTGCAATGGGAGAGGCCACAACAGTGAGAGGCCCGCATACTGCAAAAAAAAAAAAAAAAAAAAAAAGAGATAGAGGCTATGCGTGGAACAAATTAAGGCTATTGCCACTGCCAACTATACAACCTGACACATATGCAACAGACATCCAAGTTGGGCACTTGATATAGCCCCAACTTTCAAGAAAGTCAGCTAGCCAACTTGCAACTTGGATATATGAAATTGATTTATTTTTATCAAAATTGATATATTTTGGTCACAAGTGTGCCTTTCTTGCACATAGCCTCAGACAACACTTTTAACAAGGACTTTCAGATTATTTGCTGTATAGTCACAGCTTCTCATCTGACAGAATGATGGAAGAGCCTTGTTGAAAGCAGAGCTAAGGAGCTAGCTTGGAGAAAATATCCTGCAGGAATGCGACATCATCCTGCAGGACATAGTATATAGATTAAATCAATAGTCATTATATGATGCTGTGTTACCAGTAGGTAAAATACACTGACCCAGGATCCAAGGAGTTGAAGTATGAGTGGCTATGCTCCCCATGATCCACTTGGGGAAATTTATACATCCTGGTCTTGCAACTCCAGAATTTGAGACTGCTTCTCATATTGGGATCCCTCTAGCAGTGAACATAACCTGTGACTGCTACCCAATTACTCTGAGTTCCTCATGGCAAAGATTAGTAGGAAGGAAAGGAGTCACAATTGTGGTAAGGGTAATTGACCCTGAAGGTCAGGAGGAGTAGTTGAGTAATAGGAGCAGAAAAAAAAATCCAAACATTTGAGAACATTTCTGAGGATGAGGGTAATTATAATAGGTAGTAGAGGATGAGGAGGAAGATGATAAATTGAGCTTGGCGGATGTTGTGTTGTACTGCCCAGATTCAGGCACCCATTTCCCAACTTGCTATGACTATTGTATACAGATGGTTCACAGCTAAATCTCTCCCAGGAAATTCCTTTGGATTGCTACACTGAAAGTTCTTCTCCCTTGTGGAGAAAGCCAGAATCCAATAGCTGGTTGAAGCAGGAGTGCAAAGGCACAGACCCCTTGCTTTGATTTGGGACAACTCCAAAATTCCATTTTCCTAATTTTTCACTCCTTCCCAGATGTTTTTTCTCTAGAGTACTCTCTAACACATTATTGCACCCAAATCCCCTCACAGCATTTGTTTCTTCAACAACTTTACCTGAAACATTACTCCTGCTGCTTTAAAGCTTTCTCAAAACTTTCTAAAGATACAAAAATAAAATGAACTTTTCAAAAGCAGAATTTCTATACAGATTTATTAAGAATTAATTGACATACAATAAACTTCACATATTTCAAATGCACAATTTAATGAGTTTTGACATATGTATATGCCCATGAAACCATGATCAAAACAACATACTGAACGTATCCATCATCCCCAAAGATTCCTTCTGCCCCTTTGTAATTCCTACCTTCTATTCCAATCCCCTTGCCACCCCAAAGCAACCGCTGATCTGCAGACTGTCACTATATATTAGTTTGTATTTTCTGGAATTTTATGTAAATTGAATCATACAGTATGCAATCTTCTTTTTTGTCTTGCTTCTTATACTTAGCATAATTATTTTGAGATCCATTCCATGGTACTGCATGTATCTATAAATGTATTTCCTTTTAAAAAAATTATTGATTATCCCATTGATACAGCACAGTTTGTTTTCCATTTCATTCATTGATGAACATCTGGGTTGTTTCCAGTTTGTTTCCAGCTTTATTACAAATAAAGCTGCTATGAACATCCATGTACAAATATTTGTATAAACATATGTTTTAATTTCCTTTGGGTAATAAAGACTGGATTGGCTGGGTCATAGATGAGGTGTATGTTTTTTTTGTTTGTATGTTTTGCTTTTTTCTTTTTTTGAATTTTATTTATTTTTTATACAACAGGTTCTTATTAATAATCTATTCTACACATATCAGTGTATACATGTCAATCCCTATCTCCTAATTCATCCCACCGGAGGTGTAAGTTTAATGTTTTGAAACATATCAAATTATTTTCCAAAATGGTTGTGCCATTTTTTATTTACACTAGTGGTGCATGTGAGTTCAAGTTCCCATACATTCTCACTAACACTTGATATAATATTTGTTTATTTTATAAATAAATATAATTATTTATTTTTAAATTTTATAGGAGTATAGTTGATTTATAATGCTGTGTTAGTTTCAGGTGTACAACATAATGATTCAGTTATACATATACATATATTTATTCTTTTTCAGATTCTTTTCCCATATAAGTTATTACAAAATATTGAGTAGAATTCCCTGTGCTATAGAGTAGGTCCTTGTTGGTTATCCATTTTATATATAGTAGTGTGTGTATGTTAATCCCAAGCTTCTAATTTATCTCTCCCCCTCCTCCACATTTCCCCTTTGGTAACCATAAATTTGTTTTTGAAATTTGTGTGTCTGTTTCTGTTTTGTAAATAAGTTTATTTACACCATTAAAAAAATTAGGTTCCACTTATGAGTGATATGATATTGGTCTTCATCTGACTTACTTCACTTAGTATGATAATCTTGATGTCCATCCATGTTGTTATAAATGGCATTATTTTCTTCATTTTCATGGTTGAGTAATGTTCCATTGTATATATGTATCACACTTTATCCATTCCTGTGTTGATGGACATCTAGGTGGCTTCCATGTCCTGGCTATTGTAAATAGTGCTGTAATGAACATTGGGGTGCATGCGTCTTTCTGAATTATGGTTATCTCCAGATATATGCTCAGGAGTGGGATTTCTGGATCATATGGTAGTTTTTTAAACAACCTCCATAGTTCCATAGTGGTTGTACAAATTTATGTTCCCACCAACAATGTAGGAAGGTACTTTTTTTCTACACACCCTTTCCAGCATTTACTTTTTGTAGACTTCTTGATGATGGCTATTCTGACTTGTGTGATGTGTTACTACATTGCAGTTTTGATTTCTCTGATAATTAATGATGTAAAGCATATTTTCATGTACTTTTTGCCATCTGTATGTTTTCTTTGGAGAAATGTCTATTTAGAACTTCTGCCCATTTTTTGATTGTGTTGTTTGTTTTTTTTGACATAGAGCTGTGTTAGCTGTTCCTATATTTTGGAGATTAACCCCTGGTCGGTTGCTTCGTTTGCAAATATTTTCTCCCATTCTGTGGGTTGCCTTTTCATTTTGTTTATGGTTTCTCTTGCTGTGCAAAAGCTTTTAAGTTTAATTAGATCCTGTTTGTTTATTTTTGTTTTTATTTTCATTACTCTAGTTGGTGGAGTGAAAAAGATCTTGCTGCAACTTATGTCAAAGAGTGTTCTGCCTATGTTTTCCTCTAAGATTTTTATAGTGTCTGGTCTTACCTTTAGGTCTTTTGATCCATTTTGAGTTTATTTTAGTGTATGCTGTTAGAGAATGTTCTAATTTCATTGTTTTACATGTAGCTGTCCAGTTTTCCCAGGACCATTATTGAAGAGACTGTCTTTACTCCATTATATATTCTTGCCAGTCTTTTTAATTTTGACCACTCTAATAGGTATAAAGTGATATTTTATTATGGTTTTGGTTTGCATATACCTAATAACAAATAATGCTAAGGATGTTTTATTGTACTTATTTGTCATCCCTATTGTCTTCATTATTAATGGATTCCAGATATGTGAATTCATCTGCTTGCTAAAATTTATTTGTAATCCAAAAAGTCAGTATTTGGGGCACTTTAGTGGACATTTGGGGGCATAAACAAAGGGGCAAAAGGTTTTGAATTGTCACAAGTGTGCTTGCACTAAATCCCAGTTAAGGTGGAAAATGGAAACTATCCTCTGCTGTCTCCTTTCAACTCCAATATAGGAATGACCAGAGGATGGAAATAATAGGTGACAGTGCAGTGTAATGCAAGAAGATCCCCAGAGCCACTTGAATGGGGTTTTAATCCCAACTATCATGTCTGTTAGTGGGGTGACCTCAGGCAAGTCATTTCACACACCTGAATCTTTTCTCTTTTATAAAATAAAGAAAATAGAACATATCAGGATGACTTGTTTCTAGTATTTAACATTTAATCTGTGTTAGGTGTATATATCTACATCTACATCTGTCTGTCATCAATTTATCTATATAGTTCCCCTAGAAGCAATGATTCAGTATTCTCTAATTCAGTGTCCACTGTGACTTTATAATGAGAATCAAGTGTACTTTCTTTGTTGAAGTATCTGTTCAAATATTTCACCCATATTGAAATTTGATTATGTATTTTCTTAGTGTTGAGTTTTGAGAGTTCTAGATACTGTGTTTGACAGATACATGCTTTGCAAATCTTCTCCACAGAAGATTTTGACATATCTTTTTATTCCCTTTATAGTGCCTTTTGGAGAGGAGAGAATTTTAATTTTTATGAAGCCAAATTTATCTATTTGTTCTTTAATTAATTGGGCTTTTTGTGTTGTATATAATAATTCTTTACTAACCTAAAGTTACAAAGATTTTCTCCTTGCCATTTTTATAGTTTAGGTTTTATATTTAGGTCTACTATCCATTTCAAATTAAATTTTATACTTGGTGGTGAGTATTCATCCCCATTTATTTATTCTTTGCATATGGGTATCCTCTTTTTCCTTTTTTTAACACTATATGTTGGAAAGACTATCCTTTTTGTATTGTATTGCCTTTGCACATTTGTCAAGATTAGTTGTCCATACATATGAGGTTATTTGTGGATTATCTGTTTTATCCTATTACTCCATTTGTCTATCTTGAGGGCCATACAACATGGTCTTGATTAATGTAGCTTTATAGTAATTGAGTTTACTGTCAGTTCCCTTTGTTATTCTCTTTCAAAGTTGCACTGGCTATCCTAGATGTTTTATACTTTCATATAATTTTAGAATCAACTTACCAAATATTACAATAACTAAATTGCTGGAATGTTGACTGGGATGGTATTTGATCTATAGATAAATTTGGGGAGAATTAATATTTTGAGAATGTTGAGTTTTTAAACCCATGGATACCATATATCTTTCTCTTTAGTTAAGTCTCTATCTCAGGAACATTTTGCCTTATTCTGTGTTTAAGATTCTCACATATTTTCTAAAATTTATCCCTAGTATTTCATAAAAACTGTTACCTTTTTCAAAGTAGTATTTAATCCTATAGTTAATGTCTTTAACATTTTTTTCTGGATAATTTTCCATGTTTGGCATTTTTAGGATGTGAATCAGTGATGGGCCTAGTTAAGTTAATGCAATAAATAAATACAAACAGGAATGTTTATAAATTTTAGTTATTTTAGAATAATTGGATGGATATCACTTATTATTCTTATTCTATTCTACATAGGTGATAAATAAATTGAATAAGACAAAAATGTTCAAGAGTTAAAAATGTTATGTGAATTTTTATACAATAATAATTAGTGGACACAAAGTATTTGCAATCACTCTATTCCCTTTTCTTGAAATAATCTTCATTTTAATCCAATCGCTTTTATTTTGATACATTCTCAATATTTGCTCTAAATATGGAAGCAATTAAACATTAAAAATTTTGTTCCCCAATTTATCATTAAAAATATTTTGAGGGCTTCCCTGGTGGCGCAGTGGTTGAGAGTCCACCTGCCGATGCAGGGGACACGGGTTTGTGCCCCGGTCCGGGAGGATCCCACATGCTGTGGAGCGGCTGGGCCCGTGAGCCATGGCTGCTGAGCCTGCGCATCCGGAGCCTGTGCTCCGCAACGGGAGAGGCCACAACAGTGAGAGGCCCATGTACCACAATATATATATATATATATATAACACAGCTTCTTATAAATTATCAACCTTAAAAGGTGATTTTCTTTGGCATTAAGAAAGCATATAGGTAGCTAAAGGCATAAGTTTTTGAAATCAGACCAATCTGAATTTGAGTACTGATTCTACCACTCAATACATGTTTCAGACTTGGGAAAATTACACTCTCTGGGCTTTAATTTCTTCATCTATAAAATATGCCTGGCATATAATATTTATTTAATTTTTTAGATAATTATAATACAGTTAAATATTTTGTCATTATATCCTTACTTCTTTTACTCCCAGTTTAAGAATAGATGCTCTGTACTAACATGGTACTTTGTGCATCCTCCTATAATACCATTTACTGATACTACATATTAATTGTTTAGCATTTTTTGTCATTATTTGACACAAAAGAATTAATTCATCATTAAGGAGAATGTTTCTTCTCTCTTCTGATGATTCCTTCCAAGAGGACCCTCAATTGCTACCCCATTCCTGGCCCTTTTTCTGAACTCAGGATACTGAGCTCAGTTCCTACTTTGTTCCTCTTGGAGGGGTAAGTGCCTTCTGAGAGCACACATTGTCTGCTCGCCCAAGGAACGGGATCATGTATGTAGAGGCCCAGTCCAGAGTTCTATGATCAGATTGTTATATCTGTCTGGCTCTAGGGTTCAGTGTTAGGCATTAGGAGGACACATTTGCCCCTCACATTAAGCTATATCCCCCAAACTTCTGTTGTCATTTTTTTAAAGTTTAGTTTTGACCCTAAAAATTAAAAAAGAAAGAAAAAAGAAAAAGAAAAAAGGCATATCAGGAACCATTTTGCTTCTTGCACAAGCACATCGTTTTCTTTTAGAAGCATAGATGCAGAATTATAACTTTACCTTGATTTACATTAAGCTAAAACCTATCTTTTTCTTTTAATCTTTAAAACCTTAAAGAAGGTAATATAATTTTCATTATGGAATTGAAATTCAAGTCTCAACTGGTAGAATTATATGCTTTATTGTCACTCTAGTTAAATGTTGTTAAAAAAAATTGGAATTCAGGAAAAAAAACCTCTGACTCTATATGTTCTTATGTACTACTACAGAAATAATTGAAAAACCTTATGTTTCCTTCAAGCCACAGACTTGATGACCTTGGGTATTTTATTTCCTGAATCAATTTCAAATGGTGTCAACCTAGATACCCACTTTCAAAGGATATAGAAAACTGAGGCACTTATTTATATAATTCCATACAAAATTCCATAAGACCATGGAAATAAGATTCTGTGACCAGAATTATATGGATAATGGATGCAAATCTCACTTGTAGTTATGTATGTTAGTGACTAAGGCAGTTGAAATAACTAAGTGGACTAGGTATAGTCTGTTTAATTTAGTCATATAGATAAATGAAACCAATATTTGTTGTTCCAGTTAATATGGTTATCTAACTGATCAAATTGGCACAATTTGATCTGCACTAATAGAACTAGTGCATGTTGGGAGCTACCAGTAATGTGCTTGCATTAAAATAATGTGGATGTTCATTCTGGGTTCAGTATTTCAAATAAATTACTATCTGTAGCAGCCAAGGAAAAGCATATTTGAATTTCTCTGTGAAGATCCATTGGGTCATATGATTCAATTTTTTTTGGTAGTTTTTCTTTGGACTGCTTTGGAATTTTGATAATTTTGGGTAATTGATGCATCACGTGTAACATGTTTGAAGGGAGAATCACATCAAGGTCAATGATAATTACTGTGAAACAGTTGTTTCTGAGAAAATTAAAGTGAGTATGTAGATTTAATTATGGAATACTAAGAGCATAATAATTGATCTCTTTCGTAGTAATATTTTTTCTCTTTGCTTTTAGTAAAAAGAAAAATACGATGTAATAATTCATGAAAATGCAATAACGGATTGTATACAATTTTAAAAAATTCTCAGCAAATGAATTCTCAAGTAATAGATGAAGCACAGAGTGTCTTACTACATCATATTGATAAAGGGTTATGATTATTTATTTATTTAGCAACTTTAGTGATGTCTCAGATAGATAACTTAAAGTACTGGAGATTTGGATATGGGTAATAAGAGAATCCTGATGTTTTGTTGAGGGTGAGTAAACATCACAGAAAGAAGACCTTATAGCCCTTTTTTTCATCACTTTGTCTGGAGTATCCTGCATCATGCCTGGGACATAGTGAGTGTTCACCTAATTTGTTAAATGAGTTGTGAGGTGCAGGTAAGTGGAATTCTAACTTTTTTTCATTTCCTTCTTCTATTTCTCTTTTCATAATATGGGGAAAAGGATGAGTTGAGATAAGATGAAAAACAACCAACCTGAAATAGAAATTATTTAGACAAGCTTATCCTGGTTTTGTGAGACAAGGGTTGGGGGTCCTTAGAGTAACTTTGATTTGTAATATGCCAAACAAGTGCTACTGTCTTAATTTAGGCATTGGAAGTAGTTTACAGTGACATACTACCATATATATTGTAGTCAGACTCCAACTTGGAGAGTTGGGAAAATTTGTCCTTCTGGTCTCTGTAACCTCAGTTCCTGAAGGATAACCATCTTTTTTCTTTCAATTCAGAGATTTAGTGCATATTTATCTCCAACAGATCACAGTCCCAACCCTATTGTTCTAGCCAGATCTAGTCTTCTACCTGAAATAAATCCACTTTCACTGTAATGAAAACTCAGGCAGATATTATTATTATTATTTAGCATCTTTATTGGAGTATAATTGCTTTACAATGGCGTGTTAGTTTCTGCTTTATAACAAAGTGAATCAGTTATACATATGCATATGTTCCCATATCTCTTCCCTCTTGCTTCTCCCTCCCTCCCACCCTCCCTATCCCACCCCTCTATGTGGTCAAAATGCACCGAGCTGATCTCCTTGTGCTATGCGGCTGCTTCCCACTAGCTATCTATTTTATGTTTGGTAATGTATATATGTCCATGCCACTCTCACTTTGTTACATCTTACCCTTCCCCCTCCCCATATCCTCAAGTCCATTCTCTAGTAGGTCTGTGTCTTTATTGCCGTCTTACCCCTAGGTTCTTCATGACCTTTTTTTTTCTTAGATTCCATATATATGTGTTAACATACAGTATTTGTTTTTCTCTTTCTGACTTACTTCACTCTGTATGACAGACTCTAGTTCCATCCACCTCACTACAAATAACATCATTAATCATTAGAGAAATGCAAGTCAAAACTACAATGAGATACCATCTCACACCGGTCAGAATGCCATTATTAAAAAATGTAGAAACAATAAATAGTGGACAGGGTGTGGAGAAAAGGGAACAATCTTGCACTGTTGGAGGGAATGTAAATTGATACAGCCACTATGAAGAACAGTATGGAAGTTCCTTAAAAAACTAAAAATAGAATTACCATACGACCCAGCAATCCCACTACTTTGCATATACCCTGAGCAAACAATAATTCAAAAAGAGTCATGTACCAAAATGTTTATTGCAGCTCTATTTACAATAGCCAGGACATGGAAGCAATCTTAGTGTCCATCAACAGAATGAATGGATAAAGAAGATGTGGCACATATATACAATGGAATATTACTCAGCCATAAAAAGAAATGAAATTGAGATATTATTATTTGATTAAACTACAGTAGTTCACAAAAACAAGAGAAAAGCTTTAACCTTTGTGGGTATATTTTGGGCTTGGATAGGCTGCTGCATGATATTATAGTCAAAGAGAGCTTGGTTTATTCTGAAAATTTAAAATAATTCCACATTACTGAAGAGCAGGGGTGAGGAAGTAGTAGATTAGAAGGGTTAAGGTACTTAGCTGGATAATTTGGGGAAAATTTTATAGATGAAGAAATGTTATCTTGATTTTATCATCTAAAAATTGGAGCAATAACAACAGCAAGAGACAAATGGAGATCAAATGAGATTACAAATATAGTACACCTATAGAAGTGTCCTGGAAACAGCAATTGGTCAATAATGCTAGTCTTATTATTAAATTCACCACCCTCTTTTCCACTTCAAGGCTTAGCCCATGTTCCCTTAAAAGAGAATTGGGAAGAAGGATTGAGAGATCTGGTGGGGCACTGACATTGTTTATAACAGGGTATAACATGTTTATTTTAAGGAGACCGTGGGCAATTCAAGGGATATATCCAGTAGACAGGAAGACTGCTGTGAGGTTAGGAGGGTGAAGAAGTATGAGTCATCATCATGGACTTGAATGGAGTACATAAGGAAGGTGTTAAGAGTAAGAAAGCCAAACAGAACAATTATGGAACTGATATTCTAGGCATGAGCAGCAACAATGGAATCTATTAAGAATAAGAACATATGAAGGCCCAAGGAAGGAGAAGAAAAGAAGAAAAACCAGAGGATGCTGTTTTCATAGTCAAGAAAGGAGGAAGTGCCATGAAAAACGTGGTGGTCTAAAATAGCTGCTGCAGAGTTTCAACAAAAGAAGTGAAGAATATTGACTATTGGATTCAGCTATTAAGGTAGATTATTGAAGTAAGTGAGAGTAGATTTGGAAGTATGGTGGGAACAAAAACACAATAATTATTGGTTTCAGAGTGAAAATTTACTAACCTTTAAAAAACCTTGGCTATGATGGGAAAGTTAGAGATTAGGCTGTAGCTAGGGGAATAAATATGTTCAAAAGAAGCCACTATTTAAAAGGGAGAGACTCTAGAATATTCTTAGCACTAATATAAGGAATTAGTATGGAGGGAAAAACTAAAGCCACAAGCTGAAGTGGCTGAGGACTGATATAGCCAGATGATTGAGCAATTAGGAGGGCATAGGATACAGAGCACTGTTGGAGAGATAGGCCTTGAATAGGAGAAATGTCATCACTCCTGAGACAGGAGAAATGGAAGTACAGGAATGGCTTCTCAGGAGGCTGTGTGGCCTGCCACTAATGAAGGTCCTGTGATCTGGAGCTAAATTTCCTGGGAGCATGCGTGGCCCACTGATGCTGCTGAATGCCCACCACCCAGTGCCAACCACTGCCTCCACCACCCTGGGAGTGCACAACCAGCCACTGCTGCGGACAATGGCCCCAAGTTCCAGGGTCAACATCCCTGGGAGCTCACATGGCCTGCCACCATTGCTGAGGGCCCTGTGACCTGGTGTCAACCACTGCCCACACCTCCTCAGCAGCACTTGACCCACCACCACTGTTGCAGAGGGACCCAATATGGGAAGCCTACCACTGCCCCTGCTTTCCAGGGAGCCTGTGTGAGCCCTGCACCTGTGCACATGCACACCCCTTATCAAGGGCATAACATTCAGCACACACAGAGGAAAGAGATGACAAGCATCCAAACCAAAAACAGCCCTCACCCCCAAAATAATTAAACACACAAGTTACACAGTGACACTCCCACTTATAAATAGCCCTCCAAGGCTACAGTAGATAAATGTTTCTCCTAAACTCACAGACTAAGAGAAATATAAGCAAAATGAAGAAACAGAGGAACCACTGTCTGTTAAAAGACCAAGAAAATTCCCCTGAAGGAACAAGCAATGAAACAGACCTCTTTGGTCTAACAGACATTGAGTTCAAAAAGGAGGTAATGAAAGTACTAAAGGAATTAAGAAAGGCTATCAACAGAAATGCAGATTACTGTAAAAAGGAACTAGAAACTATAATAAGGAGCGAAGAGAAATGAGAAAATTCATTTGCCAATACAAAAGCTAAGCTCATGGCAATGAATAGCAGAATGAATAATGCAGAAGAAAGAATAAGTGACCTGGAAGATCAAATAATGAAAATTACCCACTCAAAACAGCAGATAGAAAGCCAAAAGGAAAAAAAAAATGAAAATAATATGAGACCTATGGGATAATATAAAGCAGCCCAATCAATGCATAATAGGGATTCCAGAATAAGAAAAAGAAAAGGGGATTGAAAATGTATTTGAAGAAATTATGGCTCAAAATTTCCCAAACCTAAAGAAGGAAAGAGATATCCAGATACAGGAAGCACAGAGCATCCCAAATAGGATGAACCCAAACAGATCTACACCAAGACATATTATAATAAAAATGGCAAAAGTTAAAGATAAAGAGAGGACTCTAAAGTCAGCAGAGAGGAAGAAAGAGTTCTTTACAAGGGAACCACCTTAAGGCTATCAGCTGATTTCTCTACAGAAACACTGCAGGACAGAAGGGAGTGGCAAAATATATTCAAAGTCTTGAAAGAGAAAAATCTTCAACCTAGAATACTTTATCCAGCAATATTATCATTTATAACAGGAGGAAAAATAAAGAATTTCTCAGACAAAGAAAAACTAAAAGAATACAGAAATACTAAACCTATCCTAAAAGAAATAGTGAAAGGTCATCTGTAAATAGAAAATAAGCAAGAAGAAATAGGAAGGAGGAAATCACAGTTGGAAAGTAAATCTCTTAAATTAGGGAGTATACAGATCAAAAAAGGAAAAAATAAATCTATTTGTGAAAGCAATGATTAAAAACAAGGAACAGATTGGAAAAGAAGATGGTGGAAGAGTAAGATGCGGAGATCACCTTCCTCCCTACAGATACATCAGAAATACATCTACACGTGGAACTGCTCCTATAGAACACCTAATGAATGTTGGCAGAAGACCTCAGACCTCCCAAAAGGCAAGAAAATCCCCACTGAGTAAGGCAAAAGTAAAAAAGAAAAATACAGAGACAAAACAATAGGGATGGGACCTGCACCAGTAGGAAGGAGCCATGAAGGAGCAAAGGTTTCCACACAATAGTAAGCCCCTTCCTGGGCAGAGACTGTGGGTGATGGAGGGGGGAGCTTTGGAGCCATGGAGGAGAATGCAGCAACGGGGGAGTGGAGGGCAAAGCAGAGAGATTCCCGCACGGAGGATCACCCAGCACTCACCAGCACGAGAGGCTTGTCTGCTCACCCGCTGGGGTGGGAGGGAGCTGGGAGCTGAGGCTCAGGCTTTGGTCAGATCGCAGGGAGAGGACTGGGGTTGGCAGCATGAACACAGCCTGAAGGGGGCTATTGCACCACGGCTAGCTGGGAGGGAGTTCTGGAAAACGTCTGGACCTGCCAAAGAAGCAAGAGATATTTTCATCCTTCCCAGTTTCCTGGTGCATGAAGAGAGGGGATTCAGAGCACTGCTTAAAGGAGCTCCAGAGACAGGCGCAAGGCACGGCTATCACCACAGAACCCAGAGACGGACATGAGATACTAAGGCTGCTGCTGCAGCCACCAAGAAGCCTGTGTGCAAGCACAGGTCACTATCCACACCGCCCCTCCTGGAGCCTGTGCAGCCCGCCTCTGCCAGGGTCCCGTGATCTAGGGAAAACTTCCCTGGGAGAACACATGGTGTGCATCAGGCTGATGCAATGTCTCGACAGCCTCTGTAGCCACAGGCTCGCCCTGCATCCATAACCCTCCTTCACCCTGGCCTGAGTGAGCCAGAGGCCCTGAATCAGCTGCTGCTTTAACCCCCTCCTGTCTGAGTGAAGAACAGATGCCCTCAGGCGACCTACATGCAAAGGCGGGGACAAATCCAAAGCTGAACTCCAGGAGCTGTGCAAACAAAGAAGAGAAAGGGAAATCTCTCCCAGCAGCCTCAGAAGCAGTGGATTAAAGTTCCACAATGAACTTAATGTACCCTGCATCTGTGGAATTCCTGAATAGACAAAGAATCGTCCCAAATTGAGAAGGTGGACTTTGGGAGCAAGATATATTAATTTTTCCCCCTTTTCTCTTTTTGTGAGTGTGTATGTGTACGTTTCTGTGACAGATTTTGTCTATATAGCTTTGCTTTCACCATTTGTGCTAGGATTCTGTCAGTCCATTCTTTTTCTCTTTTTAAAAAAAAAAATTAAAATTGTTTTCATATTTTTTTAAAATTTTTTATATTAATAACTGTATTTTATTTTACCTTACATTTATTTTATTTTATTCCTCTTTCTTTCTTTTCTTCTTTCTCTTTCTCTCTCTCTCTCTCTCTCTCTCTCTCTCTCTTTCTTTCTTTCTTTCTTTCATTTTTATTCTGAGCCTTGTGGATAAAAGGCTCTTGATGCTACAGCCAGGAGTCACTGCTGTGCCTCTGAGGTGGGATAGACAACTTCAGGACACTGGTCCACAGGAGACCTCCCAGATCCACATGATATCAAACTGCGAAAATCTCCCAGAGACCTCAATCTCAAGGCCAACATCCAGCTTCACTCAACGACCAGCAAGCAACAGTGCTGGACACCCTATGCCAAACAACCAGCAAGACAGGAACACAGCCACATCCATTAGCAGAGAGGCTGCCTAAAATCATAAGTCCACAGACACCCCAAAACACATGACCAAACGTGGACCTGCCCACCAGAAAGACAAGACCAAGCCTCATATACGAGAACACAGGCACTAGTCCCCTCCACCAGGAAGCCTACGCAACACATTGAACCAACCTTAGTCACTGGGGACAGACACCAAAAACAACAGGAAATACGAACCTGCAGCCTGAAAAAGGTGATCCCAAACACAGTAAGATAAGCAAAATGAGAAGACAGAAAAACACAAAGCAGATTAAGGAGCAAGGTAAAAACCCACAAGACCTAACAAATGAAGAGGAAATAGGCAGTCTACCTGAGAAAGAATTCAGAATAATGATACTAAAAATGATCCAAAATCTTGGATATAGAATAGAGAAAATGCAAGAAACATTTAACAAGAACCTAGAGGAACTAAACAGGAAACAAGCAATGATGGACAACAAACTAAATTAAATTAAAAATACACTAGAAGGGATCAATAGCAGAATAAATGAAGCAGAAGAACGGATAAGTGACCTGGAAGATAAAATAGTGGAAATAACTACTGCAGAGCAGAATAAAGAAAAAAGAATGAAAAGAACTGAGGGCACTCTCAGAGACCACTGGGACAACATTAAATGCATAAACATTTGAATTATAGGGGTCCCAGAAGAAGAAGAGAAAAAGAAAGGACTGAGAAAATATTTGAAGAGATTATAGTTGAAAACTTACTTTATATGGGAAAGGAAATAGTTAATTAAGTCCAGTAATCACAGAGAGTCCCATACAGGATAAATCAAAGGAGAAATCACCAAGACATATATTAATAGAACTATCAAAAATTAAATATAAAGAAAACATATTAAAAGGAACAAGGGAAAAACAACAAATAACACACAAGGGAATCCCCATAAGGTTAACAGCTGATCTTTCAGCAGAAACTCTGCAAGCCAGAAGGGACTGGCAGGACATATTTAAAGTGATGAAGGAGAAAAACATACAAGCAAGATTACTCTACCCAGCAAGGATCTCATTCAGAATTGATGGAGAAATTAAAAACCTTACAAACAAGCAAAACCTGAGAGAATTCAGCACCACAAAACCAGCTTTACAACAAATGCTAAAGGAATTTCTCTAGGCAAGAAACACAAGAGAAGGAAAAGACCTACTGTAACTAACTGAAAACAATTCAGAAAATGGGAATAGGAAAATATATACCGATAATTACCTTCAATGTAAATGGATTAAGAATTCCCACCAAAAGACACTGACTGGCTGAATGGATAAAAAAACAAGACCCGTACATATGCTGTCTATAAGAGACCCACTTCAGACCTAGGGACACATACAGACTGAAAGTGAGGGGCTGGAAAAAGATATTCCATGCAAAGGGAAATCAAAGGAAAGCTGGAGTAGCAATTCTCATATCAGACAAAATAGACTTTAAAATAAAGACTATTACAAGAGACAAAGAAGGACACTACATAATGATCAAGGGATCAAATCAAGAAGAAGATATAACAATTGTAAATATTTATGCACCCAACATAGGAGCACCTCAAGACATAAGCCAAGTACTAACAGCCATAATAGGGGAAATCAACAGTAAAACTATCATAGTAGGGGACTTTAACACCCCACTTTCATCGAAGGACAGATCATCTAAAAGGAAAATAAATAAGGAAACACAAGCTTTAAATGATACATTAAACAAGATGAACTTAATTGATATTTATAGGACATTACATCCAAAAACAACAGAATAAACGTTTTTCTCAACTGATCATGGAACATTCTCCAGGATAGACCATATCTTGGGTCACAAATCAAGGTAAATTTAAGAAAATTGAAATTGTATCAAGTACCTTTTCCGACCACAATGCCATGAGACTAGATATCAATTACAGGGAAAGATCTATAAAAAATACAAACACATGGGGGCTAAACAATACACTACTTAATAACGATGTGATCCCTGAAGAAATCAAAGAGGAAATCAAAAAATACCTAGAAACAAATGACAATGAAAACACGATGACCCAAAACCTATTAGATGCAGCAAAAGCAGTTTATAGAGGGAAGTATGTAGCAATAGAATCCTATCTCAGGATTAAAGAAAACTCTCAAATAAACTACCTAATCTTACACCTAAAGCAATTAGAGAAAGAGAAACAAAAAACCCCAAAGTTAGCATAAGGAAAGAAGTCACAAGGCTCAGATCAGAAATAAATGAAAAAGAAATGAATGAAATGATCAATAAAACTAAAAGCTGGTTCTTTGAGAAGATAAACAAAATTGATAAACCATTAGCCAGACTCATCAAGAAAAAAAGGGAGAACACTCAAATCACTAGAATTAGAAATGAAAAAGGAGAAGTAACAACTGACACTGCAGAAATACAAAGGATCATGAGAGATTACTACAAGCAATTCTATACCAGTAAAATGGACAACCTGGAAGAAAAGGGCAAATTTTTGAAATGCACAACCTACAAGACTGAACAAGGAAGAAATAGAAAATATGAACAAACAAATTACAAGCACTGAAGTTGAAACTGTGATTAAATATCTTCCAACAAACAAAAGCCCAGGGCCAGATGGCTTCACAGACGAATTCTATCAAACATTTAGAGAAGAGATAACACCTATCCTTCTCAAACTCTTTCAAAATATAACAGAGGGAGGAACACTCCCAAACTCATTCTACGAGGCCACCGTCAAGCCGATACCAAAACCAGACAAAGATGTCGCAAAGAAAGAAAACTACAGGCCAATATCACTGCTGAACATAGATGCAAAAATCCTCAACACAATAATAACAAACAGAATCCAACAGCCCATTAAAAGGATCATGCACCATGTTCAAGTAGGGTTTATTTCAGGAATGTGAGGATTCTTCAATATATGCTAATGAATCAACATAATACACCATATTAAAAATTGAAGGAGAGAAACCATATGATCATCTCAATAGATGCAGAGAAAGTCTTTGTCAAAATTCAACACCCAATTATGATAAAAGCCCTGCAGAAAATAGGCATAGAGGGAACTTTTCTCAACATAATAAAGGTCATTAATGACAAACCCACAGCCAACATCATCCTCAATGGTGAAAAACTGAAACCATTTCCACTAATACAAGGAACAAGACAAGGTTGCCCACTCTCACCACTCTTATTCAACATAGTTTTGGAAGTTTTAGCCACAGCAATCAGAGAAGAAAAAGAAATAAAAGGAATCCAAATTGGAAAAGAAGAAGTAAAGCTGTCACTGTTTGCAGACAACATGATACTATACATAGAGAATCCTAAAGATGCTACCAGAAAACTACTAGAACTAATCTCTGAATTTGGTAAAGTAGCAGGATACAAAATTAATGCACAGAAATCTCTGGCATTCGTATACAATAATGATGAAAAATCTGAAAGTGAAATCAAGAAAACACTCCCATCCACCAAGGCAACAAAAAGAATAAAATATCTAGGAATAAACTTACCTAAGGAGAAAAAAGACCTGTATGCAGAAAATTTTAAGACACTGATGAAAGTAATTAAAGATGATAAAATTGATGGATAAATATACCATGTTCTTGGATTGGAAGAATCAACATTTTGAAAATGACTACTACCCAAAGCAATCTACAGATTCAATGCAATCTTTATGAAACTACCACTTGCATTTTTCACAGAACTAGAAAAAAAAATTCACAATTTGTATGGAATCACAAAGGACCCCAAATAGCAAAAACAATCTTGAGATCGAAAGTTGGACGTGGAAGAATCAGGCTCCTTGACTTCAGATTATACTACAAAGCTAGAGTAATCAAAACAGTATGGTACTGGCACAAAAACAAGGAAAATGGTCAATGGAACAGGATAGAAAGCCTAGAGGTAAACCCATGAACATATGATCACCTTATCTTTGATAAAGGAGGCAAGAATATACAGTGGAGAAAAGACAGCCTCTTCCATAAGTGGTGCTGGGAAAACTGGACATGTACATGTATAAGTATGAAATTAGAACACTCCCTAACACCATACACAAAAATAAGCTCAAAATGGATTAAAGACCTAAATGTAAGGCCAGAAACTATCAAATTCTTAGAGGAAAACATAGGCAGAACCCTCTCTGACATAAATCACAGCAAGATCCTTTTTGACCCACCTCCTAGAGAAATGGAAATAAAAACAATAATAAACAAATGGGACCTAATGAAACTTTAAAGCTTTTAAACAGCAAAGCAAACCATAAACAAGACCAAAAGACAACCCTCAGAATGGGAGAAAATGTTTGCAAATGACAAAGGATTAATCTCCAAAATTTACAAGCAGCTCATGCAGCTCAATAACAAAAAAACAAACAACCCAATCCAAAAATGGGCCAAAAACCTAAATAGACATTTCTCCAAAGAAGATATAAAGATTGCCAACCAACACATGAAAGAATGCTCAACATCATTAATAATTAGAGAAATGCAAATCAAAACTACAATGACATATCTTCTCACACCGGTCAGAATGGCCACCATGAAGAAATCTACAAACAATAAATGTTGGAGAAGGTGTGGAGAAAAGGGAACACTCTTGCACTGTTTTGGGGAATGTAAATTGATACAGCCACTATGGAGAACAGTATGGAGGTTCCTTAAAAAAATAAAAATAGAATTACCATATGACCCAGCAATCCCACTACTGGGCATATAACCTGAGAAAACCATAATTCAAATGAATCATGTACCAAAATGTTCATTGCAGCTCTATTTACAATAGCCAGGACATGGAAGCAACCTAAGTGTCCATCAACAGAGGAATGGATAAAGAAGATGTGGCACATATAAAGAATGGAATATTACTCAGCCATAAAAAGAAATGAAATTCAGTTATTTGTTGTGAAGTGGATGGACCTAAAGTCTGTCATACAGAGTGAAGTAAGTCAGAAAGAGAAAAACAAATACCATATGCTAACACATATATATGGAATCTAAGAGAAAAAAAAAGGTCATGAAGAATCTATGGGTAAGATGGGAGTAATGACACAGACCTACTAGAGAATGGACTTGAGGATATGGAGATGGGCAAGGGTAAGTTGTGACAAAGTGAGAGCATGACATGGACATATATACACTGGCAAATGTAAAATAGATAGCTAGTGGGAAGCAGCCGCATAGCACAGGGAGATCAACTTGGTGGTTTGTGACCAGCTAGAGTGGTGATATAGGGAGGGTGAGAGGGAGGGAGAAGCAAGGGGGAAGAGGTATGGAAATATATATATATATATATA